>NW_003526943.1:11924604-12037386 GCF_000181795.1 Trichinella spiralis
AAAAAGAAACGAAAAACGAATTCTCCAAGTAGCGGCGAGCGAAACGAGAAAAGTCCATACCCCGAAGTCGGCGAGCAGTTGTGTTCGTCAACAGTGTGGTGTTAAAGGTGTCGTTGCATGTGCTGAAATCAGTTCGTAGGCTCCCTTGATTGGGGCTTCAGAGCGGGTGCAGGACCCATAACGAACGATGTTTTGTGCATGGTGTCGCGGCTCCTAATCGAGTCGGGTTGCTTGAGACTGCAGCCCAAAGCGGGTGGTAAATCTCACCCAAGACTAAATATTCGTACGAGACCGATAGCGAACAAGTACCGCGAGGGAAAGTTGAAAAGAACTCTGAAGAGAGAGTTCAACAGGACGTGAAACCGTTGACAGGCAAACGGATGGAGCTGACGGTGCAATTTTGACCAAAATCAGTCGTCGCTGGGTTCGTTGGCGAATGAATCTTTTGCAAACTTGTTTGTGTAGATTATCTTTCGATTCGAATCTACGCACGGTGCACTTTTGGTCGATCAGCGTCACGAGCAACGTTCGCAAATGTTTTGCTGCCGACAGTAATGCTGTTTGTTGTTTTTAAAAGCAACGAACAATAAACGCGGCTTGTGGAAGAGGTAATTGTGATGAAAAGTTTTGCTTTTGTCTCAATTGCCGTGCCATTGTTGTTTTCCCGGAGGAGGTTACGCTGCACCTCCAAAAAATGAAGATTCACACGTCAGCGGGCCCTGACGGAATAAAGGTGTTGCATCTTCGCTCGTGTGACCCAGTGTGTCTAGCGAATGCCTTTAACCTCTTTCTTCTGGCTAGACACATCCTCAGCAACTCAAGGATTGTCGGACGACCCTCATTCCCAAAACCGACGATCCCCGCCCCTTGCTGAAGACTACCGGCCGATAACAGTCGCTTCCTGTTTATACCGGCTCTTCCGCAAAATTGTAAGGAGGCGGTTAGAAGACTCCCTTTCCCTCCATCCACGTCGAAAGGCTTTCCGGTCAGGCACGGACGGCGCTTTTGACAACACATCCACACTGATGACTGTCATTAGGGAGGCACACAACTGCGGTAAGGAGCTGAACATCGTCAGCATAGACCTCGCCAAAGCCTTCGACACCGTCAACCACACTTCCATCACCAGGGCACTCCGCATGCATGGTCTGGATGACGAATCGCGCACATTAATCACAGAAATGGTAACTGGGAGCAGTACCATTATAAAGGGAGATGGAGGGGCACTTAGCAATTGGATCGAGATTAATCAGGGAGTCCGCCAGGGAGACCCCATTTCCCCCCTGCTCTTCAACGCCGTCATGGACGAGTTGGTAGAGCGAACTGGAGAGGGTTTTAAATTAAAGGGAGTCGAGGTTACAACACTGGCGTTTGCGGACGACGTAACACTTATAAATCAAAGCCACAGGGGAATGGAGAAGTTACTCTCCACCACCCTGGACTTCCTTAACGAGAGGGGCCTAAAACTGAACATCAATAAATGCAAAGGTATCCGCCTTGTCCGCATGCCTAAAACCAAATCATTAGTAGAAGATACCTCCAAACCGTTCAGGGTCCCCAGCTTCGGAGAGGAAAACCAACACATCCCCATGGTGCCCCCGGGAGATTTAATTAAATTCCTTGGCATAGACATCACCCTCAATGGCAAGCCCCATTTCGACTTAGCCCCCCTGGAAGATACCCTTGAGAGAATTCGTAAGGCTCCCCTAGAAACTTGCCACTGTGCGGGACTACCTGATTCCATCTTTGGAATACAGATTGGGAGTCCCCGGGATTTCTAGGAAACTCTTGGAGAGTGTTGATGGGGCAATCAGGTTAACGGTAAAACGTTTCTTGCACCTTCCGCTCACAGGCATGAATAGCATGTTTTTGTCCATGCCCGTCAAGGAGGGAGGACTTGGATTGCGTTCTCTCACCACGCAACACATTGCACGACTGGCCGTAGGCACTAACAGCATGTCCATCAGCACAGACTCCGTCTCTAGGGCTGTGGCTAACACCACAACCCTGCGAAAGCCCTTGCTCTCGGCCCTGGAGCACTTTGCAGCCCCCACAGCTACCAAAAGTGCTATCCGTGAAGGAAAGCGTAACCTCCTTCGGGCGGAGATCGCTCAGCTCTCGGAAACGTACCAAGGCAGCTGTCTTCCATCCTTTAAACATGGGTCTCTGGTTAACTCCTGGCTGCGTGGCACTAGTGGCATGCGTAGTCGGGATTACATCACCGGGTTGAAACTGCGGTTCGGAGTTATCGAGACGCGCAGTCAGAAGTGGAGGGGCCGAACGCCACAGAACCCGGACGCGCTGCTGTGTAGGCACTGTGGTCACTCCTCCGGTAACCGGGAGACAGCCGCACACGTCTCACAGAAGTGTCTCGTGACACACGCGCTGATCGTCCAGAGACATAACAAGATCGTGCGTCTTGTTGGGGATCGTGCGAAGGATGAAGGCTTCGCAGTGCATGTTGAGACGGCCATTAAGTCAGGGGAAGAGGTTAACAAACCCGACTTACTACTCATTAAAGACGACACCGCACACATAATAGAGGTTGCAGTGCCATGGGAAAAAGGCACAAATATGCATGAAACGCACGAAAGGAAAACTAACAAGTACGCACAACTGGTAGAGGACGTCAAGGCTCTCTTCGGCGTTCAAAACTGCACGATAGGGGCTCTAGTGATTGGCGCGCGCTCCAGCTGGTGTCCAAGCAATGACAGATCACTGAAAGCATGCGGATTGCACCTGCCCACGAAGTTCAAGAGACTACTCTGCAGGGTTGCACTCGAAGGCACCTGCAGAATATTCCGGAACTTCTTCACACGCACATAAGCACCTAAGAAAAAAAAAACAAACATTGATAAAATACAAAAGACAAAAACACTATAAAACCCAAATAAAAAAAAAACGGCCTTGCATGTTCCCTTGCATGCTGCCGCCGCTCCACCAGCTCCATCCTCTGGAGCATAGGGCAGCGGCACACTTAACACTACTTTTAGGCCTGACGGTGAAGATTTGAAGATTGAAGCCGACGACCCCGGCGCAGAGCCCTGGCAGAAACCCGAACACTCGCCGCCCCATGCGAAAGAAAACTCAGAAGACCGGAACACTGAGGACCAGTCAGAACCACATACGACACCTCAAACTCTGCGAACAACCGAGAATCCAGAAATCCAAAGAAGGAGCAGACTGAACCGAACGACTACACGAAGGGATTGCGCATGAAGAACGGGCCACAATTGGACGCCAGAACGCGGCACCACTCACCCCCAGAAGCAGGGCCCATAACTGATGTCTCACACTTTATAACCCCCCACCACTCCTCCCCCCAGTAGTATTGTTAAAACACGGTACCGGCCGTTAACCGGGCTGCACTGCAGTACAACGAAATTGATTTATGTTGAAACATTGGTTAAAATCTGTCTCTAATAAAGTCCCATTGGTGCGCGTCACAGATTAGACTGACGGCAGCAGGCACTTTCCTTCGTGAGAGTCCTGCAAATTCAGCAAATAGCCAAACTTTACCACTACTTACTTTGCTCTCTCGCAAACGTTCGTTGTTGTTTCTTTTGGACCAGGTTTAGAGAAATCGCACGCACAGCGGAACTGGACCGCTTAAGCCAGAAATAGTAAAGTAACAATAGCCAAATGCCTCGTCATCTAATTAGTAACGCGTATGAATGGATCAACAAGATTCCTTCTGTCCCTATCTACTATCTAGCGAAACCACAGCCAAGGGAACGGGCTTGGCAAAATCAGCGGGGAAAGAAGACCCTGTTGAGCTTGACTCTAGTCTGACTCTGTGAAGAGACATGAAAGGTGTAGCACTGACATGACCGGGTTGTCCGGAGATAGGGATTCTGGTATCCATAAAACGCCGACTTTTTCACGGTGTTCGGAGCGCTCTCGTCTGTACGGTCCGGTTGATGGGGTATAACATCACCAGAGGCGTAGAAATGAAAAAAGGCCAACGTAGAAAATCTTCCCATGAAGTTCCGTGGAGCGCGTGAAACCGTCCAGAAGAAAATGGCTAACCCCCGTGTTGCGAAATTCAAGCGGTTCCAACGGTTGTTTCGAAGCAACAGGAGGAAACTGGCCAGCCACATTTTCGATAAAGCCTCACTGGAGCAATTCGGTGGCAGCATCGATGAGGCATCCGACCATTTAGAAAAGTTCCTCTCCCGGCCAAGATTCCGTGATAAGCGGTGATAAGTCAATCGGAGTTGCACATCCATTTTTGGCCGAGGAGGTGGAATTGGAATTAAAGGCCTCCCGACCAACTGCCGTTGGTCCGGATGGAATTGCATTGGAAGACATCAAAAAACTCAACACATACGACTTAGCCAGTCTTTTCAACCTCTGGCTAAAAGCTGGCGACTTACCCGTATCGGTGAAAGCCAGTAGAACCATCTTCTTGCCCAAAAGCGACGGCACCACCGACATATCGAATTGTCGGCCTATCACAATCGCATCCGCTATGTATCGGCTGTTCAGCAGAATAATAACGCGACGTCTGGCAGCCAGGTTGGAATTGAACGTGCGGCAAAAAGCGTTCCGGCCTGAAATGAACGGCGTATTCGAAAACTCCGCCATTTTATACGCCCTCATCAAGGATGCTAAGGTCAGGTCAAAGGAAATTTGCGTAACTACGCTCGACCTTGCCAAGGCCTTTGACACGGTGCCCCACTCACGCATTTTACGAGCCCTGAGGAAAAATAATGTCGACCCGGAATCCGTCGACCTGATTTCGAAAATGTTAACGGGTACGACTTATGCAGAAATAAAAGGGCTCCAGGGCAAACTTATACCCATTCGCAATGGAGTCAGGCAAGGTGACCCCTTGTTGCCCCTATTATTCAGTCTATTTATAGACGAGATAATAGGTCGCCTACAAGCCTGCGGCCCTGCCTACGATTTCCATGGCGAAAAAATTTGCATTCTGGCTTTCGCCGATGATCTGACGCTGGTGGCTGACAGTGCAGCTGGTATGAAGATCCTTTTAAAAGCGGCTTGTGACTTTCTGGAGGAATCTGGAATGTCACTTAATGCAGAGAAATGCCGCACTCTCTGTATTTCAAGATCTCCTCGAAGCCGCAAGACATTCGTCAACCCAGCTGCCAAATTCAACATCAGCGATTGGAAAACGGGTATCAGCTCAGAAATCCCCTCCCTGTGTGCGACGGACACCTTTCGTTTCCTGGGGCACACCTTCGATGGAGAAGGAAAGATCCACATCGATACGGAGGAAATTCGATCCATGCTCAAATCGGTGAAGTCAGCTCCACTGAAACCGGAACATGTATGAACACTAAAGATGGAAGCGAATCATCAGCGTCACCTCCCTCCCTGCGGACAACGGAAACCCTAAACTAAAGAAGTTGAAAAACCGTACTGAACGACCCCACACGCGGACGGAGTATGAAGAGAAGACCAGGAGCGCACGCCGAAGCGTGGCACCATTCACCCCCAGAAGCAGGGCCCAACACTGATGTCCCACACTCTATGACCCCCCCCACTTCTTCACCCTCCAGTAGTATTGTAAAACACGGTACCGGCCGTCACCCGGGCTGCACTGCAGTATATTGAGAATTGATTCAGTATTATAATATTCGTTATACAAACCTGACTTAGTGGTGGTTAAAGATGACACCGCGCACATTGTAGATATTGCGGTCCCCTGGAAAACGGATACAACCATGCAAGAAAAGCATGAACGGAAAACCAACAAATACACCATACATTTAACACCATACTAAATGAGGACGCCAAAGCACTCTACACCATCAATCACACCTCAATAAATAAAGCAGAATGCATGCACGGCCTGGATGAAGATTGCCTGGATGAAGCTGTGGTTCTTCCATCCTCTTCATTAACGATTCGTCCATCCATTAACCAAGTACTGGTGGACGGATTATTGGAGTACAACATCACCAGAAGCGTTGCGATGATCAAGGGCCAACGTAGAAAAGACCAGTACAAAGAGCTTGTCATACAAATCTGGACAACACCTGAAGCGGTACATACCGTAGGTTTGTCCGAAGGCAAGGCCACCAATACACCGGTCGCAGACACTTGGTCATCTGTATTGTCTCAGGTCACTAGCACGTACCCTGAGTACGGGGCTGCGATATCATGTGACCTGATCAAAGACGCGACCGGCACGGCCAACCTAGAAATCAACGAGCTGCAGAACAAAATTCTAAAAGTTCTCACGTCCTGCCGCAATCCGCTCAAAAAAGCCCGTGAAGTGCTGGAAATCTGTCGAAAAAAAACGGCCAACCCCCGTGTTGCCTGGTTCAAACGCTTTCAACGTTTGTTCCGAAGCAACAGGCGGAAACTGGCCAGTCATATCTTCGGTGCCTCACTCGATCAATTCGGTGGCAGCATTGAGGAGGCTTCAAATCATCTACAAAAATTCCTCTCCCGGCCAAACTTGGAATCCGATTCTTATCCCATGGTAAACGGGGATAAGCAAATCGGAATTGCACATCCAATTCTGTCTGAAGAGGTGAAAGTCGAACTGAAATCCTCCCGACCAACTGCTGTTGGCCCGGATGGAATTTCATTAAAAGACATCAAAAAATTAAACTCGTACGACTTAGCCAGTCTTTTTAACATATGGTTAAAAGCTGGTGACTTACCCAACTCGGTGAAAGCCAGCAGAATCATTTTTTTGCCCAAGAGCGACAGCACCACCGACATATCGAATTGTCGGCCAATTACGATTGCATCCGCGCTGTATCGGCTGTTCAGCAAAATTTTAACGCGACGTCTGGCAGCCAAGTTGGAACTAAACGTGCGGCAGAAAGCGTTCCTACCAGAAATGAACGGCGTATTTGACAACTCTGTTATTTTATACGCCCTGATAAAGGATGCAAAGGTCAGGTCGAAAGAAATTTGCATAGCAACGCTCGACCTTGCAAAGGCCTTCGACTCTTACGACCTGACGACCTGACGCTGATCGCTGACAGCGCAGCCGGTATGAAGATTTTCGTACGGCAAGGCGATCCCCTGTCACCACTATTATTCTGTCTCTTCATAGATGAATTAATAGATCGGTTGCAAACGAGCAGCCCGGCCTATGATTTCCAGGGCAGCAAAATTAGCGTACTTGCGTTCGCAGACGACCTTACGCTGTTAGCTGACAGCGCAGCTGGAATGAAAATATTGCTTAAAATTACGAACGACTTCTTGGCCTACTCCGGCATGAGACTGAATGCCGCTAAATGCCGCACCCTCAGTCTCTGCCGGTCCCCGAGGACCAAGAAAATTTTCCCAAACCCGGCCATTAATTTCAGAATAATAGATTGCAGTACGGGTAAAACATCGGTGATACCGTCCCTCCGTGGCTCGGACGCATTGAGTTTCCTGGGCCACCACTTCGACGGTGAAGGGCGCTTCACGTTTGATATGGAGCACGTTACATCTATGCTCAATTCGGTGAAATCCGCCCCGCTAAAACCGGAACAAAAGGTGGTACTGATCCGGTCACACCTCATCCCCCGCCTGCTGTTCCAGTTTCTCACAGCGGAAGCGGATGGCCGGAAAGCCTCGCTGGCTGACTCCATCATCAGAGGGGGTACGAAGGAGATCCTGCACTCAGTGAAACCTGGGATATGCACCGACTTCTTCTACATCCCTCTGAGAGATGGTGGTCTGGGATTTAGCTCCCTCGCGGAACACGTCCTGTTCAGCAGGCAGAAGGCCCTCGCCAGAATGGCTAGGTCGAGCGACCCCATATCTAAGAATGTAGCAAACAACGGTAGTCGTACCCTACAGCAGTTCCTGGAAGCATTAATTGTCACATCCAGAACTGGTAAAATCCGCTGAATCGACATCTACAAATAGCGAGGCGCGTCACGGAGTAACCTTATGCAAATATGAAAAGGAAAATTGCCGATGGCAGTTGCTGCAAGCAGTTGACCTTATTCAAAACCGGAAGTGATTTCATATATAAATCTTTGTTCACCAAGAGATGTTGTTGTTGAATAAATATTCACTCAAGAAAGGCGTTATCATTACTGCTCTGCGTTAGTTGTACATTTTCGTGTATTGCGCTTCAAGCATACGTTTTTTAGTGTTTACCCTTAAAGTGTAGTACCTCTGGTCAATTGGATATATGGTTCAATTGTATCATCGCATTCCTCTGGGTTTCGTTCCGCATGTGCTTTAATCACATTCACTGCAAGGGAAGGAGAACACGCTACCCCGAAACACACACGGGTAAGGCGATACACTCGCACCGGAGTCCTGTACGCAGTTGCGCCACAGGAAACGACAAGCATCGCAGTCTTCCACCCTTTCCATGGCTTGCAGTCGTTGCTCGGCCAGTGAGCGATTGTTAGGTAGCCGGATTCCACCGGGTTTCCACAGTAGCCCCACAGTATACCGTGAACCATCATGTGTTAGATCGCTGTGAAACTTAGCGCTTACCAAGTCTTGAGTTGGATTCTCTTCTTGGGGTTTGATGCCGATGCAGTCCAGCTCCCAAAATTTCTTCAATGTCCGTTCCATTTCCTTTTCAATCTGAACACAATTGACTTGGGATATTGTATTTGGCGAGGGATTTACCGGGCCAAACACGACCCATCCCAGCGTCTTTTCGATTGCTACCGGATCGTCATGGCCACCTCGCAGAATCTTCTCGCCGAGAAGTCGACCGCAGAAATCGAGACCGATCAGAATATGGATTGGGAGATTCATATCCCGTTCTTCTGGTAGGTGTAGCTGTCCTAGGTGTTTCCAGTTCTTGTTCCGGTAGGGCACCGATGAAATGTCATCACATATATTAGTGAGCATCAGGGCTTCAATGGGTTGGTTGACTCCTTCGTGAGGATGGCTCTTCAAAGGACTTAGTTGTAGCTGAATTCTTCAGGAGGCTGCAGAGTGGCAGTTTATGCCATGTATTCCTTTCACTGTGATTGCTTCTATTGGTGCTGCAAGTCCCAGGGTTTGTGCTACGTCTTCTCTGACCATAGTTTTTTCTGCGGCGCTGTCGAACAGAGTTCACTGTCATTCGCTTTCCTTCGGCGCCATGTGCTATTGCGCGTATTGTTTGAAAGTGTATTCTAGTGGAACCATGAGTGCTGGTGAGTAGAACATTCGCACTTGCTTCCGTTTTCTCTTCGAGACGCGACTTCTTTTGGGTTGGTTGTTTCTCGTTGTCTGCATCTGCTTGTCTTCAGGTTTGTTGATTTGGGCTCGTTGATGTTAGTAAACGGTGCAAGATCCAACCCCGACCCTTCAGTTTGCACTCTGTTGCTTGATGTCCGTGTTGCAAGCATTTGAAACACAGATGCAGTGTCCTGGCAGTTTTCTTGCGTTCTTCCAGCCATTGGCTTAGAAATCGCTTGCAATTTGGTAGACGGTGGTCACCTCGGCACACTGGACATTTAGGAGTGATTGAAGAGTGGAGCGCATCGATCGTGGTGTGTTTTCGTGTTTGTCTTCGAATATTCTGTCGTGCCGATGGGGACCGTGTTTTCCTGTTGGCCAAGTTGTCCGTGTGATCCATACAGAGAGCTTGTTGACTGAGGAAGGATAGGAACGCCTTCGATGTTTACTCTTCTTTAGTCAGTTTGGTGCTGTGCTCCTTCCACTTCGTTCGAGTCCGTGGCGGCAGCAAGTTGGCTAGCCTGGGCAACAGCATCCGAAAGCCAGATATATGCTTGGGTCACGTGTGTCAATGTCTCTTCCAAGTGCGCGTATCTACAACAGGTGGCTGTTGATTTCATCGTGTAACCGCAGCAGCTCCTTTCGACTGTGGTTGGATGCTGGCTGCAATTCATGAAGACGGTTAATGTGGGCGTCCAAGATGTCGGTTGTTCTGTGAAAACGATCATGAAGTAGTTTCACTAACTCTTCGTAATTCTCTGCCATGACGGTCAGGCCGTTAGCAAGTTGGAGAGCTTCGCCGGATAGGCATGATTTCAGATGGACAAATTTGGTGACATTGTCGAAGTCCTTTCTATGGTGCACTGCGCCATCGAATTGGCCCCAGAATGCGTTGAATTCAAGAATGTTCCCGTTGTAGGTTAGTAGCTTGCGGATCTGGACAATGGCGCTCAGCGGCACGCATTCACCTTGATGTAGCGTTGCGGTGTTCTGTGACAAGTCCGGCTGCTGGCTGGAGTTTTTTAGCAGATCGTTCGCTTTGCTTTGAAGCCGCGTAACTAGGCCCAGCAGCTGATCGTAGTCGGCAAGTGCCTTAGCCTTTTCGCTGTCGGGTAGTTCTTCCTGTCTCGCTCGGCGGGAGTTGATGAAGGCTTCTTTCCCTTCATCAACTGCGTTTATTGCATCGCGGATGGCTACCAAGTCTGATTCGTTGTCACACAGACGCTGAAATCGCTGGATTCGGTGTTCTAATGACTTTCTTTCCGTGTCAAAGGGGATGATCTTCTTCTTCCCAGGATGCCTCATTTTACAACGTTGGCGATGAATCGCGAACCTGATCCATAGGTCGCTGGTCAGTCGAGAATCCGGCTCGGAGGACCAAAATGTTAAGAAATCTTTCGTTCAAACTTTAAGATCATTTTTGTAGTGGACTGTATAGAATAATTATCGAAAATCAACGACGCGGGTGTGACTGAGATTTTATTTATTCAGAATAGTGAGTAACAACAATGATGTAGCGAGAGAAAGTAGTTCAGACGGTTCCGTGTTCTTTGTATGTGTTGGAAATCGTGTATTGTTGTTCCCTCCTCCCTCCTCACTCATATCATATATATATATATATATCTTTTTTTTGGCGTCACTCCGCATCTGGCGACCTAGATAAAATGAAAAGCAATTAAGAAGTCAGCTTGGGTACGCCACCCCTTACACTGTGCAGCTTAGCCGGAGTCTGAACAGGTGCGCTGTCAGCCACATTTCAGTTTTGACGCTTTTTCAGCAACTGACCACCAGAGTTGTGGCAGATATATTACAGGACGCTGACTTTGTGATGATTTAATTGCCATTCCATTGTTTTCCATCAAGAAAAAGGATGCAACTGGCGTTGCGCAACTGTTGTTTTCTTACCAGGAGCAATGCTTTGTTACCACGGGGATTTTTAGATGGTGATGAGTAGGTAGTGAGACAAGATTTCTCATTTGTGCTGGTGAAGGTGTCAACCTCATTTAACTAAGAATCTGTTAACCTTGCGTTCGTAGTGCTCATGCATGTCTGTGCCCATTTGCCAAGGTATCGCTACATCGAGGATGTGGGCAGTGTTCCCTTTGATCAGGATTAGATCAGGCTTGTAGACCTGGCCTCCTGATTTCAGGGCCTGATCCAAGTGCACCGTGAATTCTTCTTTCCGTGCGTGCACCCCAACAAAATGCACTATCTTGTTGTGCAGTTGGATGAACAGGCGTTTGGTATGGGGGCATTTCTGTGAGATGTGTGAGGCAGTCTCCCGTTGACCGGTTGAATGTCCACAGTGTCTGCACAGCAGCACCGCTGGGTTGTGGGGAGTTCTCCCCCTCCATTTCTGGGAGTCGGTTTCAATCACCCCAAAGCGAAGTTTCCCAAGGTACCGCCACATCGAGGACGTGTGCGGCGTTCCCTTTAATCAGGATGAGGTCAGGTTTGTAGACCTGACCCTCTGACTTCAAGGCATGTTCAACGTGCACCGTGAACCCTTCCCTCCGTGCATGCTCCGCAGCAAGATGTACAATCTTGTTGTGCCCCTGAATGTACAGGTTTTTCGTCTGCGGGCATTTCTGTGAGATATGCGCGGCAGTCTCCCGTTTACCGGTTGAATGCCCGCAGTGTCGGCACAGCAACACCGCTGGGTTTTGGGGAGTTCTTCCCCCTGCATTTCTGGGAGCGAGTTTCAATCACCCCAAAGCGGAGTTTAAGCCCAGTGATGAAGTCCTGGCGTCGCATACCGTTAAGTCCGCTCAGTCAGGATTTACCCACAGACCTTTTCCTGAACGTCGGCAGACAGCTTCCTTGGTACGTCTCGGTTAGTTCGGCGATTTCTGCGCGGAGCGGTTGTCGCTTACCCTTCTTCAACGCGTCCTTTGTGGCTGTCGGTACGGAGAAGTGCTGGAGTGCAGCATGCAGGGATTTCTGGTGTTGCGGCATGCTGGCTATGGCTTGTGATGTCTGGTCAACACTGTTCATCATGCTGTTGGTACCGACAGCGACGCGTGCAGTGTTGCGTGCGAAGCAAGCGCAGGCCTAGCCCGCCATCTTTCACAGGCATGGTGAGGAACATGTTATTCATGCCGGTGTAAGGGAGGTGCAGGAAACGCTTGACAGTTTGCCAAATGGAGGCATCAACCTCCTCTAATACTCTCTTACCCACTCCGGGGACACTCAGCTGGAACTCTAGGGCGGGTATGAAGTAGTCCCGCACAGTGGCAAGTTTCTGTGCGGGTTTTAGGGGTGCTTTACGGATCCTCTCCAGGGTCCCTTCCAGTGTGCCTAGATTGAAAGAGGGCTTACCGTCTGGTATTATGGAGACCCCCAGGACTTTGATGAGTTCGCCTGGGCCAGCCAGTGGAATATGAATGCGTTTCTCTCCGGTGTCAAGGACTTTAAAGGCTTTAGAGCAGGGATAGCCAAACTTTTTTTTATCATCGACCCCCTATAATTTTCCTTGATGCCTCATCGACCCCCAAGCTCATAAAACAAGTATTATTAATAATAAATTTCTTTATTATAATGTATCATCCTTTTATTTATTTTTAATTAATCAAAAATTTTAATCCATCATAATTTTTAATCAAATTTATTCTTTACCCTTTTCACAATTACTGATTCTCTATCAGCTTTATTTTACCTTTGCGTTTAATCATCCTTTCGTCAGTTTGTATATCTGTTCCTATAATGGCCATATTCATGTAAATTCAAAGTAGTTAGTAATTTTTTATTTAACTATTATGATATTTTTTATTTAAACCGCTTGGCATCGTTAATGTGAAGGATGTGTTTGATGAGCAGCTGCAAGGGCCTTGATATTTGACTGGAAATTGATGAGTTTCAGGCGCAAGTCTCCACGCATTTCCAGGTTCAGTCTGTTCCTTTGCTTTGATAAAATCGCATTTACCAATTCATCTGATGTAACGAAAGATGCGAAAATATCTAACAAAGGCCTATGCAACACATTTATCAAACTCTTAGAACAAAGCCGCATTTTGTCTAACTGGCGTCTAAACGACCAGTAAGAAAAGGTGGTGAAAATTTAGCCTGAAGTCGAAAATACTCTTAGCATCGCGCAAAATTAATTTCTGGTAGTGTCTGTTGATAGTTCAGAAAAGTATAAATTATTGTTACAAAATAGTTCTCGACGAAATAAATTACTCAGATGGGATTTCGAAGTTATATTCGATCCCGGAGTTCATCGACCCCCATTGGACCACTAAGCTTTTTTCGACCCCTTAGAGAGTCCCTTCGACCCCGAGGGGTCGATATCGACCACTTTGGCTACCCCTGCTTTAGAGGTATCTTGAACTATCGACTTTGTTTTAGGCGTGCGGACGAAGCGCATACCTTTGCATTTCTTGATGTTTACTCTAAGACCCCTCTCGTTGACGAAGTCATGGGTGATGGAGAGAAGCTTCTCCATTACCCTGTGACTGCTACTGACTAGAGTTACGTCGTCCGCAAACGCCAGCCTAACGACCTCTGTGTTGCCGATTTTATAACCCACTCCGCTTTGTTCTAGACGCTCTATCAACTCGTCCATGACGGAGTTGAGGAGGAGAGGGGGAAACGGGGTCTCCCTGGCGTACACCTGGTTGATTTCTATTTTATTACTAAGTACCCCTCCATCTCCCTTGATGACGGTCGTGCTTACGGTGACCATTTCCCAAATGAGTGCTCGTGAATCGGTGTCGAGTCCATGCATGCGGAGGGGTCGATCGATCGAAGAGTGACTGACTGTGTCAAATGCCTTTGCTAGATCTACACTGACCATGTTGAATTCCTTCCCGGACTTGTGCGCCTCTCTGATGATAGTCGTAAAGGTAGTGATATTCTCAAAAGCGCCATCCGTGCCTAACCGGAAGACCTTTTGATGGGGGTTGAGGGGGGTCACTTCACTTAGCCGGCCGTTACAATCTTGCTGAACAGCCGGTATATATACGCACGAGCCAACCGTCATTGACCGGAAGTCTTCAGCATCGGACCGGGGATTGTCTACTTTCGGAATGACGGCGGTCCGACAATCCTGTAGGATCTGGGGGATGTGTCTCTCCACAGAAAAGTCTTAATGACCTTAGAGAGACAGTGGGGCCAATTTCACGGAGGTTGGACACTTTGACTCCATCGGGGCCCGATGCAGAGCCAAGGTTCATCAGTTTGAGGTGTTCGCTCACCTCACAGTATATACAGTATTGTTTATCGGAGCGCGCTTCAGAAAGAAGGGGGCGCGGTCAGTAGATGGCTGCTTACCCAGTCTTACTGCAGAACTACAGTATACCAAACCGTAGAGGATTAGGAGCTTTCTGATGGTCTTTCAGGACCTCCAGATGCTTTCATGGAGTGCGGATTGTGGGAGGCGACTGAGTTAATGGAGAGAAACGGCTTCCTGCAGATGCTACAATGCAATGTGAGGTGTAGAGAGTGTTTTGTGCAGTGCGACTTCAACCAGGAGAAAACACATTCGGTTGCGTTGCAAACTATTCCACATTTGACAACAGTCCAAGAACGTTGTTGTCCAAACACGTCTGTTCTTCCGCTGTACTGCATACATAAAACGGCATCCAGATGAAATGTCAGTCATTGAAACAGAAACCAGTGACAGGATGGTAAAATTTGAATGACGTCTTCACATGCGAAATCATAAAAATGATTTATACGATCAACATCAACAGAACCAACTTCCAGAAAAATTTCTGATTTTTTCAATTTGCGCAAACAAACTTCATCAACATTTCCAATTTTACAGTTTGCGAGCGAAAACCGTGTAATCGGCATCATGATTACTGGGACAAATTAAAATGAAAACATCCAACCATCATAACCACGTGCCAAAGCTGACATCACCAAAAGAATGCCGTAATTCTGAACAGGATAGACCCGATTTTCCTCCTGACTCCGCCTACTTCTTCGCAGTAAAATTTCATTGGTTTCTGCTCTGACACGCTTCTAAATTTCATTTGTTGTCATTCCTCCGCATTCTATTTGTCAAATTTTATTTCATTCTATTTGTCAAATTTTACTTCTAATCTTTTGACTGTTTTCAAATAATTCTGTTGTTCTCAAACTGAGAAAAGTAAGAGAATGAAATTCCGATGAAAAAATAAAAAAACAAAACAAAACAATGCAGATACAATGCAATGCAGTACAAATAAAATACAATCCACCACTTGAATGGTCGTATTAACCTTTATCTTACTGAAATTTTATGCGTTAAATTTATATTGTATTTACATGAAGTAACAGAAATTGTAAAGAAATTAAGTAAACAATGTTTAAAGCATAAATTCAAGGTTTTTCTCATAATTTAATGATGAGTAGAACTGAATTTCCAAAAGGGAACTTCGCCTGCTTTTTCACATTTAAATGAATGATTGTCGTACTAAAAAGTTCCATTTGCTAAATATTCCTTTTCTATCAATGGTAAGTTTTCTAATTCGAGGTTACACTGTTTTTCATTTATGTATTCATGGCATGGCATCATAGCTGATAATTTTTCTTAACTTTATGATATTGCATATTTAATTTTTATAGAAAAAACAGAATTTTTTGATTGATATAAAAAACGGAAGTGCTGTTCATATAGATGCAGCGCAACATTAAATGGTGCGAAACAAATAAGTTGATAAAAAGCAAACTTTTTAAAAAAAACAGTTATTCTCGTCGGTGCCATTTACAGCTTTCTTTCTGTTAGCATTCTCAAAGTGGTTTACTTTTATCACGCCGAATGCATAAATACTGTTCAGAAGAATCCCAACCCTAACAGTTGCTTTGCTTGTCAGATAAATTACATTTTAGCTAGCAATTATGTGAGATTTATGCATAAGATGCTTTTCCGTTTGTCAGAAAATATTCTGATTAGCTAATGGCGATTGTAATACAATGGAAAAATCAACAAGTGATGAATTGTCCACAGCTGCTGTTGTCAGCTAAAACTAGGCATGGCAACTGCTAACTTGTTAGCATTTAAATACTTTTCAAATTTCAGGCTGACTGTTCTCTGAAAATGTTTCCTGATGGCAATTAAAGATTTCATTTTCAAATTCAGAAAGTTTTGACTTCTTTCATCACTGCTATTGTTTAAAGTCGCATATTTTATTTAAATAGAAAATTAAAAATCTGCTATATTATTTACAAGTCAAAAAACAAATTTATTTATATATTTCGTGTAAATTGTAAACTTTCTATTTTAACATCTGAACGAAACCGACTAGTGCGCTGGTGAATACCAGAAATTAGAATTTCAGTATTTGTGTTCAGCATGATGCCGTAGAAATGCGCAAGGCATAAATTCAATCAATAATACTACTAGTCTGGAATTTTTACAATACATCAGGCAGACGTTTTCTCAAATGGATAATTCACTGCTTGATCCAGGCAGCAAACCCTTTGATATTGCCCAGATATTGTTCACTCCAAACAATGGGATGAAAGTTATGGCAGCAAATGAGAAATCAATATATGCTTCATGCTTGCCGACGATGATAATCAGCAATGATCATATTTTGGCAGAAAATATGCAATGCTAGAGGAAGATAACGTTCCTACTTATGATAAAGTGAACTTGAGATGAAAAATAATTTTCTTTTTCTTTCACTTTAAATGATTTTTAAATCCAACAGATACTTTTTGATCTGGAATGTACAACATGTGGTTATCATCGTAATACAACAATTGCAACTTGAATGTTTAATCAACCAAGTTGTCGGTTTTACTTTAGATATTGAAAGAGAAATTTAATACAATTTACACAAAATATATAATTACAAATTTTTTACTTTAAACAAAATTCCAGATTTTATTTTTTATTTAAATGAAACATAAGAAGAAAAACAATAACTCTTGTGAACAGCATCGAAAGAAAGATTGGAAGATTAAATTCTTTTGCAAGCCAGAAATATTTTCAAAGAACACTACAGCTGAAATCAGAAAAGTGTTTCGATGCTAACATTCAGCATTCACCACTCCAACTTTTAGCTATAAACTGCAGCTTTAGATAATTTATAAATTTTAAATGTTCCCATTCTACTAAAATCGCCATTAGCTACTCAGCAGAACAATTTGTGGCAAATGGAAAAGCATCTTATGCATAAATTTCATATAATTGCCAGCTAAAGCGTTATTTATCTGATGGGTGAAAAAACTGTTCGTTGCCATTCTATTTGGACATTGTACATTGTATTTGCTTGCCTGTTGTAATAACTCATCATAAGAAATTGATGAATCATATATCCGATATCGTGTATATGAGATTTTTTGTTTGCTGAAATTCTGATGGATACGGCTTTCTGGACTGGACGGCAATGAACAGAAAATAAACACGGAAATAGATTCCGTTATTATTAATACTGGAGTAAGCGGAAGTACACTATAAAGCAGGAAGTAAAATGCTGCTGGACATAAAGCTTGATGCAGCTAATTAAGCTAAACAAATCAACCGGAATGGTGCAAATGCTAATTTCTCTTACTGCTGTGTATAGCGTGAACTTCCTTGTGCTCTTTTCCTTATCGTTCCTTTGATATCTTTTCATAATGGAGGCAAATAATGATTTAATTCAGTTTGTAATTACAAAAAGGTACTAACAGAAATTAGTATTGAAAAGAAAATTCTACACACTGAATCGGATAAATCGTAATGATAAATATTGGATGTGTGCTGAGATAAGCAGCATTATGATTGTAATATCACAATCAAGTCATTTCTTTTCGCGTCCACTGAAAAGTGAATTTGAAGCAGCTTCAAGCGCTTCTGTGCTTCGTTGGTGCTGTTCATCGCTTTCTTTCTGCTTTCGAAGCGCTTGACTTTTATTTATCCATTCGAGTTTAAAATTAAAAATACCGTTCAAAAGAAATGTCAGCCAACAGTTGCTTTCAGTCGTCATATAAATTACCTTCTTAGCTAACAATGAAATCAGATTTATGCCTAAGGTTCTTTTCTATTTGTCAGATATTGTTCTGATGAAGGCTAGTTGAAGGCTACTCAAGTACAAAGAGAAAATCTAAAATTGATAAATTGTCTACAGCTGCAGTTTTCAGCTAAAACTGGGAGTGGTGATTGCTGAATGTTAGCATCGAAACACTTTTCTGATTTCAGCTGTAGTGTTCTCTGAAAATGTTTCTAGTTTGCAGAAGAATTTAATCTTTCCAATCTTTCTTTCGCTCCTGTTCACAAGAGTTATTGTTTTTCTTCTTATGTTTCATTTAAATAAAAAATAAAATCTGGAATTTTGTTTAAAGTAAAAAATTTGTAATTATATATTTTGTGTAAATTGTATTAAATTTCTCTTTCAGTATCTAAAGTAAACCCACTACGGGGTTGATTAAACATTCAAGTTGCAATTGTTGTATTACGATGATAACCAAATGTTGAACATTCCGGATCAACACGGAATTTTTCAAAACTGCAGTTGCCAGCCAACAAAAGGAGTGGTGATTGTTTAATGTCAGCATTGACTTATTTTTCTGATTTCCGCTTCTGGAAGCACAAACTTTGGAACATCCTTAGTTTTTCACCCGTTTGCCGGTATATCTCAATTTGTACGCCTTGCCATCATATACAAGAAACGTACCACCACTCCTTCAATTCCGTACAGTTCCGTTGGATTTGGATTAATAGCTAACCGGGAGGTGAACATTTCATACAGCTTCAGTGTCAATCAGAAATGCTAATTAATGCAAACGTTGTTGTCTTCAGTTATGCTAAAGTGTACAAGCGGAGGCAAGATATGGCCTTCCTTAACTTCACTAAATACTGTTACGGTTATTCAAAATTTATTAACATTTATTCGAACAGACTTATGAAATTTTTTAATATAAAAATTATAAAAAGGCTAACAAAAATCCGGAATAAAATTGTGATTGTTATGATTTGTAAAAGGCATTGACAAATGAAGTTTTCAAATAATAAAACAGTTTACTATTTTTGCATGCATCGTTTTTACAACGACGTGTTGAAAATCAAATTTAATTACATATAAAACTTATGAATTCAACATCTTCAACCACTATCTTTCAACAACTGTCGAAATATTCCCATCTATAGTTATAAATTACAGTACTTTTTGCAAGTTGAAAATACTTTCCAAATTTCCTATTCATTCCGATATTTCCTGTCTATCATCGATGACGATTAATTTAATCTGGTCTGGTATTAAATGCGCAACATTTAATGTAATGACCGTAAGGTGATGGACTATGAACGCGATTTACGAAGCATCCTTTATTTTGAATTATCAAGAATTTATGAATTCAGTTTTTACAAAAGTAACCATTCGTGACATTATATTACAGTACACATTACAATTTACTATATATGAATATCAAAAGCAAAAGGCTATTATTTAGCAGTCATATTTGAATTCACTTTCAAAATGTAACATATTATAATTAGAATTTGTGAAACAATGATAAACAGCCAAGAATTGCAGTGATTTGAACGGCACAATATTTTATGTAAGTCACGAGGAAACTTCAACCAATAGCTCATCTCGGAGCAATGCACCAATCACAGTGAAGATTGATGCGATTGGTATTTGAATAATTAAATTCGCTATCACGTGATGTGGAGACATTCATTACGATAAGTGGAAACGAACGCTACTCATTCAAAGTTGAAAAGTTGACGCTTGCTGGCATATTTTTAACATTCTATCATCACAGAAAGTTCTATTTTATTCTTTTCTTGATTTTTTTAACCAAGATTAATATTCTCAGTTTAACTAAAGATTAGGTACAATTTGATTACTGTGCTTACTGTAAATCAGCGTTCATTTGCCCAGTAAACTGTTGTTGCTGTTCTATTCTCAACTTGTATTGCTTCCAATGTCTCAACAAAGTAAGTATTGTTGTTATATTATGTAAAATGTTGATCGTAGCATCGTCTATTGTTGTTTGATTTTTAATTTTTCAAAAAGTGGTGGCCTAGCTGCAAAATATATTTGACCAAATTCATGAACCGCATCTTATTTCACCAACTGTTGAGCAATTTTTAATCACTGAATTATTTTTAGGCCAAGATACGAATTTAGCTGCAGATGAACTGTCGCAGTTGGGTTTAGTAAGTATTATTTAATGTTTTATTAAATTATTTCTTATTGTTGTTGTTGTTGATGCTTTTTTAGAAAGAATTAGTGAAGCGTCCTGGATACGGGACTGTTGGCAAGCCGATAAAATTAGCATGCAATTATTTTCCACTGATAAAATTACAGAAAGGTGATATTGTGGTTAACAGATATCACATCGACATACAACATCCACGTTTAAAGTTGAATTGGTTCGAGTTTAATTTATTGTTAAGTTTTATTATAGTTTTAATGTGTTTTTATTTTCTGTTCAAGTGATGACAATCGTGACGTATTTTGGGCATATGTAGTGAAGCGTTCAGATATTTTTGGCGATCCATTTAAATTAGCGTACGATGGGAAGAGTACTTTGTTCACAGTTGAGAAATTACATTTGAAGCAAGTCGGTGAAACAGCAGATCCGGTTCGTTTTAAAAATTAATTCTGGAGTTTTATAAATTGTAATTTTCAAATATGAATATTTGTATATTTTAAGGAAAAGTTTTCCTTCAAAACTGTTCGAGAAAATAAACCATCAGAGTTATCTATTTTGATGCAATTCACTGGTCTGGTTCACTTGGACTTCAGAAATGCAGAAGCCGGTTCGCTGGATGAACGTGAAAAGGGTCCAATTCAATTTTTGGATATATTGTTTGCACAAGGGCGTTCATCTCCATTATTTGAGTAAATTGCAGTTTAATAACAGTTTTAATTTATGAATTGGAATAATTTCAGATTGTCGAAATCATTCAAAGCAGTCAGGAATTCATTTTATTGCATTCCACAAGGTGCTGGTGTGGACGTGAAATATGGCATTGAATTATGGAGAGGCTTGTTCATTTCTGCGCGCGTAATTGATGGTTTTCGACCAGCGATTAATATTGATGGTGTGATGGAAATTGTTTTTCATTTCGGTGAAAAAAAATTTTAATAATTGAAATGGATTTTAGTATCACACAGTTGCTTTTACAAGCGTCAGTCACTGATAAATTTGATTTGCGACATATTGAATGGTGATGAACGTGAAGTAAGATTTCATCCAAATCAGCTTAGATTGAATACCCAACTTCAACCAGAACATTTGAACTTGTTGATACCAGAATTAAAAGGTAATCGTCAATGGAATATTTGAAATATATTTAAAATTGTTTTTCTTATTAATTTAGGGGTCTGTATTCATACAACACATCGAAATCAAGATCGAATTTATCGTATTAAAAATATACTCAGTACGGCAGTATCGATGAAATTCGAAAAAGACGGAAAAGAAGTTTCAGTTGCGGAATATTTTCGTGATGTTTATGGGCCATTAAAGTATCCAAACTTGCCGTTGGTTGAAGTCGGCAGTAAATCAAAACCAATTTATTTCCCAGTTGAAGTATAAAAAACTGACAATTGTTTCAACGTTTTTTTAATATAATGAATTTATTTTGGTCAATTTAGCTTTGTCAAGTGGCAAACTGTCAAAGATACAACAAGAAATTGAAAGCGTGTCAAACGACTTCTATAATTCGAGTATGTTAATGATTTTAAATATTGATAATAATAATAATAATAATAAATTGTTATATATCTAGTTTGCTTCGACAGACGCTCCTACTCGAATTCTAAAGTGTATGGACATGGTCAAGAAATCAAATTTCAATAATGATCCATTTTTGAAAAGTTTTGGCGTTCAAATTAAAGCGGAACCAATGATTGTTAGTGGACGAGTTTTGCCTCCGCCTAGGTTGGAATATGGTAAAGGAAATGGAGGACGTGTAAATAAATAATAATTATGCATATCATTCATTTTGAAAAATATTTGTTTCATAATTTGTCTCATGTTTTTAGCAAATAATTCTTACACCAAAAGATGGAGCATGGAATTCGAATGAATTTAAATTTTTTGAATCTGCTTCTTGCGAATCATTTGGATTTGTATCGTTTCTACCACCACATAAAGCATCAATGTTACAGTAAGTATTGCAAAATTTCATTAATAAATCAAATTAGCTTTGTTGATTATTTGCTTGATTTTTAGGGAATTCTGTCTGCAAATTGTCAGAACATGTCGTAGTACAGGAATTGAAATGCCGGACAGCCCAAAATTTTACGAACAAGCGCGAAAAAATGATACGGTAGAAATGGTATTAAAACGTATTGCTGACAAATGTGACAGAGATGGAATAAAATGTGATTTGGTATTTGTCGCGTTATTTTCATCTGAACAATATGGTAATAATTATTTTGTTGTTATATGGTGAAATTTATTTTATTAATGTTGAATGTATTTTTACCTTTTTTAAGCTCAAGTGAAATCTTGTGGTGATATCACTTTTGGATTGGTCACTCAGTGTGTATTACCGAAAACAATAAGTGATGTAGCAATAAAGAAGAGTTATTCGACGATGTTAAATATTGCGATGAAAATAAATATGAAAATTGGTGGCATCAATACAAAATTACTGGAAGATGAAATGTATGATATTGAATTGATGAATGCGTATGAAAAATTCTTGAATGGAAGTTTTTTGTTTAGTTTGGATAATTATTTGTATAAAAATAATGCATTGGTAATTGGTGTGGATGTGGTTCATCCATCTGTTGTAGAAACGCATTTACCATCAATAGCTTCGGTGGGTATTATTCATGGTATTGTACTTTCGAATTATTGAAGGAATGTTTTTGATTTGAAGGTTGTTGGAAATGTGGATACAAAAGTGACGAAATTTCATGCTTCGGTGAAACTACAACCAGCGAAACAAGAACTGATCACAGGATTTATCGAACAATTTTCTGAACGTTTACTGGAATATCTTGATGTTAATGGTACGGCTCCGAAAAATATTATTGTTTATCGAGATGGAGTATCCGAAGGTCAATTTATGCAGGTGAAATTGTGTTGTATCATTAATTAAAGCAAAGTAAAAATTTATTTTTTTAAAAAGGTTTTGGAAGAAGAACTGCCTGCTCTTCGTAGGGCTTGCAAATCATTTGCAACAAATTACCGGCCGTTGATTACGTTTATTGTGGTTCAAAAGCGACATCATGCTCGATTTTTTTGTTGTGATGAAGCTGCAGCACGAGGACGCGGGAAAAACATCCCTGCTGGTACTGTTATCGATAGAGTAGTGACATCTCCTGATGAATATGATTTCTTTTTGTGCAGTCATCATGGAATTCAAGTATGACTTTATCAAATATTTTGAATCTTTATTATTAATATTATTTGAATTGCAGGGAACTAGTAGACCGACGCGATATCATGTGCTGTTTGATGAAAGCAACATGGATGCGAATGTCATGCAATCGATTACATACTATTTATGTCATCTGTATGGTAGATGTGCTCGTTCTGTCAGTATACCAGCACCAGTATATTTTGCAGATTTAGTTTGCGCCCGTGCTCGTTATCATGTTCTTGCAGCGTTGTAAGTTTGATTAATTAACTTATTTAAAAATGAATGAATTATTGGTTTTTATTTTTTAGAAATTCTGGTCTAGTGGAAAAGTATTCTGATGAAGACAGTAATAGTAGTAGTGGTAGTAGTAGTAGTAGTAGTAGTTCCAGCAGTAAAGCCGAATCCGTGAAAACAGAATTGACTAATATAATTGCACTTCACAAAAGAGTTAAAAGAATCATGTACTTTGCATGATCTATATCAACGATGGAAGCGTATTTTAGTCTAGTATATTGTTTAGTATTCATTTGTAAGCACTAAATATATTTGTGTTTGTTTTCGTGTTGTATTTATTTCTGTCTCTGTGTGTGTCCATGTGTGTATTTCTTAATGTTTTTAGATTATAGCTTTTCGTTTCACACATTGTTGTGATAAAGAAAATTAGTATACATCATGTAATGAGGATGGTTCAATATCTGTGCATTATACTTCTTATGATCAGTTCATTATACCATTCATATTAAATGTATAATATTGAGGTGAAGATGTTTGTTTGCATGATAAATAAAAGAGATGGGAAACAAAAATGTATGTATGATTAAGTAAAGAGTTGGAGAAAATTGTTATCAGGGTTTTAAATGTGAAATATGCGGACAGTTTTGAAATATTTTCTTATTCTTGATGCTTAATATGTTTAACAGCACTGTAATTTTTTCGTCCAATGCTAGCGCTATTAGTGCAATCCTAACCATTATGAATATGAGCAGTATTTCAAAGTTCATCGTTGTCACTGCGTGGGAGCAGCAGCAAAGTAACTAAAATTGTTGAAATAAATTTATGACGCAAAAGTACTTGTTCATACATCAATAAATGAGGAAAGTCAATGAATGAAATGTGCGTGTGTTTGTCTATGAACAGTACTGTTTTCTGAAGGCTTCATCTATAGCTAATTGCAGATATTTATTCTCATATTATTATTGATTGTTGATTTTTGATGACCATTAACGGACAAATTGATAACCATTTTCTAAAGAAAAAATGAAATTAAAGTTTGAATTTTACTTTGTCGTGAGAAACCAATTTGTATGTTTTACTCTTTCATGGAAATATCTCAAATCAAAATTGCCGTCTCCATTATTTTTGTGATTAGATATTAGAAATGTGAAAGATATTGCTTACTGTTCAGTTTTCTTTCATACTTTTGAATATAATTAACTTCCATTTTTTATAATACAGTCGAAAACACCAATTCATATAATAAAAATCTGTATATTAGAAAATGAAAATTAGTTGTCATTAGCTTAAAAGAATTTTAACCAGTGACGTATTAAATTTATGAAAATAATCATAAAGAAGGAATATTAGCTTTAGACGCGTTTGAAAAAAGGTTCTGCGGAATGGAACGGGACATCTTTGAACAGCTGTCCCGACCGAAATGGAACACTGGAACGTCTCATTCGGGTCACGGCATATTGCTGTAGGTTCCTCCTGAATGTGAGAACCCACGCAGGGGAACGGAAGATCAGAGCCCGGCTGTCCTTGCTGGAATTGCAAGACGCTGATAAGCTGTAAGTGAAAGCGATTCAAGCGGAGGCGTTTCCAGTAATGAAGTCCGCCTCAGGGCCCATCCCTGTGCGACCAGGGGATTCCCTTTCAGCCTTGTCTCCATTCGTAAACACGGAAGGTTTTTTGCGAGTGGGAGGGAGATTATCAAGGACAGCGCTGCCTTGGTGCCACCACCATTCCTTACTCCTCCCACGCAACGGACCGGTCGTTGAGCTCATCGTGCGACGAGCTCATGAATCAGAATTTCACACTGGGCTGAACCAAACCTTGACAGCCTTGCGGCGTCGCTTCTGGGTAGTTCGGGGCCGGCAAGCAGTCAAGAGATGCACCGGAGCTTGCATCATTTGCCAGAAGCACGACGCTCCTCCGTTCTGCCCACTGATGTGCGACCTCCCGCCTGAAAGAGTGACACAGTCACTCCCATTCAACCGAGTAGGGTTGGATTTTGCAGGACCGTTACACGTGAAAGATTAACATCGGCCTCTGCAAAAGGTGTACATCTGTCTGTTTACGTTCATGGTCACTCGAGCGCTGCACTTGGAACTGGTGTTGGATATGACCACGATCAGCTTCTTGGCCGCACTTCGCCGATTCATCGCCAGACGTGGGAAACCGAGTGTGATTCACACTGACAATTTCCGGACGTTTAAGCAAGCAGATTCCTTTTTGCGAGATCTGCTCCACGGGCAGTTAGCTGAGAAGATCCAGGAGGACTTGGCGATGCGGCAGATCGAGTGGAGGTACAGCACCGATCGAGCCCCCTGGTGCGGTGGCTACTGGGAGCGGCTTCTCAGATCGGTGAAGAACGCTCTGAGGAAGGTCTTGGGGAAGGAATTGCTCCGCAGCTGGGAGTTGCACACAGTGTTGTGTAAGTTGGAGGCTCCGATCAGTGACCCTGTTGAGCGATAACCCTCATGACTGTGCCCGGTTGACGCCGGCGCACTTCCTCATTGGATGAGACCTGGCATCCCTCCTGATTCCCGCTGCATCCGCATCAGCGCCGACAAACGCATCCGGCCTGCGCAAGCGTTGGCGACACCAACAGCTGCTGATGAAGCATCTGAGGAATCGATGGTTGGAAGAGTGTCTGGTGACTTTCAACTCACGAGGAAAATGAACTAAGATCGGACGACAGCCGGAAAAGGGAGACCTAGTGTTCCTGGTGGAAGAAGGCGTTCCGCGGAACTGTTGGAAACTAGGTGTGATCACAGTGCCGTTGACGGGAAGCGACGGAGTCACAAGGTCAGTGAAGGTACGGACCGCCAGGGGTCTTCTCAGCCGGCCGAGCAGATCGCTGATCCTCCTGGAGCCAACATCGGTTAGGTGATGGACCATGGTCCATCACGAAGGTAATTGAAAACTCCCTCCGGTTGAGCCTGACCATCCGTAGCAGCTACCGTAACGGGTGATTGGGGTGGTGACGTAGTGGTCACGTGCGAGCGTGTTTGAACGTGCGTGTGATCTGAGCTTCTGCGTGTGCGTTGGACTGTGATTGTTTTGTGCGATTTTTCGGAATAGAGCCTAGTTCCGCGCCGTTGTTTTCAATTGTTAGCGAAAAGCAACTGACACTCATAGTTGTATTCAACATACACAGTTCCACGTTATAACTAAAAGCTTTTTCTTTATAAAAAAATATTAAATAATTATTTATGTCCAAATAAAGTAATCTAATGGAATGCACCTGTTAGGAAATCTTTCGTTTAAACTTGAAGATCTTTTCTGTAAGTGGACTGTATAGGTTATTTATAGAAAATCAACGATAGCGGGTGTGACTAAGTTTCGACTTATTCAGAACAAACTGTGAGTAATAACAGTGAGATAGCAAGAGAAAACGGTTCAGGCGGTTTTCGAGACGGCGTGTTCCGTATTATTCGTATTTGGAAATCGTATGTGTATCGGTGTTGTTCCCTCCTCCCTCCTCACTCCTATATATATATCTTTTTCTTGACTTCACTCCGCATCTGGCGACCTAGATCATCGAAAAGTAATTAGAAAATCCGCTTGGTTGCGCAATCCCTTAGACTGTGCAGCTTAGCCGGAGTCTGAACAGGCGCGCTATCTGCCACATTTCACTTTGACGGTTTTTCAGCAGCTGACCACCGGAGTTGTGGCAGATATATGACAAGACGCTGACATTTTGACCGCTTAATTGCTATTCCATTGTTTTCCATTGAGAAAAACAGGGGAAGCGGATGGCGTAACGTCACCATTGTTTTCGTACACTGAGCAATGTTATTTTAGTACTGATGAGCAGGTATTGAGAAAAGATTTCTCAACAGCAAGCATATTTGGAAAAGAGTTCATAAACAACAATCACCCAATCCTTGATCACAGCTGAATAGCTAATCAAATGGCACAGTTATTCACACAACCACTTATCATATTGATTAGCTAATAAAATAGCAGAAATCATTAGCCAATTACCAAACAATCGCCCGACAACATATCAGCGAACAGTCAATCACAACAATGGGATCGAATTTACGCGGAAGAGTTCAGAACAAACCTCCGAACAAAGCATGTTCCTTTATTACTACTAATGGATACTGTAGCGCTACAGTATTCCTGGAAAACACTTCGCGAGGCGTACCAGATTTTGTTTGAAAATTGTTCATCTGCTATTCAAGTCTGAATTGTTTGTCTTGAATATTTTTACTTGCAAGTTTCTTTAAGTGAAACTGATTGTCTGGAAAAGATTCTTCTGTTTGTATATGATTAAAATATTGTGTTTGGTGATAGAATTTGTTTGCTGTAACTTTGGCCGTTACAATTGCGATTGATGATAGAATTAATTATTAATTGAACGTTGCAGCAGCGTTGCAGTACAAGCTCTTCCAATTGAT
This sequence comes from Trichinella spiralis, assembly GCF_000181795.1. Taxonomy (NCBI): domain Eukaryota; kingdom Metazoa; phylum Nematoda; class Enoplea; order Trichinellida; family Trichinellidae; genus Trichinella; species Trichinella spiralis. Next base: position 11,952,583 of record NW_003526943.1, read on the forward strand.
ATTAGATGTATTTAAAATTGGAAACGCCACTGGCAGGTTCTCATCTGAACTATCAAGAAGCTTTGTTAATGCACATGGCACGAGCTCAATTTTCAACAGTTGATGCTGCACTGAAGGTGTGCGAAAATCATTGTTCAAAGTTACGAGATTCTTTTGGTGATGTCAGCTTTGGCACGTGGTTATGATGGTTAGATGTTTTCATTTTAATTTGTCCCAGTAATCATGATGCCGATTACACGGTTTTCGCTCGCAAACTGTAAAATTGGAAATGTTGATGAAGTTTGTTTGCGCAAATTGAAAAAATCAGAAATTTTTCTGGAAGTTGGTTCTGTTGATGTTGATCGTATAAATCATTTTTATGATTTCGCATGTGAAGACGTCATTCAAATTTTACCATCCTGTCACTGGTTTCTGTTTCAATGACAGACATTTCATCTGGATGCCGTTTTATGTATGCAGTACAGCGGAAGAACAGACGTGTTTGGACAACAACGTTCTTGGACTGTTGTCAAATGTGGAATAGTTTGCAACGCAACCGAATGTGTTTTCTCCTGGTTGAAGTCGCACTGCACAAAACACTCTCTACACCTCACATTGCATTGTAGCATCTGCAGGAAGCCGTTTCTCTCCATTAACTCAGTCGCCTCCCACAATCCGCACTCCATGAAAGCATCTGGAGGTCCTGAAAGACCATCAGAAAGCTCCTAATCCTCTACGGTTTGGTATACTGTAGTTCTGCAGTAAGACTGGGTAAGCAGCCCCCTACTGACCGCGCCCCCTTCTTTCTGAAGCGCGCTCCGATAAACAATACTGTATATACTGTGAGGTGAGCGAACACCTCAAACTGATGAACCTTGGCTCTGCATCGGGCCCCGATGGAGTCAAAGTGTCCAACCTCCGTGAAATTGGCCCCACTGTCTCTCTAAGGTCATTAAGACTTTTCTGTGGAGAGACACATCCCCCAGATCCTACAGGATTGTCGGACCGCCGTCATTCCGAAAGTAGACAATCCCCGGTCCGATGCTGAAGACTTCCGGTCTATCACGATTGGCTTTTGCATGTACCGACTCTTCAGCAAGATTGTAACAAACCCGCTCAGCGAATTAACACCCCTCAACCCCTGTCAAAAAGCCTTCCACTCAGGCACGGATGGCGCTTTTGACAACGTCAGCAACGTGGCTTCGCTCCTCGAACTGTTCCGCAGAACAGGTAAGGAAATTAATGTTGCATGCATAGACTTAGCCTATGGCTTTGACACAATTAACCACACCTCAATCACACGTGCTCTCTGCAGACATGGGGTGGACTTTGGCTCAATAGAGCATGTCGAATCAATGATAGGCAGTCTCTCAGCAATGTAAGCTGTCCGATTGATGTCTACGACTGCGATTAAGCCAGTGCCCTGAAGTAGATGCAGCGCTTTCACATATAAACATCCCGCCAACTCTAAAAATATACTGAGCCCCATCTTTCTCGAGGAGGTTACGCTGCACCTCCAAAAAATGAAGGTGAAAACGTCAGCAGGCGCTGACTTAATGCAGGTGTCGCACCTTCGTACGTGCGACCCGGTGTGCCTAACGAAGGCCTCTAACCTTTTTCTACTCACTAGGTGCATCCCCCAACAGCTCAAGGATTGTCGCACCACTCTCATTCCTAAAACCGACAGTCCCCACCCTGATGCTGAAGACTACAGGCCTATAACTGTTGCTTCCTGCTTGTACCGGCTCTTCAGCAAAATTGCAATGAGGCAGCTAGAAAATTCTTTTTCCCTCCATCCACGTCAAAAGGCCTTACCGTCAGGCACAGATGGTGCTTTTGATAATACGTCCACATAGAAGACCATTATCAGGGAAGCGCACAAACGCGGTAAGGGACTCAACATCGTCAGCATAGACCTTGCCAAAGCATTGGACACCGTCAATCATAGTTCAATAGACGGGGCACCATGCATGCAGGGCTTGGATGTAGACTCACGTAACTTAATCGCACAGATGGTCACAGGAAGCAGCACAATTATTAAGGGGGATGGAGGGGCACTAAGCAATAGGATTGAGATTAACCAGGGAGTCCGACAGGGAGATCCAATTTCCCCCCTCCTCTTCAACTCAGTCATGGACGAGTTGATAGAGCGCCTTGAACAAAGCGGAGTGGGTTTTAAATTAAAGGGAGTTGAGGTCATAACCCTGGCGTTTGCGGACGACGTAACCCTTATTAGCAGAAGCCACAGGGGAATGGAGAAATTGCTCTCCATTACCCTGGACTTCCTTAACGAGAGGGATCTAAAACTCAACGTTAACAAATGCAAAGGTATCCGACTCATCCGCACGCCCAAAACCAAATCACTAGTCGAGGATACCCGACTGCAGCGGCATTTGCATCACCGCCATCCTGAGTTATCAAAAAAACCTGTGGAATACTTTTGCGCTAAAAGAGATTCCCTTTCTTAAATGATACTTGACAAAAAAGGCAAGTATAATCAGGAGACTGCCAAGGCTGTGAAAGTATCATATGAAATAGCCATGTTGATTGCCATGAATAAGAAACCACATGCTATTGGAGAAAATCTTGTTAAGCCCTGCATTGTGAATGCAGTAAAGATTCTGCTTGGGGATGACATGGCGAAGCAATTTAAAAATATTTCTTTTTCTGATTCAACAGTTAAACGCCGAATCGATGAATTGGCTGATGATATAAAACAGCAAGTTCTTGAAAAGGTAAAGTGTTCTCCTTTTCTTGCTATAAGTTGTGATGAGTCCACAGACCAGGCAAACTGTGCACAGCTCATTGTATACGCACGGTTCATTGCAAATAACACAATTGAAGAAAAACTACTTTTTTCTGAACCACTAAAAACTACAACGAAAGGAGCTGATGTGTTCCAAGCTGTGTCACAATTTTTTGGAGTAAATAGCGTGATGTGGGAAACACTTGTTGGTGTATGCACTGACGGTGCACCCGCAATGCTTGGCTCTCGGTCTGGCTTTGTGAAGATGGTCAAATCAAAAAACCCATCTATTTTTGCAATGCACTGTGCAATTCATCGGCAGGCTTTGGTTGCTAAAACTCTGCCTGATGATCTCAGAGAAGACCTTAATTTTGCCGTGGAGGTTGTCAACTATGTGAAAAGCAGTGCATTGAACACTCGATTATTTGCGTCACTCTGTGAAAGTTTGAATGCTGACCACATGGCACTTCTCTATCATACAGAAGTTTGTTGGTTATCAAAAGGAAACATGCTTGGCCGGATTTATGAACTGAGAGAAGCAGTGGCAGAGTTTTTGGAGCAACGAGGAAGACGCACAGTGTGTCGAGCTTTCAAAAGTGAACATTTTCAGCTTAGCCTGGCATATCTTGCAGATATTTTTGAAGCGCTGAATTCACTGAATTTGAAACTGCAAGGAGCAAACGCGAATGTTATGGCTCACTATGATATTGTTCAAAGCTTCACTGCAAAAATTTCTTTATGGTTAAAACAAGTTGAAAGAGGAAATTTAGCATGGTTTTCAAGACTCAACGAGCTTTTCAGTGATAAATGTCTCAGCGAAGATTTGAAAAGAAAAATGAAAGGGCACCTTAGAAGCCTACAAGACGAGTTTTTTCACTATTTTCCTGACGTGAAACCTCAAAACCTGATCTATAAACTTGTGAGAAATCCATTTTTAGTTAATGTCGAAGACCTTTCACACGATCTTCAAGAAGAAGCCATTGAATTGCAATTCAACAACCTAGCTAAAGAAAGCTTTGAAAGTACGCCATTAGAAAACTTCTGGGTGAAGTTACAAGCAGAATATCCTAAAATAAGTTGACAAAGCTTACGTATATTGGTTCCTTTCTCCTCAACGTACCTTTGTGAAACGGGATTCTCAGCTATCATGACACTTAATATGCAACACCGAAACAGGTTAAACGTTGAAAGCGATTTGCGATGTACTTTATCACCCACTCCACCAAGAATAGACAACTTAGTCGCAAATAAGCATTGTCAATATTCTCATTAAATTTTTATTGTGAATCATTCAGGAATGTTTTACTGTGGAAACTAGCTTGGCTTGATGCAACCATAAAGCAAAATGTTGCTTTCCGTATACTGAATACATACCGCACTACTTTTCATTAGAGGGGGGCATTAACTGCAGAACATTTATTAAGGGGGGGAGGGCGTGCGCTGACACAGTTTGAGAAACACTGCTCTAAAGCGTTTAGAGTCCCCACTCGCTGAGAGGAAAATCAGTACATCCCCATGGTGCCCCCGACGGCGAACTAAATTCCTAGGCATAGAAATCACTCTAACGGCATACCCCATTTCGACTTAGCTTCCTTTGGAGGGACCCTAGAAAGAATCCGTAAAGCCCCCCCCCCTCAAACCCGCACAGAAACGTGCCACTGTGCGGGACTATCTGATTCCATCACTGGAATACAGACTGGGAGTCCCCGGGACATCTAGAAAACTCTTGGAGAGCGTAGATGGGGCAATAAGGTGAACAGTTAAACGCTTCCTGCACCTTCCAACCACCGGCATGAACAGCATGTTCTTGTCCATGCCAGTTAAAGAGGGAGGACTTGGATTGCGTCCTCTCTCTACAGAGCACATTACACGGGTAGCGGTGGGTACTAACAGCATGTCTAACAGCACTGACACCGTCTCTAGAGTAGTGGCTGACACTACAACTTTGCGGAAGCAGTTGCTCTCGGCATTGGAGCACTTTGCAGTTCCGGCAGCTACCAAAAGTGCTATCCGGGAAGGAAAGCGTAACCTCCTTCGGGAGGAGATCGCTCAGCTCTCAGAGACGTACCAAAGTAGCTGTCTTTCGTCTTTTAAAAAGGCGTCTCTGGTAAACTCTTGGCTGCGCGGCACTAGCGGCATGCGTAGTCCGGACTTTATCACCGGGCTGAAGCTACGGTTCGGCGTCATCGAGACCCGTAGCCAGAAGTGGAGGGGCCGAACTCCACAAAACCCGGATGCGCTGCTGTGCAGGCACTGCGGTCACTCGTCTCACAGAAGTGTCAGTTGGCACAAGCGATGATCATCCAGAGACACAACAAAATTGTAAATCCTGATTTGGTATTGGTCAAAGACGGCGCTGCGCATATTGTAGACGTTGCGGTCCCTTGGGAAAAGGGAACTACCATGGATGAAAAGCATGTGAGAAAGGTTAGCAAATACACAATATTAACAGAGGACGTCAAAGCACTCTTTGGCGTGCAAACCTGCACAGTCGGAGCTATCATAATCGGAGCGCGTTCGAGCTGGTGCCCTTTGATTAATTGTTCTTTGAACAATTAATCTTTGAACAATAAATCACTAAAAGCATGCAGCCTGCACGTGCCAAAGAAGTTCAAGCGACTACTTTGCAGGGTAGCCCTCGAAGGTACCTGCAAAATATTCCAGAACTTCTTCACACGCACATAAGCACAAAAAAGATGAAAACAAAAAAAATTGATAAAATACAAAAACCAAAAACATTAAAAAATTTTAAAAAATGCCTTGCACGAAGCCTTGCATGCTGCCGTTGCTCTGTCTGTCGTATCCTTCAGGCAACAGAACAGCGGCACACTCAACTTTATTTGTAGGCTTATCAAAGAAAACACCAGCCGTTGGAAAAGTACGAACCGACGGCCAAGGACCACACAACAAACTGAAAGACTCCATAGCGAAGCCCCGCGGTTCGCCGATAGCCGGACGCGTTGGAACGCCAGGGATGACGAGAGCCAAAGCGAATGACTAAGCGAGCAGAACGAAGCGGGAGAAGACTTCACAAGTGAACGTCTTGGTACGACGCCACTTCCCCCCAGAAGCTGGGCCCATAGTGATGTTCCATACTATACTCTCCCACTCCTCTCTTCCCCTGTAGCATTGTTAAAATACGGTAGCGGCCGTTACCCAGGCTGCACTGCAGTATGTCGATATACAATTACTTATCGCTTATTGATCGATCGAATTATTGCTTACTAATGACTTAAATAAAGGACCATTGGTACGCGTCACTAATTGGGCTGAAAATCTTTCTCATTTGCTTCAGAGAATTTTATTTTAATCTTTCCAGTCTATTTACCTCTTCACCAGAGTTATAATTTCCTTTCTGTGTTTTATTGTCATTAAAAATAAAAATCTGCAATTTTATTTACAAATAAATTATCATTGTAGACGACGGAAATGGTGATACTTTCGTCAGCGTGAGAGAACCCGCGCGTCAGAACTGAGTACTGTAGCATACTGTGGTGACGCGTGAAGAGTCGAGTTTTTTGACAAGTTGTGGGTTTGCCGTTTGTTTGGAAGGTTGCGTTCAGTGTGTTTGCTTTGTTTGTGCTATATAGAGTTATTTCTTGTCTTATTGTACCTGGCTCACTATCATTCGTTTTGAGTAAACTGTGTCAACTTTATAAACTGTAAACTGTGTAAACTTGATCTAGTTTCGATTGATGGTTATCGTGATGGAAGTGAGTGTAACACGATTAAGGTGTATTGTCGAATGTATTTGACTTTTCTGTTTTTCAATACGAACAAATATACAGTCCACTAAGATTGCGAGCGAGTGAACCCCGTAGTTTTGCTCGTTATTCGTTACAGTCATATTTGTTTATACATTTTTTGCAAATTATCTAAAATTCGTTTTTCAATGTCGATACTAAATAGATTCTGCGGTTGATTTTTTAATTCAGGTTTTTTACATTTTTTCATTCACAAACGCAATTGAAAATTTCTTGGAAAATTTTGAAAAAAGAAAATAAGTTCGTTGAAGTATTGTGTCATAATACAGTATATTTGGCCGAATTTACACCTAAACTCATTGAAAATGTAAAAGAACAACCCAGGTTCGAAACAAACAGATCTCTCCTTCATTGCTATTAATCGTTCACTGTAGCATTACAGAATTTTCCCAAAACATTTCGAAAAGCGGACAGGACAGAAAGTGATGACCGAGTTGCCTCCCTCGCCTTTGCTGACGACATAATTCTACTGTTAGAAAGCAAGCCGGGGCCTCCAAGCCCAATTCTAAATGACATTAGAATTTTGTAAGAAAAAGGCCTTGGCTTAAGCTTGGGAAAAAGCTTCGACGGCTTCGGTGGTCCAGTGTTCGACATGAATGGGTCAACAGGATTCCTTCTTTCCCAATCTGCTATCTGACTTCAGCCATGATAAAGACTGGACAAAATTAGCGGACAGAGAAGATCCTTTTGCTATGTTGATGATGATGATAACGGTTCATTTCAGCCGAAGCTGGCCAGCACGAGCAACAGCACGATACCGTTTCTTTGCGTTTGCCAGTGTCCATGAGCATGTTTGTGCATGAGTGAAGCAGCAGTGAACAAGAGAAGAAATTTGCCCACTTCTAACCAACGGAAGTTTCTCATAAATAAGAGAGTCACCGTTAAACCCGCCATTTAGTCATTCATTCCTTATGAGAACCGGAACAGAAGGTTGAACAAGGACGCATGACCGTGGACTTGTCATTGTAATGCGTTTTGTTTGTCAAATTTTGCCTTCTTTTTAGTGGTCAGTTTTCTGATATTCAAAGCTTACTATTTATATTCTATATATATTTTAAAAAATTACTATTTAATGGTACTTATTTGGTGCAATTAATTACAATCAATTGCAAAATGAAATTCAGTAATATGGTGAATCCACATGATCTTTTTTACTTACAGCATCCGTAATTTCTAAATTTGTACACATTATACCGCTGCATCCTATTTTGTCCTATACCGAAATAAACTAAAACTTAATAACAATGACCACATATTGCGCATTAAGCATAAGCTTTTGTAATGAGCCACTCTGTCGGGCGGGTTTGTTCGACACCCCAACTGGACTGCCATCACGGCCATCCCTAGGGGGCGTCGCGCAGGTGTCGACCGGCGGATTCCTCTGCACGGTCATATTTTCCCTCTGGATGCCGCCGCCCCTGTTTGCCTCTAATATTCACCTATCCACAAGATAGATCAAGAGTACAATATTTATTAACAAATACGAACAAGGCGCGCCACCGTAAATCTCAACAATCAACAACTACCATCGGTCAGCTCGACGCCAACAACCATACTACCGTTATCTTTTCCCGATCTTCAAGTATCCATCTGCTTACGGTACTTTATTGTTCTTCTCTTCGTTGTCTAGACAAATGCAGTTGTTACGCGTCGGCTTGCGTCTGCTACATTTTGGAACGCCCCCAATATTTCTTCAGTTTACCGGTAGGTTTCAGTTTATATGCTCTTCCTTCAGAAACCAGTGTTGCAGACGCAGACCGACAACTAACCACTGCTGTGCTTCTCTAGATAACGAATATGAGGAAGAACAAAGCTACCGTAAGCCGACCGGCACTTGAAGATCAGGAAGGAGTACGGTGGAACGTGACCATTATTAGTAGCGGTGGAGCGATAGTCTGTTGTTTGCGAGAGATAGTGGTGGTCGTTGTTGTGATTGCGAATAAATATTCTCTTCCTGTTCTGTTGCTTTGAGTGAGAGTATGTTACCAACAAAGCGTGAATTAGGGAAAAGGGACGGCAGGGCCGGTAGTAACCGGACGGACGATACAGACGCAGAGATGAGCCCGCAGATCGACACCGGCGTGTCGTCATTTGGTAATGACCGTGGCAGTAACCCTGTTGAAGCGAGGAACGAGCCCGCCCGGGAGAGCGGCTCGTTACACCAGTGACATTTTACCGCAATCACTTTTACTACTTAAAATTATATTTAACTTCATCAAATTAACAAATAAATTAATAGAAAACAAACTTTTGAATAAGTTCTTTAAAATGCTGCATGGTGCACAACTTATAAACCGAGCTAGCTAAGCTTAAAGTAGAGCAGGTTTCTTAGGTCTGATCTGCAGTTGTATGAATATAATTAATTATACACAAAAAAGGAACCGGAAGAAAATTCGTTTCTAAGCTTATAATTTTGAAATGGTAGTCATCTTTTCATTTTACTTAATGCTACTCACAAATTGTAACAAAGCATTCTATTAAGTAAGTCATTAATGGAGCATCCATACTTGATCAGAATTCAGTAAATAACTATCAACCAATCGCAGATCATCGTTGAATAGCTAATGAAATCGCATATATTATCAGCCAATCAGTGTGGAATAGCCTATCAGTGAGCAGTCATTAAAAAAAGAAGGTTATAATCGAGCGGACAAGTGAAGAATAAGCGAAATATTTTTCTTCATTGTGTAGTTCAATCGCCTTGATGCGCACATCTTCTCATTATTAGTACATAAAGGCCCACACACATTCTGAGCAAATACATTTCTACAACCAGACCATATGCGACAAGAGTAATATTTAATCTTTATAAATAAAAATTAGTGTTGTATTTATTTTTATTTTTTATCATTATTTATATTTTACATAATAATTTTAAGTTAAGAAATGTTTAACGGCGGAAAACTGTTTTATTATATTTAAACTTGAGCATCACATTATGTGTCACTAGAGCAGCGTCCTTGGCAGCAGATGGTCAGTATTGGACGTGACGGCTCGGTTTGTTTTCTGGTTCCATGAAGTGTTTGTTAAATCTTTTTTCAGACAGAGTTCGATACTTTTTTCTCATTTTTGTGTTTGTATTGGAAACTGCCAGGAGTTTTGTTGTTATGTTTTTATTTATATTCTTTAGCGCGGAACTTCGTTGAAAATAGTAATTCACTTTTCTTTCACTTACCCATTTCAGGTTTTTTTTTCGATTAATTTATTGTTTAAATTATGCATTAAATGAATTTCTTTAAATTTTCACGACTGCAAAGAGCAATTCTGTGCAATTTTTTTTATTGCATTTTACATTCCACATCGACATTAATTGATTATTGTTGTTTTGATGTGTTATTTTTGGTGGCGTTTTTTTTATTTTTTAATGTTTGTCGAAAATGCGTGGTTGTGATGACATTGGAATTTTGTTTCTTTTCTTTTGCTACTTGAATAACCAACCGTGCTGTTAGCAGTTGGGGGCGATGTTTTTAGTGCGCTTATCGTTGAGCGTTGGCTAATTAAACGGCAGGTTTGTGCGAGCGAATTAACAGATGCAGTTGAATTTCGGCCGTCGCTTATAGCCTTGAGCTTGTTTTTTGAATACTTTTCTAAGTTTCTTGTGTTTTCATTTTAGTTCTGATCCTGCGAACGAAAATGAGTCACATACCACAGGTTCCGTATGTGGGTGATCAAGTTCAGATGCCAGTGATGGGTCCAAAGGATCAGCAGACCTTAGCTTGGGCCCATCAGAATTACATCATCGACTCTGGTATCCATTCTGCAGGCGTGAATACATACGCGTCGTCGACAGTGTCGGCAGTATCAGCAATGAGCAATTTGATCGAAGAATATGGCGATCCGTACACACCAGGCTATACACGCGAACAAATAGACGGTATGAGGAATGTTTTTGTTAATTGTTTATTATTAATTAAATTTATTCAGGCATAAATGCTGAATACGAAGCGACTCAGTCTCAGCGAATCCGCGCAGCGATGTTTCCCGAAACGATTGAAGATCCGAAAGATTTAAGCACTGCCCAATATGATTTCGGTCCGATGACTAATGTGCAAAGCTTGGCTGAACCGAGTCAAATGTTGAAAACGGCCGTTGTGAACATTATCAACTACCACGACGATGCTGAATTGACGGCAAAAGCGATTCCAGAATTGATCAAACTCCTTAGCGATGTCGATCAGGTTTTTATTGACAATTTAATCTAACTGCAATAACTTATACCGGTCCTTTATACAGTAATTATTTTATTTTTTGCTATTTTTAAAATTATTTCCTAATCAAGCAAAAGGTATTTCAGATTTTAATTGAAGTCAATTTTTTTGAAATTCGGCAAGTAAAGTAATAATAAATGTATAAGGGCAAAGATAAGGAAAGTTCACATTTTTGTCTACTTTTGAACTTATATCAGTAGATAAGAGAATTGTTTAATGAATATTTTAAATGAAATATGTTTGTTTGAATAGTTTTTACAAGTGAAATTTATTTTTCTGAAATGGATTTTTTTGAATGATAATGGTAGTTTTGATGAGGAATTATCGTGTAAAGTTGTGAGACTGAACGGATGGGTGACGATGTGTGAAGTTCGCGTTCAGTTGTTCAATTTGTAGGTTGTTGTTCAACAAGCCGCTATGGTCATTCACCACCTCAGTAAACGTGATGCCGAATTGATGGCACTGGCGAAAAGTACAGATTTGGTCTTGGCGATCATCAATGCGATGAATTTGAATGCTGATCCAGAGTTGACGAAATATGCAGCTGGAATTCTTTATAACATTTCTAGACATTATGCAGGCTTGTTGGCAATTTTTCAGTCTGGTGGCATTCCCGCGTTGGTGCGTTTGTTGGGGTAAAAGAATTGATTATTTTTTTTAATATTTTATTTAAAAAATGATTTTTCTTTTCTAACTTATTATTGCAATTACAGATCACCCGTTGATTCAGTTGTATTTTACGCTATCACTACGTTGCACAATTTGTTGTTGCACCAACAAGGCTCCAAGGATGAAGTTCGTCGATCAGGAGGTGTACCGAAGATGGTCGCGTTGTTGCAAAAGCCAATACCGAAATTTCTTGCGATTGTCACCGACTGTTTGCAAAATTTGGCATACAAGCATGCAGAGACGAAGGTATATATATATATATATATATATATATATTTATTTATTTATTTATTTATTTATTTATCTACTCCCCCCCCTCAATAAGCTGAGTATATTGATTTCTTTAACTGCTGCAGTTGGTGATTCTCGCATCGGACGGTCCGCGACAGCTTGTGCGTATTGTTCAAAGTTATGACTATGAAAAGTTGTTGTGGACAACGTCACGTTTGTTGAAAGTTTTGAGTGTATGTCCGCAAAACAAGCCGGCTATCATTCAAGCAGGTTAGCAGAGTTTGTTCTTCTTTTTTGCAGCTAATATACATTAAGATAAAAAATAAATACAACTTTTCTATATGTTTGTTTATTTTTAATTTTCATAGGTTGCATGCAAGTGTTAGGTCAGAGACTTGTGCATCCGTCTCAGCGTTTGATAAGAAGCTGTTTGGATTGTTTGCGCAATTTGTCTGACGAAGCAACGAAAGAAGAGAATGTCGAAGATTTGTTGAGACATCTGATCCAACTGCTCGGCTCTAGCGATATGCAAGTGGTCGCCTGTTGTGTCGACATCCTTTCCAATTTGACTTGCAACAATCAACGCAACAAGGTAAAGGCGGCCAGTTGTGTGCAGTCGACTTGTGAAGTGTGATCATCAGGGTGGCCATTTTAGGTGACCGTCTGTCGTAACATGGGCATAGAAGCGTTGATCCGTACGTTGCAGCAGTGTGCGACGCTGTTCGAAATTGTGGAATCGGCCCTGTGCACGCTTCGCCATTTGACGTGCCGTCACCCGGATGTCGAGGCGTCGTTGAATTCTGTCCGTCTCAACTGTGGCATTCCGCTGATTTGCAGCTTTCTCAACTTCCACTCTCAGCCGTTGCCTGTGATTAAGGCGACTTTGGGTTTGTTGCGCAATTTGGGCTCCAATCCGGCTAATTTGGCCGCTTTCCGCGAACAAGCGGTCGTGAACAACGTCTGCATGTACTTTGTCCACTCTTTCCAACAAGTCCAACAAGCGCAACAGGCGAAAGCCGATCCGCCTATCATCGACGGCGTCAGCAGCATGGACATTGTGGAATGCAGCACGGCCACTTTGCACATGTTGTCCAAAGACGCGCTGAATCGAAACGTAATGCGACAGATGAATATCATTCCAATTCTTGTTCAGGTAGGTACTAGTTCAAAAATATATACCTGTGATTGCAACTGTTTAATACCTTCCAACTTGGTTAAGTGCACATGGAATGGAATTTGTCAAGAATCTCCATACACTTATCCAAAGTTGGGAATTGTGCAGAATAATTGAAAGGAGCAATAACTTCACATTTACAAATAGGTTTGATGTGAAAAAAATGTCCATTTATTTTATGTAAAATAGTCGGAAATGTTGGTTTGAATTGTATATTGTGGTGCCAGCGTTACTAGCTGCTCTTCAATTCAGTTTAGGTCTGTCTGATTTAAGTTGTTTTCGTGAAAATATGACCGAACTGTCACCAGATCTGCGGCAGCTTCCTGGGAATACAGTGGTTGCTTTGATTTTGGGATAGCTCGCTTTGTCTGTGATACGCGAGCTTATTCTAATATGGCGAACAGCAAACTTTTGCTGAATATCAATAGTTGCTATGGCTTATGATAAACGTAAAGCGGCCATAAACGAGCCTATTGTGCACTTAAGGACTGTATATTGCGAACAGTAAATCCCGTCAGTCTAGGCAAAATGATGCACTTAACCAAGTTGTGCCCTTATCCATTATTTTTTACCCAGTAATTAACTACAGGGAATTTTATTAGGCCAAAATTTTGTGCACTTAACCAAGATCGACTTTCCTTTGATTTTTTTTTCATTACCACAAATATTGCTATGCTGTTCTGTTCTAGTTGCTGTACTTTGAAGTGGAATACGTCCAATTGGTCGCGTCTGGCACGTTGTCGGAATTGTCCAACGAAATGGAAGGTGTGCACATGATTGAACAGTGCGGTGCCATACCTCCACTGACAGAGTTGCTTCATTGCAGAAATGAAAGCATTTGTATGTTTTAATTTTTTTAACTTTTCATTTTACCATTTTGTCATTATTCAACATTATGCTGTGTGTATGTAAGAAAGAAAAAAATGTCAAGCATCTTTTTTAAGCCACTTACGCTGGCATCACGTTGCATCGTATGAATGCTGACAAGCCAGTTGAATGTCGCAAACGTCTCAGTGTTGAATTGACCAGTTCGTTGTTGCTCGACGACGGTAGTGCAGCTTGGGTTCAGGTGAGTTTGTCGTAGTGCTGATTTTGCATTATAACTTGGTTATTATTATTTATATTATCTTGCCTTTTTTTACAGGATACAGGTCCCGAGTCATGTGTATTATCAGACGACTTCAGTGATATGTTTTATCGAGGTGAGTTTCTTGGCATTCTGTTAGGCGTTTGTGGAAAAATGTAATAATTTCGAATTCACTGATTGCTCTGTCCAGGCGCGTATGACAACGCGATGAGTTACGATCAAATGCATGTGAACAGTCCGGCAGCGGTTGGAGTCGGTTGGGATCCGTTGGACACTGGCATGATGGGTCAGCCGTATGGAACAATGCCAGTTGGCATGGGTACTGTATCTCAGCCAGTACCACCACAGCATTATCCTGGGCAACCACCACCAACAATTAACGCATGGTATGATACAGATTTGTGAAAACGCAAAGCCTGACCAACAGAACAAAATAAAGCTAAACTTTATCTAGCACTATGGCGATGATTTCTACAATAACACTCATTCTTATTCCATACTGTATACAGTGCATTCAAAACATTAATTTATTCCATATTACCATCATTCATTCATAAAGTTGACAATTATCACTTTATATATATATATATATATGTAATATATGCATTCTGTGAATAATAAGAAACTTATTGCTGAACAAATAAAAAATAATTGTTCATTGAAGTGTGTTTTTATGTTCAGTTTTAAAATGAGTATTTATACAGCATGTATATTTGCTTTTTTATGTTGCAGTATTTTTGCTGTGATAATACGATGCTAGATGCTTTGCTGTGATAATACAGCTGAACTACAAAACAAGTTGCAATATAACAACACTATCACATTACACACAACGAACAATAATGACAGAGTTTAACATAATGCACGATTATAGAAAGTAAACAATTACCAACATATAGAAAGCACAAGGGTCCTGATGCGCGTCATACACATCATAAATGTTAATGTTTTTATTTGTGTGTGGAACAGAAAACCCGTCCTATTACTGTTCGGCTTGCAGATTTAAATATAGAAGACTTTCGAACAAGCTTAGTCGCATACCCGGGACAATTCCAATTCCCAGTATTCAATAAACGAGAGCGTCTGTGTCCGTATCGCCTAGCACGACACCAACCATAATGTAAAAGAATATAATTTTCTGGCATTCATATGAAGTGTCAATATTATAATAATTTTAGAAGAACACAAGACTGAAATGATACTAGCCTTGTGAACTGGTCATGCTTGCGAACGACTGCAAACAGCCAAAATCAGTGGAAACCTGATAAATCAACTATCGCAAATCAGACATAGAAACAATTGCGAACATTAATACAATTGGATTAACTTTTTACATGCAACACCATAAAACAACAACCATGAAACTTCTATCACTGCTCAACTTCCCACCGCCCCGAAGGGGGGGGGAGATATCACCCACTTTAGGAATCACTTTAGAATCCGAATAAAGCATATTCCTTTATTACTATTAATTGTTACTGTAACGCTACAGTATTCTTGAAAACACGAGAAGCGTACCAGATTTTGTTTGAAAATTGTTCATCTGCTATTCAAATATTGTCTTGGATATTTTTACTTGCAAGTTTTTTTACGTGAAAGTGATTGTCTGCAAAAGATTCTTTTGTTTGCATATGATTAAAATATTGTTGTTCCGAACGGAACGGCACCGACCTCGTCGGTGTGACCTACCCATGGGCTGGTGCCCAAAGGTCGCGGGTAGAGCAAGCACAATGCCCGCGCCCCGCCGGCCGGATCGCTATCTGAGGCTTCTGGCGGCACCGGCTTCGGGTCAGAGAGGCCCCCTGCGGCGACCCAGGTTGACCGTTGCTCGTTAGACAATGGCTACTTACGCTATAACGTCGGCAGCGGGCCGATAAAGTACCTGGAGAAGCAGTCATCAGGATGGGAACGCCAAATGGCTGTCGCAAGATCAAAGGATCCGAATCGTGACAGTTTAATAGGAAGCCGACGGTGATTTAGATCGGCGCCAGAGATAGCGAGCGTCCCCCGCGGTGAGAGAGCTGCTTATTGGCGGTTCGACCGAGCCACCCGCCTGGGCCGCTGACCCTGAGCTCTATAATAGGGCCATGAAGCGCGCCGCGAAGAGCCAGAGCAGTATGTGCGAGTAGTATGCACAGGAAATATAGAGAAAACCTATACGGAAGAATGATCGAGAGAGGGACTCGTACGTATGGTAGTTCAGACGTTCGTATTACCTTTGGGGACGAACGGTTGTAGTGCTCATAGACGTACATGTCGAGCGTGCAGTCGTAGCGAATCGGAACCGGAAGATGCCAACCGAAGAGGATTGCCGTCAAAACGAGTTTAAGACCCTGCTCGCAACCTACGCCAGATAAGGTTACACCGTATCCACCCCATTTTATACAGTCCGTTTCCATTTGCCTGACGAGCGAACGTCTGGCAAATTTGTACTTGAGCATCGTATTGCTTGCTGTAACGTTGGCCGTTACAATTGCGTTTGGTGATAGAATTAATTATTAATTAAACGGTGCAGCAGCGTTGCAGTACAAGCTCTTCCAATTGATGTGAGATGTATTTAAAATTGGAAACGCCACTGGCAGGCTCTCATCTGAACTATCAAGAAGCTTTGTTAATGCACATTGCAGAAGCTCAATTTTCAACAATTGATGCCGCAATGGTGTGCGAAAATCATTGTTCAAAGTTACGAGATTCTTTTGGTGATGTCAGCTTTGGCACGTGGTTATGATGGTTAGATGTTTTCATTTTAATTTGTCCCAGTAATCATGATGCCGATTACACGGTTTTCGCTCGCAAACTGTAAAATTGGAAATGTTGATGAAGTTTGTTTGCGCAAATTGAAAAAATCAGAAATTTTTCTGGAAGTTGGTTCTGTTGATGTTGATCGTATAAATCATTTTTATGATTTCGCATGTGAAGACGTCATTCAAATTTTACCATCCTGTCACTGGTTTCTGTTTCAATGACAGACATTTCATCTGGATGCCGTTTTATGTATGCAGTACAGCGGAAGAACAGACGTGTTTGGACAACAACGTTCTTGGACTGTTGTCAAATGTGGAATAGTTTGCAACGCAACCGAATGTGTTTTCTCCTGGTTGAAGTCGCACTGCACAAAACACTCTCTACACCTCACATTGCATTGTAGCATCTGCAGGAAGCCGTTTCTCTCCATTAACTCAGTCACCTCCCACAATCCGCACTCCATGAAAGCCTCTGGACGTTTCCAAAGACCATCAGAATGCTCCGAATCCTCTACAGTTTGGTATATGGTAGTTCTGCAGTATGACTGGGTAAGCAGCCCCCTACTGACCGCGCCCCCTTCTTTCTGAAGCGCGCCCCGATAAACAATACTGTATATACTGTGAGGTGAGCGAACACCTCAAACTGATGAACCTTGGCTCTGCATCGGGCTCCGATGGAGTCAAGGTGTCCCGCCTCCGTGAAATTGGCCCCACTGTCTCTCTAAGGTCATTAAGACTTTTCTGCTGGAGAGACACATCCCCCAGATCCTACAGGATTGTCGGACCACCGTCATTCCGAAAGTAGACAATCCCCGGTCCGATGCTGAAGACTTCCGGTCTATCACGATTGGCTTGTGTATGTACCGGCTCTTCAGCAAGATTGTAACAAACCCGCTCAGCGAATTAACACCCCTCAACCGCTGTCAAAAGGCCTTCTAGTCAGGCACGGATGGCGCTTTTGACAACGTCAGTAACGTGGCTTCGCTCCTCAAACTGGCTCGCAGAACAGGTAAGGAAATTAATTTTGCATGCATAGACTTAGCCAATGGCTTTGACAGAATTAATCACACCTCAATCACACGTGCTCTCTGCAGAAATGGGGTGGACTTCGGCTCAGTAGAGCATGTCGAATTAGTGGTAGGCAGTCCCTCAGCAATGTAAGCTGCCCGATTGATGTCTACGACAGCGATTAAGCCAGTGCCCTGAAGTAGATGCAGCGCCTTTCACATATAAACATCCCGCCAACTCTAAAAATATACTGAACCCCATCTTTCTCGAGGAGGTTACGCTGCACCTCCAAAAAATGAAGGTGAAAACGTCAGCAGGCCCTGACGGAATACAGGTGTCGCACCTTCGTACGTGCGACCCGGTGTGCCTAACGAAGGCCTCTAACCTTTTTCTACTCACTAGGTGCATCCCCCAACAGCTCAAGGATTGTCGCACCACTCTCATTCCTAAAACCGACAGTCCCCACCCTGATGCTGAAGACTATAGGCCTATAACTGTTGCTTCCTGCTTGTACCGGCTCTTCAGCAAAATTGCAATGAGGCGGCTAGAAAATTCTTTTTCCCTCCATCCACGTCAAAAGGCCTTACCGTCGGGCACTAATGGTGCTTTCGACAACACAGCTAAAATAATGACCATTATTAGAGAAGCGCACCTTTCCACTTTCTCTGCTTCCTCACAGAAGTCCACAAAATATCAGTGGACAGCTGACCACATGAGAGATGTGCAAGAAGTTGAGGAAGAGCCAGCCGCTAGGAAGAGCTAACTATGACTCTCTTCTGGCGTGCGGCGGCCTAATTTCGATCGCTCTCTCGCTGAAAGAAATCGCTGCGTAAGTCAGTATCTTTTCATAGTTTTTCGGTCTCTTAGGGTCTTCTAAATGGGAAAGTAGTCTCGTCCTGCACAGGAAAAGTCTTCTACTGCTGCAGGGTCTGACGGGCAAGCCCGATCAGACAGGGGAAGGCGGAACCACGCCGAAGTTCTCTATCCGGGACCGTTCAAATGCACTATATGCACGTTTACCGAGTGTGTTTACTCACGGTTTAGTAATCACTGCATGAAACACGGCTTGCACTTAGAGTTACACTGTAGTATTTGCACCAAAATGTTCCCCAGCATCTACTCTGTCGCCTGCCACTATTCACGATGCGCCAAAACCCTTAGGAACCCCGAAAATCCTGAAATTCCATCCGGGTCCCATTTAAATGACCTACATTCAAATGACCTAGTGGAGAACAAAGAGATTAGCGAGAACAAAGAAAACAATGGAAAGGTCAAAAGGTCAAGTGTTAATGTAAACAACTTGGAGGGGTCATTATCTAACAATGAAGCCCCAGAGAACAATAGGATGGTAACTAGGTCAACCATCAAAACGGCAACAAAAGTTGTAGACAGTCAGTCGGCGCCTCCTTTGTTAGATAGACCCCCTGTTGAGAGCCCAGAGTTCAAGCTTGTTTGCGCAACAATAGATAATAGGCGCCAGAAGTCAACAGCCGCGTCGGCGCCTTTGAACATTGGCGGCATTTGCCAGCCATTGTCCGAAGCGCCAGACGATAATGCAGCTGTTGTTTCTAACAGTTGCGCAGTTTCAGAGATCAAAGAAATGCCGCCGGCGCGGATAAACATGCGTTTAAGATCTAGGAAAGCATGTGGAAACATCCCAGAGCCGCCGCGCCTTCCCAGAACATCACAGACGGCATCTGAAAGCCATGACGGGTCTCAACCTTGCCCAGGGTCTAGCGCAGCAATCACCAGCTCTCCACGCGCTTCTAATAACCACCCCGCAAGCACTAACACACAAGCCACGCATGTCTGCCCCGTCTGCTCACGCGTCTTTAACTCTTTCCCCGGGTTGCGTCTGCATGAGAAAAGAGCGCACCCCGCCACCTTCGCCGCGTCTTCCCAGAAGTCCGTAAAACATCTATGGACTATCGACCACCTGCGCGAAGTGAAGGAAGTTGAGGAGATGCTGGCCGCTAATAATAGTCGGTCAGTAAAGGCCTTAGCCGAAGCGCTGTCTCGCAAGTGGTCCGAGGACATATCCACGGATATGGCCAAATACCTGCGGAAGAAGCTGCGGGCGGTGGACCTAAATTCAGCACAGCCTACTAACACAGCACCCATTGACGGTGTAAACAATACCAGGGAGGGCCCCGAGAACTCAACTGAGGAGGGTGAGAGCCTAAACAATGGCTCACAGGTCGTAGGCACGGAATTCATGGGACCAGAGCGCTTTCCGGAGTGTGACTCTTTTCAGACGCACTCGGCGAACGCGGATCTGAGCAAACCATGCCCAGAACATCCCGATGGCTTGCTAAGCGAGCAGGGATTGGATCGGGACCAAGGGGGTGTACTCCGTAAGCACCTGGAGGATGGCTTGGCCTCCTGCAATAGTGAGTTGGAAGGACTTTTAAATTTTATTGTTAATAAAGTATTAAATAGCGGGATTGAGGACCGTAACAAGCATGTTGACGCTGCTATCAGCGTACTCATCGAGTTCCTGTGCGACCCTAAAAGTCATCAACCCCCACCTCCCCAGAAGAAGCGTACTAAGGAAGAACCGAAGAACCGAAGACAGAAGATCCGAAGCAAGTACGCGCTAATGCAAACGCTCTTCAAGCGTGACCCAAAACGAGTTGCGGCCCACCTTATTAAGAATCAGCCCCTCTGTAATGTAAGTTGCCCCATCGATGCCGCAGAGTCCGCTCTGCGACAAAGATTGAGTCAACGTCCCGGCGTAGACGCAGCGCCCTTTACTTCCAAATGTCCCCAGAACTCTAAGAATATCCTGGACCCAATTTTCCCGGAGGAGGTTACGCTGCACCTCCAAAAAATGAAGATTCACACGTCAGCGGGCCCTGACGGAATAAAGGTGTCGCATCTTCGCTCGTGCGACCCAGTGTGTCTAGCGAAGGCCTTTAACCTCTTTCTTCTCGCTAGACACATCCCCCAGCAACTCAAGGATTGTCGGACGACCCTCATTCCCAAAACCGACGATCCCCGCCCCGACGCTGAAGATTACCGGCCGATAACAGTCGCTTCCTGTCTCTACCGGCTCTCTCTAAGGAGATCCAATTTCCCCCTTCCTGTTCAATTCGGTCATGGACGAGTTGATAGAGCGCCTTGAACAAAGCGGAGTGGGTTTCAAATTAACCTTTTAACGCTCAACTTTGCTTAGAGCAACGTTTTTTTCTGCGCATAAAATAATTAGTTTTGCGATTCTGCCATTATTAACCCTCCTGTTATCCTCCGGGTCAGGCTGACCCGTTTTGATTTTCAACGTAAAAATTAGCAACTTCTTTGCCTCATACGATCTTCTGGAGAAACTTTCGGGTAAAATGACACAAGCAACTGGAACAATGAGAAATTCGAGGACAAGAAAGATACCGATAATGCTGGTTGACGAGGTGAAAAGGAAGCACTGAGGCTTTTTTGATCACGTATGCAACGGCACCGTCTATGTTTGTAGATGGAACGACAACGTCGTTGTCACTCTGGCTTCTAATCACTTAACACATCACCCGACCGGCTCAGTGCAGCGATACTCACAGTCGCAAAAGAAGCACGTGAAAATCAGAATGCCGGAGATTGTGCGAAGATACAACACATCAATGGGTGGTGTAGATATTTTGGACAAGCTTCTGTCCAGTTACAGGCCTCGTTTGAGATCAAAAAAGTGGTGGTGGAATTTATTCTCAAATGCACTGAACCTTGCTGTTGTCGCAGCTTGGCGATTACACAGGGAATTGCACCAAGAGAGTTCCATTGCCCTGTCACATCTGGATTTCACAAGAGATATCACAACACATCTTCTCCGAGCAAAATCTCAGCTAACCATTCGGACTGGACGAAGAGCATATCCACCAGAAACCTTGAGAATAACGCAAGGACATTATCTTGAGCCGATTTCCCAGGGACGATGTCGTGTTTGTAAGAAAAATTGCCGGGTACATTGTGTCGAGTGCAGAGAAAGATTGCATAGGAAGTGCTTTCCATTGTGTATCATATTACACATTGCTCTACGGTGCTGATAAATTACACAGATACATGCGTATTTCTGGTGAACAGCCACATCTAATGAACAATCACTCAACAACTGCACCAGCAGTCGGCTCTATGGAATGTTCAATACAACAGGTAAAAGCACTGACAGTTGCAAAACAGTGACAACTGAGCTGCAAATGACGCACGCTGAACCAAGTATAAATAAAGGAGCGTAAAGCAGATCTCACTCAATAGACAGAAAACTGTTCTAAGTGCTCTGTTGATCTTCTCCTTGTGAATAAACTACATTTCACATGGACTTTGATACCGTCTTTCGAGAAACGAGATCTGGGCGAAATGTTAGACAGATTATAGTTCTACCAGATCATGATGTATCTGAACCAGATACAGTTTCAGAAGATGAATTAGATCGTACATTTAAACAATCCCACAGTTCAAGTGATGATGAAGTGATTGAAGAAGACGATGCTTCCGCCAATGCGAGAAGAAAATCATACATCTGGCGTCGACGACCGTTCAACCCTAAAACAGAAGCTTTCATTGGTAAATAATCACTGCTATTATCTTGCATTGGTGTTATTCATTGGTGCATACCGTAAAACTTTTCAGAATCAGATGAGGAAATACCTAGAAATACCATGTATGGACACTGTAGCGAATTGCATGAGTCACAATAGATTCGAAACCCTATTGCGATTTCTCCACTTCAGTGACAATGACAAGGTTGTCATGGACCGAAGCCATCCAGATTACGACAGATTCTACAAAATCCGGTCTCTTATAGAAAGCATCTGCAAGACCTGCTTAGAAGAAACACCGGGAGAACTACGAAGTGTTGACGAACACATAATTTTATACAAGGGCCGGTGCAAAATGAAGTATTACAACCCCAGAAAGCCAGATAAATGGGGCTTGAAGGTGATTGCAGTATGCGGGAGAAATAGATTCGTCCATGACTTTTGGCTGTGTGATGGAATGGCGCCAAAAGTAGAAAACCCTGTTGACTTCTTCGCGGCTGTCGTTGTAATGAAAGTTTGTGAAACGTTGCCGAAGCACAAGGGGTACACAGCCGAGGTTGCTCAAAGTCAAGCTACGCATGGAATATGCAAATCTACACTGGCAAGCCGTCAAGTGGAACTCGCGAGAAGAACCAAGGGATGCGAGTGGTTCTCGACATGGTAAAGGGCCTAAAAGGTCATAATGTCACATGTGACAACTTTTTTGCTTCGTATTCACTGGGCGTAGAACTGAGAAAAAAGAATTTGACTTTGGTTGGTACGGTAAAAAAAAACAAGCCAGAGCTACCATGGGAACTGCTACACTTACAAGGCAGAGAATTGAACTCTACAAGATTCGCCTTTTCTGAAGATTTCACCATCGTATCATACGTCCTAAAAAAGAACAAAAATTTTTTGGTTCTAAGTACCATGCACAATGATACCCGGGTTAGCGACGGAAAGGGCAGCATGCCTGACATTATCCTACACTATAATAACACTAAAGGTGGTGTGCATAACTTAGACAAAATGACATCAACGTATTTTTGCCAAAGAATGACTGCTCGATGGCCATTAATCGTATTTTACACCATCATAGACGTATCAGCATACAACGCCTACGTTCTTTGGACAGAAAAACATCCAACATGGAATGCAGGACGGCTGCATAAGCGTCGATTATTCCTTGAGGAACTCGGCAAAGCTCTAGTGCAACCAGAAATGATTGTAACAAGCCGGCTCAGCTTCAACAGATTGCTTCTCTGACACCGTTAGAAGTATGGTCCAAAGTGTTTGCAGATGAAATGATATACCACATCACATTTCAATCAAATTTATATGCCCACCGAGAATGCAAGAACAGGGCATTCACAGTGTCACCGCAAGAGATACGGCAGTTCATTGGAGTGATACTGCTGTCAGGTTACAACTGTCAACCAGAAGCAAAGCACGACTGGTCTACGCAGCCAGACATTGGTGCACAGGGTGCCATCAGTTGTATGAGCCACAATCGTTTTATGAAAATAAAGAAGTATCTCCACCTGGCGGACAATCAGACGCTGGTTAAAGGTGACAAGATGAGCAAAGTAACACCTCTGTACAAATTGCTCAACTCCAGCCTTGTCAAGCATGGTATGTTCCATGAGAAACTCAGCGTTGATGAATCAATAGTACCATACTTTGGTCGCCATGCGACAAAAATGATTTTGAAAGGCAAACCAATTCGGTTTGGTTACAAACTATGGATGCTATGTGGCAACGATGGCTACCCACATCATATGATTATTTATCAAGGTAAGGAAATGCACGCATCGAAAGTGCCATTGAGCATCAGAGTTATCAGTAATAGGGTCGACATTATTCAAGAAAACTCCAATACCACAAGGCATACGTTGTATTTTGACAACTTTTTCAACAGTTATGACCTGCTGGTAAACTTATCCGGATTGAAAATGAGAGCTATTGGAACGATCCGGCCATACCACAGCAATGGTGCTGACGCAGTGATGCTGCCGGACAAAGAACTAATGAAACAAAAGCGAGGTGCTTTTGACTTTTGAAGTGATGGAAACGTTTATATGGCAAAATGGCATGATAGTGCCATCGTCGAGAATCGCCAGCAACTTCCTGACAAACAGGCCGTTGCGCAATACGCAACGACGAGTGAAAGGCCAACGAATTGAAGTACAAATGCCGAACATTGTAAGATCGTATAACACTGGTGTGGGAGGGGTTGATTATCTTGAT
Source organism: Trichinella spiralis (assembly GCF_000181795.1). Taxonomy (NCBI): domain Eukaryota; kingdom Metazoa; phylum Nematoda; class Enoplea; order Trichinellida; family Trichinellidae; genus Trichinella; species Trichinella spiralis. The sequence goes on from NW_003526943.1 coordinate 11,976,939, forward strand.
AGACTAGCTGCTGCGTATCGTCCAACAATAAGAAGCAAAAAATGCTATTGGCCTTTGTTTATCAATGCGGTGAACATTGTTACAGTGGTTGCTTGGCGGATTCACTGCTTCGTAGAAGAAAGACCACTCAGCCACCTGAAGTTCCGTCGACAAGTGGTCCTGAGCTTGCTGCAGTCAGAACGAACAGCGACACCAAGAGTGGTATCAGATTTCATGTCACAATTGCCTGACATCCGTTTCGATGGTGTAAACCATATTCTTGGTACAGGACCACAGGGGCGTTGCAAAAAATGCAACGTTCGACTACACGCGGAGCGAGGAAAGCAATGCTTTGAAAGTTACCATCGTCAGAAATAAAATCAACCATAAATCGAAGTGTTGCTATCTATTTTTACCAACATATCCGTTCTCTGATCAATAAAAGCAGTGTTTCTACGTGTCGAGCATTTTTGTCGAGAACAGCCCAATGTTCACTAAATGGAACATGCCATAATTCCATAAGGAGTAGTGCCAGACATGTCTAGCTCTAATATATTCTTAATTAGAACCTGTGTGTGTCACCAAGATTTACAGCTCTTGCACATGTACCAAAAAAGTTTGGGTACATAAAGGTTAATCCCCGTCAAAAGGCCTTCCGGTCAGGCACGGATGGTACTTCTGACAGCACCATCACCACGATGACTGCCATAACTGAGGCGTGATAAATTGTATACAACGCAGTGAGCAGGAACCGCTGCATGGAATTGTAGAAATACATCCACTTGCGGACAACCTGAAGCTCACCAAATGCGACAAAATGAGTAAGGTAACGCCACTCTATAACATGCTAAATAGATGCTTAGCTCAGTTTGGCGTATTCCGTACTTTACTCAGTGTGGATGAAGAAGCTATGGTGCCATACTTTGGTCGCCATAGTGCGAAGACGTTCATCCATGGAAAGCCTTTTCGCTTTGGTTATAAGTTCTGGATGCTCTGCGGAAATGACAGCTACCCCTACCATATGAGCATATATCAAGGAAAGAATGAACAGGCTCCCAAGGAACCCCTGGGCACTAGGGTGGTAATGAAAATGGTTGATTTTATATCTGCTAATTCAGCAGTTCAGGCTCACCAGTTTTATTTTGATAATTTTTTCACGAGCTATGATCTGCTAGTGAAACTGACTGATAGTGACATGCGGGCGAATGGAACAGTCGGACAAAATCGTGTAGCTGGAGCTACAGCATCGATGTTGTCAGATACTGTCCTTATCAAAAAGACCAGAGGGTCATTTGATTACAGGAGCGATGGCAAGTTCTACGTTGCCAAGTGGCACGACAACTCCTTGCCAACAGTAGCCAGCAGTTGGCAAACTCATAACCCAGTGCACAAAAGCAAACGGCGAATCGAAGGCCAAAGAAGAGACATATGTCAGCCAAACCTAATTCGATCATACAACACTGGCATGGGAGGTGTTGATCTTCTAGATCGGTTTTTATTAGCATGTTGGCCTTCCATTCGAGGAAAAAATGGTATTGGTCACTTTTTATGAACGTTCTAAACGTAGCCGCAGTGGCAGCGTGGCGAATCCACTGCAAAGCCAAGCGAAAGTCTCTTAGGCATCTAGAATTTCGACGGCAAGTAGTACTGTGCCTCCTGCAAGGTGACAGATAAGAGGAAGGAAGACGATCCCGACGGCCTGCAGGACAACTGTGACACCTACCAGACATACGTTACGATGGCATTAACCATACATTGGGCACTGCTACTCAAGGCAGATGCAGAATGTGCCGAAGAAACACGAAGAACATTTGTCAGAAATGCAATATTCGTTTGCATGCTGAAAGGAGTGAACAGTGCTTTGAAATATATATCATCGACGATGATTTATTGATTGTTAGACGAAAGTTCATATTCAAATAAACGTGTGAAAATATCAGAGTTTTAATGGGTGAAAAATACTTGCTAAAAAGGCAACAATTCGCAAAACAAGAATTTCGACTATGTAAACGGCAAATGGCTAATGTTCCTTAATTATAGTTAGAACATTTTATAAGTTTTCCATAACTGATATCACAAAATTGTGTATTAAACAATAAACTATTATCTTTGTAGTAACGAATTGAATAAATAAATAATAAACGAACTGCGTGTTAGTTTTTGTATTTTTCATATCGACACAAATATGTTCTCTATTGTTTATCATTTAATAAAATTCTTAAAATAAATATTTTTTATTTTTAGAACAAAAGATTAAGTTGAAAATTAATTTATTAAAGTGTAAATAAATAATACTGCACAGCTGCATAGCCAAATGAACTTTATTTGCTTATTTACTATTGTTTTATTTGTAGAAGACATTTCAGAAAAATAATTAAAATTTATAATTACTTGAACGGTATAATAAACATATAATTACGAGTACTGTGCAATTGAAAAGTTTGTTTTACCATCTTGTATCACAGCATCACAAGCAAAAAACAAAACATATCCATATATATATATATATATACATATATATATATATATATGGATATAAATTTTTCAGATATTCTAAATATTTAAAAATTGCTACTCATAAGTCAAAATAATTATAAGTTCTATATCACTTTTCTTTCGTCATGCCGAAATATAAAGATAAGCGCAATAAATAATTTGTGCATTTTATCTGAGATTGAAAATTTTTGTGCTTGAAATATGCTGTTAGAAGAATGAATTACTTTTCAAATACAGAAATGTTAATGAAAACTTTCAAACATTAAATATTGGATTGTTGGATAATTAATTGCGTTTCATATATTCTCTCGTAGTTTATTGTCAAAATGTAAGGAGCATTATACCGAATGTTGCAATAACATTGTAGTTACACTGATGTCAATAATCAGTCGTCACTCTTTCACAGTGCTAAACATTTACACCATTAAATAAGCAGTATTATTTATTGTGCCACGTAACATAAACAGTACTATAAATTGGCATGAATTAAATAGCAGTGCTTTAAATTCTGCTATTTGCTCAGAGCAAATGCTTTTGTTTCCTTCCACTATTATTGTGCACTTTTGAACCAAATCTAGCATTCAATTATTATCCATCGCCAAGAAACGCGCCAGAAAGGACAAGATGAGATTGTTGATATTTTCTCTACTCTGTACTTTGATATTCTTTCATGCGAAAGGTTCATTTTCATAATTTTTTAAGTATGATCAAAAAGCAACATTTTGTTTAGGAGGAAGGCTGTTGATTGGAAGGCCGTTGAGCATGAATGCTCGAGAAGCTATTCTAAATTATCACAACAAGTTGCGACAAGATTTAGCAAATGGAAATGTACATGATCAACCAAAGGCGGTGAACATGCAAAAATTGGTTTGTTTACAAAAGTAAACATCATTCGTCGATTATATTCTGTAAATGAATATTTTTTGAAGAAATGGTCAAAAGCACTTGCTGAAAAGGCTCTTGCGTGGGCATCGAAATGCAATTATCAGCATTCAGATCTTAAATCGTACTGTGGAACTGCCGGATTTTATAATGTCGGAGAAAATATTGCTTACGCTTCAATAAGCAATGAAAATATAGAAGATGAAAGTGAGGTAATTAGATTGATGAAAGAAACGGCACAAAGTTGGTGGGATGAATACAAATATTACCGTTATGATACGAGAGGTTGCAGTCGCGTCTGTTCTCACTACACTCAGGTAAAATACTTCTTTTTTACAATTATTTCTTACTTTACTTTTTTACTTGTTCCAGATGGCCAGTGCTACAGTACATAAAGTTGGTTGTGCATTCACTGTGTGCCAGCCCCTCAGTAGAGTAAGATGGAGCGGTCGTGCCTATTTTATGGTCTGCAATTATGGAAATGGGTAATCTACCAAAACTTATATTTTTTTAATATGATTTAATTTTAATTTATGTTCTATATTAGAGATAACTGGAGTAATCGACCTCCATATATTACTGGCTCAGAAATGAAATGTCCACCAACATATGCAACTGTTGAAAATGGCTTGTGTAGTAAGTACTAACATTGATTTTTATAATACTGATAATACTATTTTTGAACAAAAAGTTATTTAAAATAAAAATGTTTCTCGTTTTCAAAAATTTTAAAACATTACACAATTTCAGATGCGCATTTTTCATAAGTTACTCAAATTGCAATGTCTCACAGTTTAACTCATGATAAGGACAGTGTTGAATTTTACATGAATTCTCCTACTCTATTAATTATGTCAAAACTGATTGCACTGTAAACACTATTTTTTAAAATTACTAATCATCATTATAATATTATAATGCTTTATTTGCCTTTTTGTTACAGGTGGGAGAAGAAAGTTGCCGAAGCATTTGTGCATAGACGTCGAAAGTAAAGAAAACTGTCAGTTTTGGAAAAGAAGTGGTAATTGCAAAAAATGTGGAAATATCTTTTATCAATTTATGAGAGAAAATTGCCCTGCAACATGCGGTGTGTGTAAAACAAAGTGAATTGCACAAGATATTTTAGACGAACATACTAAATAGTATTAGTAATATTAAATTCATGTTATGTGATAAATGCTAATTTTATTAATCCTTTATATTTGTTGCTATTATATTACAAAAAATTGAAATTCAGGGGATTATTTCTATTTCCAAAACAACAGATTGCTTCAAACTTTGCATAATTCAATTTGTATAGTAGGCTACAAAAGCAGCATAATTCCGCCTAATTTATTTACATGTTTAGATGTTGTCATAAATAACATTTTCATTTGTATATATTTAAAAACTAGCATTTCTGTAAACAGTAGAATTTATGTTATATAAAATATTTTTTTTAATAGATTACGAATTATCAAATTTGCGTAATTATTGATTATAATCAAAGATGTTGACAAAATTATTAAAAAGCGTAACATTCAAATTGATGATTAAGTTGTAAAACATTATAAAATCAAAATTATTTAAACCATACAAAATTGCAACTGCTAAGTACAGTTAGAAGCAGGCTAATTTGATTGAACATCTTAGTCTGAAATTGAAATATATAACTTTGTATTTTATAGTTCAATTGAGTAATTTCATTTTAAAGATAAAATTATGTATTTATTATTATTTGATTAGGAAAATGATGCAAATCATTGTTGAAAAATAAACCTGCCTATATTTGAAGTTATTTATCACTTTTTGTTTGTATTAAAAAAAACAAATAAATATCTGAAAGCCCAAAACAATGGACTATTTTAATAAAAGGAATCCTTACGACGACGTTTAAACTTTGTGTAGCAATGACTTATAAAAAAATGTAACAAAATAGAATTACCACTGTAAAATAGAATATTATTTTTTTAATACTTTTTATTACTTATTATAAGTAATTATTATTTCAAAAAGTAAAAATCACTTATAGAATATCAATCAATCAAGAGCAGCAATACACATTATTCATGCAGAAAAAAAATATGCAAACGATTTTAATTTTCCAATTTATTTCATTTCACAAATTTTTTAAACAAATTTTATTGATCACCAGTAAACATGAAGAAATATTTATTGTACTGATTTATTTTGATTTTCAATTTAAAATATACATCATAGGTGTTGTTGAAGATTACTTTTTAAAAAATTTAAATTTGCTAACGTTAAAACTACGGCAACGATATACATCTAATCAACCAGAGGACAATTATCTTATTTTTAGCACACAACATGGGGCAATTTTTTTTATCAAAAATAGTTACAGCTTTCTTTGTACAGACGGCATTGTAAAATAAATAAATAACTGCAGAAACGAGCGGAAATTATAATAATTCCTTGCTACTTTGTCAAGATGCATCCATTCTGGAAATTTAGAAAAAAGACCACAATAACGCAGAATCCAGTCTATGCATGCTTTCTGTATTTCCCATAAAATGGAAATAAATTTTTTGAAAAAAATTGAATATAACAATATGCTAAGAGCAGTAGCGCATGCAAAAAGTTGGCAGAAATGTAGGTCTGCCTCTTTGACGCTTTTGCTCGAAGTCATCACTTTTCCAAAGGCTAGGCAAGTTAATCGTTTTCAAAAATCTCCATCGTCCTGATTCTTGCCATTGTGTTCGTTTCAAGAAAAGTGAAAACTAGCCCATTACAATGTGACAAAATTGGGTTATCAAATGATTATAATATAAAAGCATTTTCCAAAGTTCGTTTCAAGGCTTCGAAAGAAAATGCTGAACGAAAAACATCTAGTGATACATCCACCTCATCAGTATAGTCAAGCTGTAAAAGAGGCTGAACAATTTCGACTGATTGCTTTCATTGCAGTTGTTCTTAGCACTGCTACCGTTGCAGCGTGCATTATAAGCGTGCCTTGGATGTACAGTTATCTTCAAACTGTACAATCTGAACTGGAAGATGAAATTAATTTCTGTCAGTCCAGAACAAACGACTTGCAAGGAGAAATTGGCATGATTGTCAATGGAATGAATAGAAGAGAAAAACGTAGAGCTTTGTTTGTCAGACCTACAAGAGGATCGAACTACGCTGCACCCATATATCAAAAAGTTTCTGCATACAGTGTTAATGATTATGCGAAAGAAGCATCACGACAACAAGGCTATTCAACTGCTGCGGATGTTTGTCCACCATCGTGTTACACATCCGGTGCTCAGCAAAATGGCGCAAGTGGAGGAGGAGCTTATGGAGCCGCAATTGAACTTCCCAAACCAGGAGATATTTGTAAGTAGAATGTTGGTAATTTGAGCAAATTCACTTATGTCAATTATTAAATGTTTATTTTTTACCGGTAAACAAACAACCTTTTCGCTAGACATTATGGATATTTGTATTGACATCTATCAATTAATTAATTTCATCAGAAACTTCAAACTTTTGCACCTCTTTTGGTTGCTTTTATTTATTCTTCTACATAGGCTGTACATGCCATCAAGGACCAGCTGGTCCACCAGGACCTCCCGGCCCAAGTGGACAGGACGGTGAAGACGGTCTACCTGGAATGCCAGGCAAACCAGGCAAAAATGCAACGCCTGGATCTCATCAACCAATCCCGGCGCCACCTTGTATAAAATGTTTGGAAGCTGCTCCAGGACCACCTGGAAGACCCGGTCCTCCAGGATTACGGGGTGAACCTGGGAATCCTGGTAAAGATGGAATTAGCAGTTATGTCAGTGAACCTGGTCCTCCTGGTCCTCCTGGCTTACCAGGTCAACCTGGAAGACTCGGCCGTCAAGGTTACCGTGGCGCTCCTGGTAAACTAATTTACAGACCAGGTCCACCGGGAAAACCAGGATTACCAGGACCAATGGGTCCCCCAGGATGCCAAGGAAACAGAGGGCTGAATGGAAAGCCTGGTTCTCCTGGTGACATTGGCATGCCTGGAGAGCCTGGATATCCTGGTCATGCAGGCCAGGCAGGCCAGAGAGGTCCAATGGGAGACATGGGCACCACTGGTGTTACTGGATCTTGTTCACACTGTCCGCCCCCAAGAACCGCTCCTGGGTATTAATCTATTTATTTCTGAATGCATCGTAGCTCATTTCGTACTACTACTCGTTTATATCAAAAATATACTTCGCTCACTTAATAAATGTAGAATTATTACAATGAATTGCGTAAAATGTCAAACTGAAATAGAACAACAAATAATATGTCTTGACTTGTTTTATTATTAAATTGACTTGTTTCTTTACAGTAATATTTTATTAAAGCAATAATAATATTCTGTGCAACAAGCAATAAAAGCCGTGGAGCAATTGGGTATTTAAAAGCAAACCATTGGAACTAGAAAATGAAAATTACAAAATGTGTAATGTTTAATCTGAAAACTTATAATTGCATTAAATAAAATTTAAAAGTAACTTTTCAGTGATAAAAAAAATTAAACAAAACAAACAATTCATTTAAATTGCAGTGAATAAAAGTGAAAAAGTGTGAACATATTTCGAAGCGAATTTGTTTGCAAAATGTTGACAAGCGGCAGCATTGAAAATTTTTTTTAACAATAATAAATTTTCTTAATTTAATGCTTATTATGGACAGGGAAATAATGTCAACAAGTCGTTGTCCACTGGAATTCACAGAATGAGCCAGTCCAAACTGGAGATGGAATGCAACAGTTGCATGTCCTAACGTTTAGAACAAGCTTTAAAATATGAGAAATGCGTCATGCATGCAAAATAAAGCAATATAAACATATATTCAAGAAATTTTTTGAATAATATGCGCAAACCAAGAAGCGTATATAAGCAAATAAATAAAAATATTTATATATCTATATTACTTTTGTAAACATATGAAAAAATAATTTTTATATGCCACAGTAAGCAGCTCCTTGTTATACAAAAAAAACTGAAGTGAAAATAATGGATGTACGGAATTAGTGAAATAAAATAATATTAAATAATTTATTTAATAAAATGACAAACATGAAGTCAAATCAATTAATATTTCCGACCTAACTAAAAGAATAAATAGACTTGAAAGAAAACAAAAGAGAAGAATGGATAGATGAAATAAATCAGTAAAAAAAGTAGAAATGATGATTTTAATTTAGAAAAGAGACAAGAATAATAATTTCTTGTTATACAAATAGAATCGATGATCGACTCATACAGATTCAGTCGGATGATTAGTAATGAAGTGAATTATTTAAAATATGTATTTATGAAATTGGCCTGTTTAACTACTTTAAACAAAACAATTAATCATAATTCAGATATTATAATATTGGCAATATTAAATTTTGCCAGATGAGGAAAAAAGAAGAAAAACACAAAAGCATAAGCGTGAAGTAGAAAGAAAATACTCACTTGCATGCAAACATCAATAAATTGCTGTTCGCCAATCGCACCTTCGCCACGTTCGTCCAATTTCTGGAGAAAAGAATTTTAATTTTAATTTTGAAAAAATTTTAATATTACAGCTAGAATCTGTTTGATGTGCCAGTTGATTGCAGTTTGGTTGCGCTCAAAAGTCACATCCACACCATTGAGTTCATAAATGGACGTTACGATAACTAGCAAATCCGAATCGCTAATAACTTGATCTTTATTGATATCATACAAATGAAACAGCCATCGAATTTTATCTTCAGTTGTTCCATAGTAAAGCTTCGACAACGGAACCATAACACGCTTAATATATTTAACAACTGTTAAACAACTGAATATTGACCATATGCAATAATAATTGCAATTACCAACAATTCTAAGTAATCTGAATTTTCTCCGCCAAGTGAATTGAATATATTGTCAGCATAGGTAAAACTAACTATAATAAAAATAATTCCCATCAATATTAAATACAATATATCAAGTTATTATGTATTTTAATAATTCCATTTTGGATAATAATTCATTAAGAGATTTGATTTATTTTGATTATTTTCATTTTATACTGTTTTCAATAAGAAAAATTTTGCATAATACTGCTGCTTTTTGAATAGTTTCAAAAATACATTTCAATCAGATGAAATGTGGAAAATTTTGCAATCGTAATGTTGTGCATTATATTAAAAAAGTTAGTCTGCTTTGAAAGCACTGTTACCTGAATTTGGAAATACTTCGGCAAATGTTCTCCGAAACTGTTTCCTCGTAATGATGCCATTTGGAAAAGCCTTGAAAAAAATTTTTTTTTATTTATTAAAAATTTTTACAACAAATGAAAAGTATTCATATTTTGTCAAAACAATAAGTCATCGTAAAATTCAAAGCAGCTATTATTATTATTATTATACATGACAGTTTACACAAATGTATAAAAATCTATTTTCAGAAAGAAAGCTTAAGCAACATAAACAGAAAATTTGTAATTTTGAAAAAAGTGAAAAAAAGAATGATACAATCAAATTCACCTGCTTTAAATGAATATACAAATTGCTCAGCTCGTGAATTTGTCGTGTAACGTCAAAAAGACAAGTCAACTCTTCAGGAGGTAATAAATTCAAACGAATCGGTTCATAAATTTCTTTGCCTAAAATATTCATCGAATAATGTTTAAAGTTACAAAACAACATTTACGTGTACTAAATTTATTTAATCAAAGCAAACAATTAATACATTAAACAACCATTGATAGAAGGTGTATAATTTTAATTGCAAACTTATTATCTACTATAATTATCGTTGAAGTTAAATTTGATGATATAAAATGAACAATTTGTAAAATTGAAATGTCACAAAAATTTAATTTTATATTACTGAACAAAGGGAAACAAAATTTTTATTAAAACAACAATAAAATCAATAAATATTCTTATTAGACAACATTTACATTGTAGCATTAAAAACATAACTTATACAAAGACATAGATATTAATTGAAATTGAACTTCTCATTGCTCATGCTTGTCGCAAAAATAAAACAAAAATAATTTTAATTTGGGTTAAACTAATAATTAACTCTTCCAACTGTGTCAAAAGTATAAAACAACTGTGAAAAAATGAATTTTCTTCTTATAAAAGCTTTAACATGAAAAAATGCCTTCATCCCAGTTGTACACGTTGAGGATAGCTTTAAATGCTTTAGCCATAAAATGTTATATTAAAAAAGACAGAAATATTTATTTTGTACATTTTTTAACTTCATTAATCAACGACGTAACATAAAATTAGCATTTAATTTAAAAACTATTTTTCTTTTCATATTCATAAAATAAAAAATTATTGAAATAGAAAACGTTGCAATTTATCATCATCATATTCTTATCAATTGTTGAAATTTTTTTACAGTAACTTTTTCATATCACTAAAGTAAATATTAAAAATAAGAAGCATTTGTTTGTTTTGATTTTACTGTGAGATTACAACTATACAATCAGCCTATTAATTATTCTTAATTGTAATAAAATCAGTCCATTAGCTTCTTTTTTTTAAATAATTCATGTTCAAATTGTTCAAACAAATTCTCAAATCAAGAAATCAAATTCGAAAAAAAAACAATAAATTCAAATTAATTATTAAACTGTTTATTGAAAAATTTTGATAATTTATTTCATTGTTCCAAAATATTTACCATTTAAGATTTTTTTAAATTTATAGATTCAAAAATAAATGAAAATTTTAAAGAAAAATTATCACAAACAATTATTGCACTATTTTAGATTTGAAACTGAAATTTATTTCTAACTTTGTTAAACTTACAACAATTAAAATTTCCCAAATTGTTGATATATATTTTTTCATAAAATATGCCTATTAATATTAGTTTCATATGTGAAAATGATTAATATGCAGGGTTGTGCTTTTTATTAATGGTATGTTGCAGAAAAACAAGTAAAATTGATTGATGCGAATGTTTGAAGCGTTTGATATTTGCAACGGTTTCAAATTTACATCAGTGCAAGAAGGAAAAATTTGATATATTTTCCAAGACTGCAGTGTGAAATGCTACTCCTTTTTACAGCGTGACGCAACTAAAACCGGAACTAACGTTAATTATTCAAACCAACAACTTACAACTCCTTCAACTTATGCATATTTCAATGGTACAACGATGATGTTATACATAATGGAATAATTGGAAAATTAAGAAATTAATTTCGCATTATAAAAAATAATAATTAATTCAGAATCTTACAATAATGAAAACTTACAGATTGAAGCTTCAAAAAAAAACACATCCATTGTGAAACACACACGCATATTTCTAGTTAATTTGAAAAAAAAATTAATATTGCATTTCGAAGCTGATAAACAAAACGCATATTTTATTGCATCGTTACAAATATTGCGCACGCAATTGCATGTAAAAATATTAATTGACCACAAGATTACGATTGATATTATTTTGCTTGTTTGTTTGCTTTGAAAATTCACATGCAATTCCAATGAAAGCAATTGAAATGCTTCAATGAAACAATTCGGTGGTTAATAATTGAAACTTGTATAAGATAAAAATAAATTTCAAAGATAGCAGTATCGGTTTAAATTTTAAAATTACGCCTAATTACAATGCAAAAGTTCTGTTTTATCGCCAGAAAAGATCAATAAATGCAACTGAATTTGACGCTGAAAGAATTGCCGATTAGGAGAAATAATTTTGATTAGTATGATTAGCAATAAAAACAATATAAATTTGCGGAAAATCAATAATTAACAATCTAATTTGGAAAAGATGAAAAAGATTCAAATAAACGATGTGCAGTTGCAATTTGCAGATAAATTCATGTGTGAAAACTCAAATTAGCTTGCATAGTCTTTTGAAAGAGAACCAAAAAAGAATTTTTTTAATTCAAAGGACAAAAAACAAACAAATATATATATATATATTATTTATTTATTTATTTCATAAATAGATGAAGATTAAATAAAATTAGACAATTACATAATTGCTATTGGAATAGCGAAATGAGACGAACTTCTTTCACAATATTCAAAGCAATTGACAACAACAACAGTGTGAGTGTTTCAGCTTGAACTCTTGATTTCATGTTCATCATGATTAATCTTCTTTCCTTTTTTTATTTTAATAAAAAGTTTAATTTTTTAAAGCAATTTTTTGAAATTGTTTAAAACTACAATTAAAGAACAACTGCGAATTAATATTTGCAACTTGAATCAGAAGAAGAAAATTAATTTTCAATTATACCATTTTCATTTAGATCGAATAAAATGAACAAACAACAAAAGATGTAATCAATTAACAGTACTGAATTTCAATTGCAAGCTCTTTGTTTTCCATTAATATATACATAACCAAATTATGTAAGTGTTGTTTCAGTTAAATTTTGAAATATAAATTTGAATAGAAAAACAAAACAACTCGATAAAATCAATTATTTCAAATCTTTGCAACTTTAAAAAAATGCGAATTTAATCAATTTTGTTCACTGAAATTATCCGACCAGATAAATCTACTTTGTAATATTATTATATCAGTCCCTTCTTCAAACGAGCAGTCAATGCAGCTAATAACTCAGCTTTTGCTCGTTGATGTTGAAAAAGTAAGGAATAATTAAAAAAAAAAGAAAAGAAATCTACTGCACACATTCATCATTATCATCAGTTTTGAACAGTGTCCCTCAATGGAATTGGAAAATTACCCATTAACAGATATGTGTCAGATTGAGAGAGGGTTAAAACTGCGTGCATACATTTGAAACGAAACTGAATAAAAGTATTCATTATTGATTTGCAATTATATGTAAAAAAAATTCGTTTAAAGAACGGATATGGAAAATAAGAGAAAAATATGATTTATCTAATGTACATTTATTGAAACACGAAGCAACTAGTAATAGAAAGAGATTTTTTTTCAATCATCGTCATTATACACACATATATATTAGTTATGTTGGGTATTATGATTGTGATGATGATTATGATGATAAATGTTAGCTTACCGAAATTTTCCTTAGCACGAGCAATTTTAGCCAACTCTTTTGCTAAATAAGAGCCCATTGGTGATTGGTGATCAAGTTAAACAATCATTTGAATGAAATTTTTGATGAAACAGAAGCTTACGAGAGAGAGAGAGATGAATAAAGCAAAAGAATAAAAATTTATACGTAAACGGACAAATGTTCACTGCCGTCGTTAATTTCACGATTGGCGCTAATCAGCCAATAAGATTTGCAAACGACAAGCAGAAAAATTCCAATCCGGCTGCTCGCGACCACCGATCTCTGCTACTTGTAGCGCCTCTTTTCAAAGCACCATAAGATGATGGATGATCAACAGCTGCAACAACTCTTTTCAATCTTTATCTCTTTTAAAAATGAAAGTTTAGGTCAAGTCAATAGCAATGCCAAAATTTGCAATTTTTATAATCTGCTGCTTTTTCCACCAATTAGCTACCCACCATCATCAAAGCATATAATGATAATCATAATAATGCAATTTTGAAAATATTTTCAAAATCAGTTCCATTTCAAAGAGTAAAAGATTAAAAATCAACTTTATTTCATTCAAATATAAACTTTAAAAATTATATAAAAGACAAAAGCTGCGTTGGAATAAAATGATTCGAACATTTCACAATAGTAATTAATACGGATAAAAAGGGAAATTAAATTTCACATTTTACAAAAAAACAAGAAAATTGAATATTTCATCTGAATCTGATTGATCAATAATTATCAGTATTTTAGCAGTGTCAGTGGAAGTGGAAACTGAAAGAGGCAATGAAGTTTTGAAAATTTGCTACTATTTTTTTTAAATAAATTAGCATATTTTTACCATTGGGTAACAATAAAGAATGATTTGATAATTAAAAGTGAAGCTGAAAACAGTGCTCGTTTGAAATCGATACAAATTTAATTCTTTGTTTTTGCCATCTGAGCTGCTGTTCATCAAAATCCTTTCAATAAAACTTAATTAAGCAATGCGCAATGCTTAATACTAAGAATTTTCACTACGAGATCACTGCTCTATTTTTGTGCTTTATTTTGAAATTTTTACTAAAAATAAACAACAAATAATATAAAAGTTTATTTGAAAGTTACGGAAAATTTTGCAATTTTATTCAAATGATAATCAGGATCATTTAATGCAAACAACTATTACGCATAAAAGTAAGAAAGTATGTGATGAAGTATTTTAGAAAGTTTTATGATTAAAATTGAAACAGCAATTGTAGATCAAGCTGATGAAAAATCAATTAAATCAAGTATGAAAAACAATCCCCATATACACAGCATTAAAGCGTATTAAGCATGTATAATAATATTTCTACACGACTGCTGTTGAACGTTGTTATTGTTGTTGTTGTTGGAGAAGAGTTTAAATGATTTTGACAATATCAACGGTAAAATTTTAAAATCTCGTTTGTAGAATATTAAAAATTAAATTTGTTTTAATTTCAAAATGTTCGTAAATAGAATACAAAGCGTATTTACACTTTTAAACAACTTTTATCAAACAGTTGTTGTCTCTTATAGCTTTAATCTTTTCAATGGTCATTGATATTATTGATCAAGAATATTGTTACTGAAACTGCGAGTTGAAGTTCTTGCTTACTTATTTACAACAATATAAAATTCTAATTATAACATTAAATGGAATGATTATGTGGAATATAAGCGCTTGTTGTAAAGGGAACAGTTTCAATTGATTGATCAATCACAACACTTGAAACTGTTGTTTTTCTATTGAAATACAAAACTGAAGCAAAATATACCAAGAAGCATCGGATAATGATAAAAATAAAAATAATAATAGAACTGGAAGAATATTAAGTGAAAAGTATCAATCAGTAGTTTTTTTTATCAAAACAATGGAAAAGTTTTTCGCTTATTTTTTTATTCATTGAAATGAGTATCATATGAAGAGTGAAGATAAAAAAGAATGAAATCAATCTATCATCTATCTGTCTATTCAGCAAAAATTTCCATTATCACTTTTCAACATTTTCTTTGTCACATAAATAAACTATATTTCAATAAAATTAAAATAATTTTAAAAACAGTTTTGTGTTAGTGTTTTTAAGTTTTAATAAATTTTCTCGTTTAATATAAATTAATATTGGAGATGATAAATGAAAATTATAAATATCCAGTCAATAGTCTTTGTTTGTTTGTTATTTGGAATACATTTTTTAGCTTTAAGAAACAGAAAAAACAAAACGCTTGAAATGTTTGAAATTTTTGATTCTAAAATCAGAAAATCTTCCAGAGATGTTTTCAATTTAAATAAATTCCGATCTCTCTTTAAGTATATTGGACAATTGAAAAAGTTTTACTTTTTTTTCAAATCAAAGAATGCTCATCTGTAAACTTCAAGTAAAATTTAAATTTATTAAAATTACATTTATTGTAATGATCAGAGTATAAACAATTTTTTCTTTTTTTGTCATTATTATTATTATTGATGGTATTGTTATTGATGCAAATAATTTGGTGTGTTGCGAAAAATAATTTTCATAATAATAATAATAATAACAAATGAAATGTGATCATTGATGCAAAATGATAATGATAATTTACGATTTATCGATGAAATTGATATATTCATTAATTACAGTTGAAAGTTTCGTAAAATCTTGAAGATACTATCGCTCAAGTGATGCGTTTGGAAAATCAAGTAGAAACTTTGCCATTTCATCAATGTCGTCGTAACTAAAAAAACATATATGCAATTTTAACCTTGACATATCACATGCAAAACTTTAACAAATAAGCTATAAATAAATTAAATTTGTTAAATTGCAACAGTGATCGATGGCTAACCGTTTGTTTACAAATGGAAATTTTCCACCTATCTTGTTAATTACAAAAGCACAGTAAAAGGGCCTTGAAAATAAATTTCACTCGAAATATACTTTGCAAAACTTTTAAATAAATAATAAAAAATTAAATATTATTACAATGAACTTTTGCAATTGTACTTGCATTTGTACCGGTGATTTGCAACTTTTAAAAATTGAACAATTACAAAAGTGCAAAAGTGTATTTTGATGTTTTTTCCGATTGTGAATAAAAATATTGTTTTGCAGTATTTTACAAAACAGAAAAAAATGCATTACAAAAAAATTGTTAACTTTGTTAATTGATCATCTTAATTTTAAATTTAAAATAAATAAAAATTAACTGACAACATGATTTATTTATGTTTCAAATTTTGACACGTTTTTCCACAGTGAGGACCTAATTTGAAAGTGAATTTCGCATACTTTTACTGATTGATTTCTTCACAGCCTGTTTTTTTTTCTAAGCAAGTTTTCATCAAACTGATAGTTTACTGTAACAAAGTACTTACTGTACATAATTAATTTAATCAGCCAATCGGATCGAAAACAATAACTGGTTAATTAAGAATATTGAGCATAGTGCACAAATTGTAAATTTGAAAAAGCAAATCTGTCCGTCTAAATAACAAATTCAAATTATTGAATATGGTGAATAGAAAAAACTAAATAAATACAGTAAGCAATATGCAAAAATATGGATACATTCCAAGACGGTAGCTGAACTTTGGTATGTTGTGGAAAAAATGGACAATCCTGACACGGCTCTTGGCCGGGATGTCGTGACCTTTCACTGAAGCAGATTGTATGTAGTGAACTAGTTCTGTCAGAATGAAGATGCCGCAAGCGGGCGCTGGCAAACTTGCAAACCTGTTCGTCCATACAGCTATGGCAAATGGTATTGAAGAAGACCTTGCAGAAGTGTTCGGTCGATTACCTGCGCGCTTAACCATCCCTAAATGTGCTGCTTTTGATACTTGCACGAGAAACGGTCCCATTTGGCGGTTTTGTTTGCAAGCTGACAATTTTCTTATTATTTCATTCATATTTCATTTATTTACCTTTTCTCCAATCCAACTACAATGCAAGCACCAATAATGGAAGAAAAAGCCGAAATTTTCACCTTTGAAAAGGTATTCAAATTTATTATTTCCATTTTTATTTTTCTATTTCATTAATAACAATAATAATAATAATAAATCACTTTGATTTTTTTTCTTTCTTTTTGTTCTTCTTCTTCTTCTTTTCATGCATATAATATTATTCATTTAAATTTTACATACAGGGCGATTTAGTATGGTACAACACGAAACAAGGCTATGCATTGCCAGGCAAGATTACAGAAGTAGACTCTGCTTCATCTACAGCTTGGGTGCAGTCTAATGACAAGGTATTATTATAAGCTGTTTAATTTGTCGAAACAAAGTATCTATTTATTAAAAATATGCATGAATTTATTATTTTTAGAAAGAAGAAATAGCTGAATTTCATTTCAATGATTTACAAAAGAGGGCAAGCGATGCAATGTGCTTTGAAGATCTCGTCCAATTAGAGTAATAATTTTTTACTTTTCATTTATTGCGTAAAAATACCATTTTATCCACATATATCATCACATATTGCAGTGATCTTTGCAATCCAGCCGTGCTCTGGGCACTGAAAACACGATTTGAATATGGGAAAACTTACGTAAGCATCAAGCTTTT
Organism: Trichinella spiralis; assembly: GCF_000181795.1. NCBI lineage: Eukaryota > Metazoa > Nematoda > Enoplea > Trichinellida > Trichinellidae > Trichinella > Trichinella spiralis. Next base: position 11,994,784 of record NW_003526943.1, read on the forward strand.
CTTGAACAAATGAAATAGCATTTTCGCAAACATCAATCCATTAATTAATTATTAATGTATATTATATCAGTTATTGGATAAGGAGGAATTTATTAAAATTCCAATAATAAAAAGAATCTAAAATTTATATTAGAAAATCTTTAGACATATATCGGCGAAATGCTGATCAGCATCAATCCGTATCGTCATTTGGATGTGTATGGTCCTGAAATAATGGAGCAGTATAGGAAAAAGATGACGACTTCTCTTCCATCGTAAGTGACAGCTGAAAAATGATTGCAACTCAACTTGTGTCATTTATTCAGGCACGTGTATGGCTTTGCAGAAATGGTGCAAAGACGACTCTACGCTTTTGATACAAGTCAATGGATTATTGCAACGTGTGTATAAAATTTGATAAATTTTATGCTTATTATTTTCAATTTTTCCAATTCTTCCAGTGGTATCACAGGAAGTGGCAAGACTGAATTATGCAAATTAATGGTGCAGTATTTTGCAGAAGGGTGTAAAAGAGAAATGAAGTGTGAAAGAAATTTATTCATTTCAAATCAACAAACAACTTTAATGCTTGCTTTAATTAGGGAAGCCGCATTCAATGATAAACTCTATCACGCGATGCACATTCTACAGTCATTTTTAAATGCAAAAACAGCTGCAAACGACAATTCAACTCGTGGTGGAAAAATCTACTCATTGCAATATCAAAAGTAATTCATCATTTGTTACAATATTTCATGAAATTAATCAATCGTTATGCAGTTTACTTCTTTTTTTTGTTACTTTCACTTATTATATTACCACTTATTGCACACAGTTCACACAGCTATTGTATATAGTTGAATTAATCATTTTTGTAACTTTAATAATGGTGATTTAAAAATTCTTTAATATGTAAAAAGTATAAAATGGTTGACAGGATTATTGAAGCATATTTTCAAATGCCAATAAAAAATTTTTATGAAAGCAATCACAGTACAGTAGTACAAAGTAAACAAACATGTAAAGTATGAAATATTTTTTGTAGCGTTACATTTTATTTAAAAAAATTGCATTTGTAGTAAAAAACTTATTGGAGCCAAAGTTGCGTGTTGTCTGTTAGAAAAGACTCGCCTAGTGAGCCATGTCAAAGGTGAGAGAAATTTTCACATTTTTTATGAAATGATAGCTGGCTTGAAGCAACAGACACGACAAAGCTTCGGATTGAATACGCCGGAAAACTTCTTTTACCTAAACCAAGTGATAAGATGATAAAATAACAAAAAGCGGCATATTTATACATTTATATAACATTTATTTAGGGAAAATGCGTCAAACTGAGTAGTAGAGAAGAGAACAATTTTGAGCTTCTCGAAAATGCTCTTGAAATAATAAAAATTACATTGGATCAACGTCATTATATTTTCCGATTGTTGTCAGCAATTCTTCATCTTGGAAACATTTATTTTGAAGAACAGGTATAATACAAGTACTAATTAATTTATAATGTTAAGCAAGCAGAGTGGCGCAGAGGAAGCGTGCTGGGCCCATAACCCAGAGGTCCGTGGATCGAAACCACGCTCTGCTAAAGTGTTTTAAACCTTCAATTATTCATCACGGATCAACTGAATCAGATTTTATTTCAAAATTTTACTTTCTATAATTATAATTTATTTTCTGCATTAACTGTTCATTAATAAAATAAAATAAAATATAATATAATATAACAATTGACTGGAACTAAACAGCACAGCATATCAACTATGTTCATGATAGAATGAACAAAAAATTCCTTTTAAAAGTAAAAATAGTAATTTGACAAATAATTGCGCAGTAATGTAAATGAATGGATGGATCTGCGCAATTTTCTGATATGATTTTCTTCTTATTCAATAAATAAATGATGGAAATTTTTAAAGTTTCGTTTTTATTTATTGGAATATTTTTAGACAGAAGACAGCAATCGAAGACTTGTTATAGCCAATCCAAACGAAGTACAGTGGGTTGCATATTTGTTACAAATGGATCCGGACGAGATAACTCATCGATTGACAACAAAAGTGATAGTAAATGGATTTTGAAAAGTTCATTGTGTAAAGTGTTCATTGTAATTGATGTTTTGTTTCAGGAATCTCGAGATCAGAAAGTTGTACATGCTTTGACATTGGATCGAGCTCTAGATATCAGGTAATTTTTAAAATGTCTGAAAAATATTCCACTCGTTCTCGATTTCAATGTTGATTTAAATTTTAATTTCAACATATTTTCAAGAGATGCTATTGCCAAAGAACTGTACGTGGGTTTGATCAGATGGATTATTATGAAAATTAATAAACAGCTCTGTGACACTGGCGACGACTGCAACGAAATAAACATTTTGGACCTGTACGGTTTCGAAGTAAGCACAGAGATTGATTGATTGTGAAGTTCATTGAATGAGCATGAATTAATTTTCCACGTCAACATTGTATATATTTAGTGCTTTAAAGTGAATTTCTTTGAACAACTCTGCATCAATTATATCAACGAACGCGTTCAAAGGTTGTTTGTCCGAGTGCAGTTTTGCTCTGAACAAATGGAATATATTCGCGAAGACGTCGTCTGGGATAGGAATGTCGGAGCTAACCTGCTCAACAACTCCATTTTCAACATTCTGGCCAAACAGCCAAACGGCATCTTATCGTTGTTGGACGACGAGTGCAGCTTTCCCAAAGGGTCTGATGAGTCGTTTCTAATCAAATGCCAAAACAATTACGACGACAGCCCACTTTTCACGGCTAAAACAAAGCGTCAACCTGGGTTTGTTGTGCAGCATTTTTTCGGACATGCTCGATACAATGTACTTGGATTTGTGGACAAAAATCGTGAAGTGCACAGCGCACAGACTGTGGAATTTTTGTTGGAAAGTCAAAACATTGTAAAACAAAAATCCAAATCAACCATACAAAATTATCTATTAATGATCATTAATTTTTATTATCTATTTTCAGCTTATAGCACAAATGTTTGAAAAGCAAAAATTGGCTTTGTCAAAACGTAAAGAAGAAAGTGAAAATTTTGACACCTATCGCATACGAGCACCAACCTTTGCCATGCAACTGCATGAAGAGTTCAACCAATTGACGAAACGTATAGAGAAGTAAAATTATAATCAAATGTGAAAAATTGCAAAATATCCCACATCATGCATAATCTGTAACTTAGATATATGGTCCATTTTGTTCGTTGTATCAATCCCAATAAAGCGAAAGAAGCCGACGTACTGGACATGCAATTTGTACTTGAACAAATTAAATGTCTGGGTCTCACTGAAGTTTTGCATATGCAAAAGTTTGGTTTTACGATTAAAATGAAATTCAGAGATTTTCTCGTCAGGTAAAAATGATTTCAAATTGCCACTGGCAGTGTTCATTCAGTGCGGATTGGTTCATGTAGATATGGATGTCTGAAACCTGAAGCTGCAACAGTGGAAACGAAAGATGAAAAAAATATGTGCCTGTACATTTTGACATCCTTAGCTCATCAGTATTTCCAAGACTTTCGCATTGGTAAAACCAAGGTAATTCATCATTGAACTTGCTGTTGAATTTTTTAACAATGTTTGATTCAGGTGTTTATGAAAGATATTGTAGCTGAACATTTGGATTCCATTTTGAGTGAACGTCTCAGCAGTTCAGTGATAATTATTCAAAAATATTGCCGTGGTTTGTTGGCAAGAAGAAAATTCCATCACCTATACGACTGGATTACACACTTGCAAGCAATTGTGAGAGGTTCTCAAGCCAGGTAAATTTAAAGTGTTTTAAATTAACATTAAAATAACAGACAGTTGTTTTGTAAAATTAGAAAGAAATTTTCCCTGATAAAAGCAAAAATGGCTGAAGAAGCACAGCAGTATGCTAAACAAAGTCGAAATTTAGAAGTGTTTCGAGAATTATCAATAAAACCAAATTCACAAGATAGCAATGCTAATTTACAAGTAACTGTTAACATGGCTATTGAAAATGTTATAATCGAATAAACACTGATGCTTTCAGCAAAGAAATTCCTGCGCTATTGTTTCGGTGAATCACTTAGAAATGCCTCAGAATTTAGCTGAAATGCTTTTAACAACGACGAGTAAGTTAATAAATAAGTTTATGGTTTTTTCAATGATCCGTCAATTTGGATCATTCCAATTCTTCTTTCGATCCTTGCATTAGAACAATTTTTGCCTTTGAAAATTTTACATGGCATAGATTATTACCATCTATTTTATTGGAGTTTTTATTTATGCCCATTTTTTAAGATTTAGATGCTGATAAAAATATAGTTCGTGCAGATCGTCTCATTGCATCGCATCATGAACAAGAGTTTATTCTACCCCATGACTTACACGAATACTCTTTCAACAAATATGCACAACAACATTTCAAAGTATTATGAATGAATATTTGAAGCTGTAAAAAATGTCACTTATAAAATTCACCTATAGAATCACACTTGGCAGATGCGCCGTGATCCTATCAATACACCATTTCTGCACAAAGACAGTGAAGCAGAGATGCAACTTTCGCTTACACTTTTTAGACTGGTCTGCAAATTGCCAAATACGCTAATTGAATAATAGCTATAAAATTGTTGCAGATTCTTCGTTACATGAACGACACTTCGCTTTCATCGTCGCAAGAAATTATTTTATCCAACTACATTATTCAGAAAGTAATTCTTTTAATGAAATCATTATTCATTAAATTCATTATTTATTTTTCAGGGAATTGACAATAAGAATTTACGCGATGAAATTTACGCTCAAGTCATAAATCAAATTCATGGCAATCCAAATCAAGCAAACGCAGAACGTGGTTGGAGACTGCTTGGACTCTGCGCTTCAGCATTTCCTCCAACAGATGCCATGTTCAAATATGCACTAAAGTAAAATTGATATTGAAAGAACAAGGGGAAAATTTTAATTTCTTCCATTTTCATTCATCAGCTATGTGATGAATGCAGATTGTGATGGATTTAAAAATTTGCTCAAAACCAAACTACTCCAGAGCATACATGACAACAACACTACTATGCGACGCTATCCACCGTGCATTTTGGAACACAAAGCAGTTCGAAGCAAGGCAAAGATGGCTTTGCTTTCTTACTTGAGTGACGGTATACTTTATTATCATTTTGTAAAAAGAAGAAAGATGCTATAAAGAGAGATTGTTTTACATTTTGTGTAAGGTAGTAAAGTCGGTTCTCAAATTGATTCTTGGACCAAAGCTGAAGAATTTGCTGAACTGGCCCTGAAAAATGGGTAATTTTGCATATATTGGTGTTTTGTTTAAAGTAGAATTTTGCAACTTTTAAGAGGAATCAGTGAATGCACCGGTTGGACTGTCAGTCTTGAATGTCAAGATGCTGTAATTCGTTTGAATGGAAACCAATACTTGTTGGACGTGCTCAGTTACATCGAACTACCCCAGCTATTTCCGGCCCAGAAATCAGATTACTTGATTACAATGAAGCAGCATAAGAAGCCCCATCTTGAGCCGTCGACAATTCAAGAACGACTTGAAGCGCTCGAACGCAGACCAAACCTTAGAACATTGGTTTCTGATGATTTTCATTCGTCAAAACTTAAAAACGGTGGCTCCATCAGAAGCCTTGTTCACAAAGCACGACTACAACGTGGAGAAAAATTGGACTCTGGTATAAAGTTATTTATTTTTCACATGTGACATTTGAATTTGTTAACATCTCGCTGCAGCTTCAGTCAAGCAAGAATGGTTAAATTGGAATGAAAAATGTGCAGCTCAAAACAAAATGAGACCAGGTCATTTAAATTTGGATCATGATGGATCTGTAACTAGTAAGCAGCGCATTTGCTTGCTATTTAAAAAAACAAAAGAAAATTTTTTTCATTTTACCAAGTGTTTCGATGTGATCTTTCATTGTTTTTCATTTTCTCTAATATTATCATTTAGACAATGCTCGCTGCCAAAGTAGAATGAGCTCAAATTCATATCAAACTGATCATTCAATACTTACCGCAGATACAAGCAATCAAACCCGACCACCGAGTAAGTGAACATGATTTGTCTTTTTTGGTCGCCTATAAAACAATTTACAATTTCCAATTAATTCATCACAAATGCTTAATATATTTGATATTGAATGGAAATGAAAACTGCCATATGTCATAATAATAAAAAGCAGTATTACATGTGAGAAATAAACAAAATCAATTTATTGAAAGTTATCAATTGCGTGTGATTAAGAGAGATATTTGATGTTCGGTCAATTTTTAGGTTCAGTCAATACACTAAGAAGTAGCAAGTTTTGTGAAACAAGCCATCCATTAGTAGATGAAAATCAACGTAAGACATTTTCGTGGAGCAGAACCTCAACCCGCCCGGAAGCTCCTGCTTTGGCAAATAATTTGTCTAGTCAAGCAGAACAAAGTGAAAATAGTAAAAATTTATCATTTGTTATTTTATTTTAAAAACTTCACAATTTTTACCTTCTTAAGAGCAAAATTGTCAAAATTATGATAAGGAAAATGTTGACAAAAAAAATTCTATTCCTGCAGAACAAGCTGTTATACAAGATATTGCATACATGTCTATCAGTAAGTTTACTTTTGATATTTAAATGTATATTTTTTTTAATTTAATTACTAGAAAAACTTACAGATCGGCGACCAATTTCAAACTATTCCAGTTTATCCAGCCATTTCCGTGGTATATCTATACCAGGGAGAAATTCTGAAGTAGATGAATTCTTGGATCAACTTTTCAATCCTGTAACAGTATAATGTTTATACGTCGTATTTTATGGTACTTTACAATAAATGCACGCTTCTGAAAATAGGTTCTTGGAAATATGAATGACCCAAAAAGTTTAGCTGCTACCATCAAAGGTGGCGGAGATGAATCGGATAACAAAAATCAACCAGTAGCTGTAGAGCAAGCTCAAACAATGTACTCATCACTATATTCCTTCATGCCACAGTATGCTTCTCCTGTGTTTATGATGATGCCATATGACGGTAAGTTTTAAAATTAAAAAGGTCTTAAGTAAAAAAATATCTTTTCTGATGTTTTTATTGCTAGCAGCAAGAATGTTCATGCCAAATCAGAGGGATTCACAAGTTCAAGTAGGTTTAAATTAGCTGACTGATATTTTTTAATGCCATTGTTTTGCAGGGAATGCAACAGTTTTCTAATGTTAAAGCACAAGGAAATTTCAACGCAGACCAAGCAAACGTATTAATGCCCGTGCCACTTATGCCGGTTCCATTCGGATCATACGTAAATTTTCTAAATATTTTTTTATACTTTTGTGTATCGTATGTTTTGAAGCAAAACTATAGCTACTTTTAATACGTAATAAATGTTTTGTATTCTTTTATAAAATATGTATTTAAAATAAAATTGAAAGAAACATTATTTACATCAAAGAAATAAATTAAAACTATTCTGTAATAATTGAAATGTATTTTTTACGTATGAACCAAAATAATTAAATTTAAGCAAATAAAATTTAACTTATGAAATGTAACGCTTGGTCATTTGTTGAAATTTATGAAACAGTTAAAATGAAGCATACAAAATTGTTAGTATTGCAGTTTTTTTTAATCTATTTGAAATTTGCTAAGGTTGTGCAACAGTTATAATATCATTAGATTAAACTTTATTGTAAAATGTTTATAGATGCAGGCAAATTCCATTGGGCAAGAAGCGTTTAAAGGCCCCTCTAATATGTTGCCTTTGTCAATGTAAGATATTTCCAAAAGAAGTTACGTTTTCAATGTTGATGAGAATTTTTTAAATTATTTTAGGAATCAGAATTTTAGTCCAAATTACAGATTACAAGAATATCAACATCCATTACCTCCAAATGGTGTTGGATCAGACGTGATGAATACTTCATTTAATCCTCATGTTGTGAATCCCAACAGTACTGATGAGCCTTGCGTTCATGTAAGTAAATTTAAATTAATTGCTTTTACTTTTAAAGAGATTTAAAGATTTTTTGCTTTTATTTTTGTTTTACGAGTTGTAAAATTTAACTTTCATGTCTAACAATGTAGTGCTTTTAGGAAAATAATTTCAACAATGATCTGAGCAGTAAAGTCAAAGAAGAGATGACTTCTCTATCTGAAGCAGGGTATATTTTACACATTTCCTTGTTATGCAGTTTTAACAAATTGCAGACAAAATATTAAGCACATTTCAACAGTAATATTTTGCAGGACTGGTGACAGTATAACAAACTAATGTTAGAAATTTTGCATGCATACATTTTATAAAAGTAAACTGCACTTTTAAGTGAATTTGATTCTATTTTATTTTCTGTGTAAAAGTAATTTTTATTTGTCTATTTTTTGTTATTATATTATTTTTTATTCTACTTTCTTCTTCGAATTTAAATTGCGTTGAATTAGCATGTAAAAGTGTAAACTGGTATGAATGGGATGAGTGATTATATAAAATTTCAAGGTTTTAATGACAGAGAAAGTTGAAAATTATATAAATTTACTTTAGGTCATTTTTTCCAAATAGTTCTCAGTTGTGGAAAGGAAGAGATGGTAAATTTTAATTAATTCTAGTCAATAATTTGCCTGGTGATGAAATTTCGTCATTTTGCAGCGATGAAAAGTAAAAATGAAGACGACAGTAATCAAAAATTGTTCTATCAGTGGGAGCAAATTTCGAAATCAGATGCTGCGGCAAAATGCAAACCTCTGTCCACTCCAACTAAAACTTTAATTGAAGAAGAAACTAGAAGCTTGTTATCAAGAGATAGTTTTGCTTCGAGAGATATTATAAATAGAAATAATACAAAGTCTGTTGCCTCTTTGGATGCTTCAAAAGAGCATGAAAATATTGATAACAGCAATTACAGTACACTGACAACAAGTGAAAATAAAATACACCAGAAAGAGTCGGGCAATATGAAAACATTGTCGAGAGAACATTTGTATGGAAATTTGACTTATGACAGTGAAAATCGTTGGATTAATCCGTGTGAAAATGTATGCCAAACAGAAGATGATCGCTGTCGAAGCAACACGCCCACCGCTTATCGTCTAGAGCAGCCTCAGCTTACCAGTGCAGAAAGCTTTGATACGCTACCTGTTTTACACAGAGATGCGAGTAATGTGTTATTTATGTCAAGCATTGAAATTCATCCGTAAACAAGTGAATATTATAAGCAGGTGAATTTGGTTACGGCAATCGGGTGCCAATGAGGGATGGTTTGATGAAAATCCCTCCAAGCATTTGTTCAACATCAACTCGAGAAAGTAGAATTGATTCGCGGCCAAGTTTCAAAACTCATGATTATTTCTCATCCACATTAGTTGGATTGAAAGAAAAACGACGTGGTCCTGCATTAACATACGGCAATGTGGCGTGGACATTAATGATCCGAAAAGAGGTTGCTGAAGTTATTATTTTACTTTTTTCATTATCCTAAAATATAGTTTTTGCATTTTATAGTTGTTTTTCCCAAACGATTCTCTGCAAGATCCTGCTGCACTGGATGCAATATTTTATCAAATAGTTCGAGATACATTCAATGAGAAGGACAGTTTTCGACTGGAAAAGGCGGAACGTAATCAAATGATACGCTTATTAAGTAACAAAAATTATATTATTATACAATAATTGAAAGCAGTGTTCAGCAAGGCAGTTTACTGTTGTTTTTAGCATCGAATGGAATTGAATTAGAAACACTAACCAGCGCTAACATTTCACCATCGTTCAAGAAGCACGTCGTTCAAATTGCACGCTCTTGGCCGTTGTACTTTTGTCGATTGTATCCAGTTACGGTAATAATAGAATTTAAATTTTTATTTTATAACTGGAAAGTGTAATTTCATTAATAACATGCACAGGTGAGTAGTAAATTTGGAGAAGATCGTCCTCATTATGTTGGAATTTCCGAATCTGGAATATGGCTAATCGACAGACAAGGTGAAGGAAGTGACGAAGCATTGCGTATTGTCGAATGCTACGAGTATGCATTTACAACGAAGCTTATCGTGTTAGTGTATATTTTACAACGCTTGTTGCCTTTTTTTCAAAAAACAAAATAGGTTTGAAGATATTGATCACACAGAAGCTACAGAAAATGAATTTTTACTTTCAACAGTTAATGGAGTTATTATACGAGTATCTACTAAATCTGGCGAAGAAATAACAAACTTGGCTAACAAATACATGTTTGGACCTAATCAAGTAGATTTCATTTCAAACGAAAAAGAGATATGTTTGCAAATGTGAAATTTCATTAGGGAAAAGAATACGTTCGTGCTACGGCAGATTATATAACAGAAGAACCGAATTTATTGTCCTTTCGAAAAGGAGATATCATTCAGCTGGTTAAAACAATGCCAGATGCACATCCTGGTTCAGGTATTTAATTGAAATTTTGGACATGGTTTTCAAGGGAATAAACAATTCGTATTACAGGGTGGTTATATGGAAAGATTAACACGAAATATGGATTTTTTCCAAAAGAGCATTTGGATCCTATAAGTGACAGTGAAGAAGAAGCAGAAGATGATGATGATGATGAAAATGAAGAACAGGCAAGCGAGGTATTTTTATATTTTTTAAAATTAATTAAACGTTAACAATTTTGTTTTACTTTCTTTTGTTTGAATAACCAATTACTGTTCAGTTGTATTGAACAGGCGAAGAATTAAAGAGAAAATTTTAAGATTTAAGATTCAAATATTGGCACGTTTATTGTAAAGAGGTTAAGTGTCCGAAGGACGTAAAGTCGTTCAAAAGAGTTGAGATATTTTTGATAAAATGACATCAGATCATTTTGGCTAAGTGAAAAATAATATTGATTGCTCACGAGACTTTTATAAAATAATTATACCACTGTTTAAAGCAGTTGGCTTGAAAAAAAAACTAGTTTTTCGCTTTATGCAATTGTTCTCATACTTGTTGAGTGGAAAACTGTATTTCTCTTTTTCAAATCTCAACTCCAATAACTGTCACAAAATTGATGAGTGAAAATTGAAAACAATTTTGAATATAGTAATTCAACGAATATGCTTTTCTTGTGTTTTGTATTTTGGAATCGACATTCGTGGAATTCTCTGAAAACGTCAATTATGTGTGAGAAATGGAGGAAGAAATTTTTGTTTTTCAATCAAGTGCACTTGTTAATTTAATCATTTTTGTTTACTGTAGAATAAAAATAATAAAGTAGCAATTTTGAAGAAAAACATGATCGGGCAGTTTTGAAAGCGTTTAACAAGTATAAGTAGAAAATTTTGAAAAAGAATAAACATGTTTGACATGACAACTTAATTGCTTTAAATTTTTGCGAAGAAGGTTTTTGTAAATTTTCCAGTTTTGCAAGTCACGTTAATGTTCAGTTTTAGTTTTGAAAAAAATGAATTTTTAATGAACTTTAAAAATTATTGGCAAATAAATATCTGAAAATTTTATTTATAAAGTGTTTGTCATAAAATTAAATTAAAGATTGGTATGAATATTTAAAGATAGATTCGATCAGTCGTCGAAGGTGAGGTCAAGTAAGCTGCAACAGGAAATGAAAGTTTTTGCCCATTAAATTTCGACACCATTATTCACAGCCATGCATTAGTTTTAAATTATGTCAAAATAAAAGTTGTTCAATTTTCATCGCTATTATTCACACTTGAAGTTATTTTCTTCAGTGATTTTATTTTTTTAAATTTGTCTGTAAAATGTTATAAAATTGAAATAGCAAGCTATTTTTTGTTATAATGGAAAAATCAGTTTTTTCCAAAACTTGTTTATTTTTTGAAATTATCTTATGTGAGATATTGAATAATTTTTTTTCCCCAAATTAAATGTTTAGTTTGGAGTATAGTTTTGATGTTGTTTTGTAGAAATTCAAGTATAAAAATTGAAATGCGAACAAAAAGCAAAAAAAATGGAGAAATTTTCTTCTTCAGAAATTTAATTAAAACCATTTTACTAGTGATTGTTAATGTTTAATTTTTTTACTTTTCAAAAATTGCAAAAAGTTGAACAATTTAAATTACTTGTGTGTGTGAGAGACAGAGAGAGAGAAGGGTGGGGGGGCAGAGGGAGAAGAAAATGAAGAATAGGAATTGAAGAATAGGAATTTTTGAAAATGTTGAAAAATTTAAATTATTTAAAAATAATTAAAAAAAAGAGGAATCTTCAACTTTAGGTGACAAATGCCTGTGTACAAGGATGAATGAATGTGAGAGGTTGTTTGAGAAAATTGAAATGTAGGAAGGTAGAAGAAGTAATATTTATTTGTAGCAGAGATTATTAGCCATGTGAATGAAACCTTGACCGTTTGTGTTGACTATGAAATATATTTTGAAATAAGAAGAGATGTGATGAGATGTGATGAGATGTTGCTGCTTCTTGTGTTGGTTGTGGTGGTGCATGTTGTTGTTGTTGTTGTTGATTGTGAACAGGACAAGCAGACGATGACAATGTCGTTTCTGGGTCGTTAAGAAAAAGTTTGCGCACTTGATTAGAATGCGGCTCAATTTTTGGTCAAAAGGCCTCGAGTGATTGCTCTTTGGCTAGTTTGCCCTTTTGTTCAGAATCAGAAAACGGCTCAATGTCGAAAAGCGGCTAACTAACTACTTGCTAGATGTTGGAAAATTTGTCATCAATTTTCCTCCTCTGCTTGCTTGCTTATATCTTCGTTTATTTGAATCATCTTGACGATACATTGCACAAAAATTTCCACTTCATTCACAGAAAAACAAATATTAAGCAACATTTTGAATATTGTGAAACATCCCGTCATTATTTTTCACAATGAAACACCACGACAACATTTACACTTTGGCTAATTTGCCCAAACCCAAACCATCTTATAAATATCACATCTGCTGCTTTTCGTTTCGTTGGCCCCTAATAGAGGATCAGTATTATATAAAATATGTAAGTTTGTTTTGCGAGTGGAAGTTTTAAAGGAAAATTATGCAATATTTTCCTCTTCAATTGTTTGCTTGTTCAGAAATATTGAATAATGAAATTGGACAAGTAACTTTGCAGACCCCCTGAGCATACTGTTTGTCAATATGTCATTCAGTATTGTTGGGTCGAGGCAGGGGTGAATGACTGTTGTAAATTTTTTTAGGTACCCAACGGCCTTGAAGCGTCGAATCAGATGACCCCGACAAGCCCGCCGCCCGTATCGGCGCACTCAACACAAGACAAGCTGACCATGATGGAATTTGCGATGCTTCATTTCCGTGAAGCGCAAAAGTAATTGTTCACATTTCAACAGAAAAGATAATATTCAAATCAATTTCAAATATTATTAATTTATTTCAATGAGCAAAATTATCTATTTCAATAATTTAACCAATCGAATAGAGATATTTGAATAGTTTTAAAAAAAATACAAGTTAAATCTGATTTTCAAAGCTGAAATTAATTAATTAATTAATTAATTAAAAAATAATAATAATAATTGATTTGTAAAGTATTTTATTTGAAAATAATTTCACAATGAAAAGAAGTAGAAAGCAATTTAATCATTTTATTGAGTCGACAGTTGGTTCACGATGACTACGACAGTCAGTTCATTTAATTGTTATTGAATAAAATTCGCATAAAAATAAAATACAATTTTGTTCATTTATTTCACCTAACTAACAATTGTAGGTTTTTAATTTATGCATTTCATTATTATCATTCTTTATCCTTATTCGAGGATGAAATGTTGGTTCTTTTCAATTGCTTCTCTACTGAAATTTTATTCGACAAAAAAAGATTCAATTTTGATATAATTTACAACAATGTACTATTTTAATTGTTTTCATGTACGATAAAATTCAATTCATCATAGTCATAAGGTTAAATGTAATTTTCGTATTTACTTGTTTGCTTTTTTTCAATTTTCAGATATGAATCTACTCAAAATAGCACCTTAACTACATTGAAAAGAAAATCAAGTAAGAATGGACAATAATTTATATCATTTTGGAAATTTAGTTCTAAATGTTATCCACTTTAAGAAAAAGAATGGACTTGGAAAGATGTAGCAGATCTTGTAAAATTTACAAAAGTAAGATGTTTATTTATGAATTATTTGTTGTAATTTTTCAATTCGTTGGTGTTGTTTTTCATTTTAAAGTTAATTGATTTCGTTGATAATTTTTTTACTGTACCTGTAGTCACCTATACAAAATCCGTTGCTGAAACTCGACAAAGGGGATGTTGGTAAATTGGCTGTTGACTGTTTCTTGAGTATGCATATTTTATAACTTGTTCAAATGTAATTGAATTTACATTGATTAAGATTTGATGATGTACATGGGTGATTATCCTTTGAAAAAGGATAACAACTATTTGGATTGTGTTTACAAAATAATGGCTGCATGCAGAGAGCATCCAATCTTGCGAGATGAAGTGTACTGTCAAGTGATCAAGCAGATCACAAACAATAAAAGCTCCAAACCGTGAGTTGAACACTTTAATAATAATAAGAATTATGAAAAAGTGAAAAAAAAAGTTAATTTAGTGATAGCGCATTGATGGGATGGAGAATGCTTTCCATTTTGACTGCTTATTTCGATTCGTCGGATGTTTTTCGGCCCTATTTGCAGAAATATTTGAGTGATTCAGCTAGCGACAATAGAAGAGCTTATCACGGTAGCTTTTGAAAGTTTGAAAGATATTTTTCTTTGCACAATTTGCACACAATTCAGGCACTGCGATGGAATGTTTCCAAAATTTTCGACAAACTTTACAATTCGGTGGTCGCCGATTCATTCTTAGTCCCCAAGAATTGGAATCAATATCGGTAAGTTCAATTTTTCAGTTTTGGTTATTTATGCAATTTAATACTTTTTATTTGTCATTTTTAAATTCAAAAATAATTAATTTATTCATTTTATAGTTTTTCATTATTTATTTTATTATAAAAGACAGTTTCAATTGTTAAGAAGAAATTTTATAACTGAAACTTTTGTGCAAATCCAAAATCGACATAATAGCATATAATTTAATAGAATTCTTTTGTTGAAAGTCGACCAAATTTTAATTCACTATTTATAACAACAATATAGAATAATAGCAAAAAATTATAATAATAATAAAATGAGATTGAAATTATGAAGCATAATACAAAATTGTGCTGGTGTCAGCTATTTTTGAAACTGTTGAGGGATATTTTTACTGGAAAATTTAAGAATTGTATTTGTTGTAAGTAAATTTGAGATTTAATTAATTAACTAATCCATTTATACTCCTCAGTAATTTGCATGAATTTATTTTCGTAATCAATTTTCAGCAAGGAAAAAATTTGAAAAGACAAGTTTACCATTTGCCAGGAGGCACGAAGAAAGTGATCAACACGAAATCTGTAACTGTTGTCGAAGAGATCATCAAAGAGTTGTGCATTGATTTGAATGTCAGAAGTTCTCTTGAGCAACAAGAATTCAGTCTTTGTGTTGTAATCGAATCAGGTCTTTCAATGAATAATTAATAATATCTCTTTACAAAGAATAATAATTAAAAATTTTTTTTTTCAAATTGCTATAGACAACGTCATGAGAATACTTTCTAATGATGAATACATTTTGGATATCACCAGTGAACTTGAAGAAATGAAAAGAGAATATTTTCTGCTTCTCAAAAGAATCGTTTGGATGCATCCATTAAGGAAAGATAGTGAACTTTACACGGATATCATGTTTTTCCAAGTAGAATTTTATTTTATTTTATTTTTTCAAATATAATCATCAAACTAAACTGACTGAGATCAATCAATTAACAATTTTACAAAGTATAGGTTCTGCCTGATTATATAGAAGGGCTTTTGGTAGTAATGAGAGGACCAGATTCTGTTAGCGCAGCAACAATGGTAAGTTAGATTGGTAATTTTTTTTTCATTAACAAACTGAAGCTCATTAGCTTCACTTTCAGGATGACATAGCTACTTTGGGTGCTTTGCTGGCATGTGCAGATGATGACTGGGATGGTCAGATGGTGACCACTCGGGATATTGTCCATCTTTTACCAAAAACTGTTCACAACATTCGTCATGTCACTTTGGAATTGTGGACAGATCGGATAAATCAAAAACTTCGTCAACTTTCTTCCAAAACTTTACCAATTGTTGCACGAGCGAAATTTTTGGGTATTCAATTGCCTACTTTATGTGCTTTTTGGTTTTGCTATTTTCTTCGATTGTAGACTTGTTGCAAACGTGGCCTTTGTTCGGTTCCACATTTTTTTACATTCCAGTAAGATTTTGTACAATTTAAAATTTTTGAATTACAATTGCAATTACAATTACAATGAACATTTTGTTGTTCTCATTTCAGAGTGTGTCTGATCCTAGAGCAAAAGGTGAATGCCTTATGGCGTTGAATCGTCATGGAGTGCAGTTTCTAGATATACACACTCATGTAATTAATACAAGCAAATTAACTGCTTTGTTGAAAATATTCCACGACAATGTTCATTCATATTTAGGAAGTGTTGTTCGAATTTCGGTTGAATGAAATTTTGTCGACGCAAAAATCTTACCCCGATGGTACAGCGTCCATGAATCAGCAATCCGCAGTTGAACATATGGACATAAAAATTGGTAATATGCTACAACAACACGTTCTGACTCTTCGAACTGATCAGGTATTTATTATATTTTTTTTCTATGTTGTATCTTATTATTATTGTCACTATTTGTCCAGGGTGCTGAAATTAGCAGATTGTTTGGTCAGTACATATACGTGGATAGTCAAAGCAGAGGACTTCTTGGTATCGAAGGAAAGCATTGAGGCGAATGTCAAATGTTAAATAATTTTGCTTAATTGAATAATTCAAGTTATATATATATTTTTTTTTTCCTTTACCATCAAGCAAAAATGTACTTGCTTTCTATTCTATTCCGTTACTAGAATTTTAAATTGTTCTCAAAAAATGACCAATAGCGTGTCAAATATTGAAAACGGTGCATAAAAAATAATTTCACGCAAAAATTGATGCCGCATGAATTTGTTTCTTTCATTCAATTAATTTTGTAAATTAGATAAATTGATAAAGTAAAAATTATTATAATATTTTTGTAACGCAGAAGAAAAAAAGAAGGTAACCTGATTATTATTATCATTAACTAAGCGATGGAACAATCACCAGTGTAGAATTGTACCAATAAATTGGACATTATAATAATGCCATAAATAAATAAATAAATAAATAAATAAATAGATTCGAAGAAAAATGATATATTTTTCTTTAACTTGATTAAACAGCTAATTGAATTGAATTATACTATGAAAATAGTGAAATAAACGGACCAATTTTAAAACTTTTAGTTAAAATATTTATGCGAACATCTGTCACGTTGTCATTTCAATAAAGATTTAATTTGAGAAAAACCGTTGAAATATATGAATTTTGAAGTGAAGAAAAAGATTGAAAAAAGCAAACATATGGAAAAAAGCAAGCAGTTATATTAATCTTTTGCGTAGACATTAAGAGAATGATGGCATGAGAATGGAATTTTAATTGTTGTTTAATAATAATTGTGTTGAAGAACATGTTGAAAATTTTTTCCAATATAAAGTGATGAATAAGAAAATAGCAGACGTCGATGCAGTCAGTCAGTGGTTGGCCATTTGTGACATTTTGATTTATATATTTATGATTATTATCAGTTTTACAAAACGATGCACGCAATGGTTGAAGAATGGTATATTTTCTTAATAGTATCTACAAATTATAATAAGGTTGTGCATTCAAAAATCCAGGTCACCCCTTGCTGCAAGCTGTCCAACCATTACGACAGAAGTGTCATTTTTACAAGCAAATATGCGGCAACATAAATGACACATCAAGTGACAATGACCCAAGCCAGATGACGAATTCTTTTTATTGTCCATCATCATCATCATCATGATTGTTCTTATCATTGTGTGATTAATATTTTTCTTTTTATTTCTATCATCTGCAGCTAATCTATATTCTCATCTATATATTACCTTTAACTTAAATTTGAATCAATAAACTTCGAAACAATCATCTCATTTCAATACTTGCATGCTTGATTTGCAAAGAAAGCAATCAAATAAAAATATCTCTTTGTGAAATTTTATTTATTTATTTGTTGTTGTAATTGAAATTTTAAATTCGTTCAAATTGATTTTTATCCCGAGAGTATATATAACATGGATCATAAGCTGAAATGAAATAAAATCAGGCAAACAAACCATTCCCAAATCGCCTATGACAAGCATCATGTTTATTATGATGGTTGAATTGGTGACAATTGGTCATTAGAATGATTATTCAACTGACAGTGAAAATTGAAGATGTTCTTTTCAACAGTTTTCGTGTTTCAATGTGAGCTTAACCTTAAAATTCCCTATAGAAAAAGAAAAATATAAAAAAATTACATTTATAGAGGAATTGTAAAAATAGAAGTTGAGGAAAATAAGAAATTGTTTATTTATTTATTTATTGTTTGTTTATTTGTTCAAATTTATCATGATATATATGTATATGTCCTGTATGCCTGCTTTTTGGTACAATTTGAAATTCATTATTTTGTAATGTAAGTGATGTAGAAATGGTTGCCAATTTGCATGTAACGGCTAATGAAATTTATAAATTATTTTTAGAAATTAAAATAATTTCAACTGTCAAGTGAAAGAATTAAGCAAGTATTGTTGAGAAAATTACAATGACCAACATAAATTACATTTCAATGGAGAGCAACTAAATTAAGCAATTTGTTTAAAGAATTGCTTTTGCTTACAGCAAACAAAACATAAAAGCAAACTATGATTTAGCAATTTCAATTGCAACTTTCAAAAATTTAAAAAGAGCTTTTTTCATTTATCTACAACTGACTTTCAATATATATATATATATATATATATATATATATATATATATATATTTGAAATAAAACTGAATATAAAATATTTAGAATATAAATATCTTTGATTTTTCCGTATATCATTTTAATCTTGGATTTCATACAAATCATTCGTACTAAAATTTATTTATTATAATTATTTTTTTCCTTTTATATTTATTGAACGAAAATGTTTTAATATTAAAAAAAAGAAATAAAAACAATATTGAACACTTAAAAAAGTATAAAAATAATTTAAAGTAAGAAAAATGAATAAACAAATCACAATCATATTAATATTATCCTTGTCAACTTTTAAATGTTTAAAATAGAAGCGGACAAAAGTTTCTACTTGAAATTATAAATTAGCCTGTTTAATATTGTTTACTAACCAAGTTAACAATTTTCTGTAGACTAACTAGTTTCGATGATCAATTTCAATTGCTATGCAATAAATTTGTAGTGTCTGCATTATTACATTAATAAATATAATTATAGGTCGATAAAAATGGCAAACAAGCTGAACCAGTCAGTCATTTATGATAGCTGTGAATTTTCACCCATATGCACTGTCATAATATTCATCAAAAAAATGGATAAAATTCATAATCAAAAAAATTACATCATTCATTCATCAGTAAAGATTGAAATGAATAAGCCACAATCAGCCGGCGGCAATAAACATTAGTATACCAATAATTTTGCTAAACAGATGTACTGTAGTATAATTTATAGAAATACATGCATATATGTGCATATATTTTTATTTTATGATTTGCAGAGCATCATTTCAATTTTAGGGTCGTTCTGTTGATCATTTAACAAAGAGTAATGGGCTCATAAAGTTTGCAAATACGAGCAGTGGTCTTATGCAGTAAAATAAATAATGCAATTTCCGTTGACAGTGATTTTGCAAATTTTCTGCTTTAATTTAAATCATCATCATCTGCACCAGTTGGCTTTTTTATACGTTATTTATTTATTTGCAAAAAATAATTTGCTTAGTTGCATTTTTATTTTCAAACCATGCGCAAAAATTGAATTGTTACTTTTTGTTTATTTGTTTCAATAAATATTTAAATCCATTTAATATGAAGGCGGATAGTCTTTTTATTGTTCAATATTATTTATTTTTGAAAAATGAATTTTAAAAAGTGAAAAAAATTTAAAAATAAAGAGAAAGAAACTGTTGTTTCTTTGAAAAATTTCGGTGAATCATCACAGATTTTACCAGCAGTATGCATTAAATATTATATGTGATATTTTTAACACTTTTCAAACAATGCATGTTCGGTTTTAAATGTTGAAATTATTGAAAAATTTTTCAAACGTCCGTCCATTTTGCAAAAGTAGCATTATTGCTATATAGCTAGTTAATTTGTTGGAAAATATTCTTCAATAATCGACTACAATAGTTGGCATTATTTTTGATAAAAATAATTGTTTGACCAGTTGATTTTCGATGAATCATCCAATTTATTTAAATAAAAAATTACAATCAGAAAAAGATGCACTCTATAACTTTCGTATATCAAAATTATGTAAAGTTTGTGAACTTTTTATAATTAAGAATGTGAATTTGAAATTTTTAAATTATCGATCGATAAATAGAATAAATTTATGTTTATTATCAATGAATGATATTTAAATTATTTGCAAATCAGATGCAACAACAACAACAACTGCATTAATGAATCTAATATTAATAAATGTTATGAACAACGATGGAAAAAACAGATTGTGACAACAATGTGTGTGACAAATTGCGTAATGTGAAAACAAAAAAGCATGTTTCAAATAAATAAATTTAAATAAAAACTTTTTTGATAAAATCTTCAACTAGTATAATGGTAGTAGAAGTTGAAAAATTGGCATTTCAAATTCAATTTCAAGGTACGTCACGCAATGAAAATTTTTGGAAGCTTGCTAGAATGGTTGAGCGTGTTGTTATCAGATGCTTTATTGAATAAATGATGAAGGTACTATTACAAAATTGAATTCTCGATTTATTCAATTCCTGTTCTTGTATTCTTATCTAGAAAAAATAGGCTTCATTTCATAATTAATTATTTATTAATTTTATTGTTTCGAAAAATGAAATTCATTTTTATATTGTATTCATCATAATCTAATTAGCATAATAATAATATGTGATTTTGTCACGGTTGAAAAATGTTTTTTCTTGTTTTTTACTTTTTGTGTGTGCTATTTTGAAAAATGCATTTTGCAAACAAGCAAAGCGCAATAAAATTGGTGTCAAATAATTTTCCATACCGACTGGTGAAATGCATTTTCCACTCATTCTAAATACTAGCTATAACGTTAGAACAAAAATTTCGAATCTTTTCAAATTATCCCAACAATGATGATTTTTGTTTTACAATTTATGTGTTCATTACCATTTGCAGTTTATTTTATTAACTTAAATTTAATTTGCATTATTAATTAAAAAAATCAGTCAATCAATCAATCAATGGTGATTTTCAGCTGCTTCATATAGTAGTGAGCGTTGTGAAGCTTGTAAAGCAACATTAGCAATAAAGATCGACTATTATCATCATCATCAGCAATTGATAAAATGTTTCAGTGTTTTGTGGTTGTATCAGTTGTTTAGGATCGTTGTGCAAATGTCAAAAAGTGAAGCTTAAATAACAAAATATCCACCATCAGCATAATAATAATAATAATAATAATAAGCAACAGCGTTTTGTAAGATGTAGTAGTGGATGAAAAAAAAGTTAATAATCATAAATAAAATTTCTCCAAATATCGATAGAGTGGATTTTCTTTTTGAATTGAAGCATTCTGTTTTTTTGCTTTTTACAATTTTCATAAAGTGAAAAATAAAGTTATCATCCAGGGTGGTCAGTTCGATAATGCAATTTGGCTTATTAAAGTAGCATAGATGTTGTGTGAATGAACAAATGAATGGTTCCCAAAAGCAATATACATCATGCCAATGGATGTTGCCAATTTTCTTTTGTGCTTACTCTGCATGCGTTCTTCCTTCTCACTGAAGAAAGAAAGGAAGGAAGAATATTCAGAACAACTAGCTTGGTATAGAATTGATACATTCAATTGCACATTGACCTTTGCTCAACAAACAAACAAAAAAAATACAAAAAATTGAAAACAAAAAAATTAAATAAATAAATAACCAACCAATGCCTTCAATATTAAAAATATATTAGAAAATGTATTTAATATTTTTGTAATTTATTCTACTGTATACTGTATTGTATTGTATTGTCTTGTCTTGTACAGTATTGAGCACAATATTCATCAACAATAGTATAATAATAGAGTATTTGTTCAATCTTTGTTTCACTTATTGCAATTCTGTTCAAACAGTCTAAATACAATTTATAGCAGCGGAGCATGATGAATCACGGACGGCTGAGAGAATAATAATTAACTTTTCATTGTATTAATTTGATTACCATGTGGAAAATGTTGAATATGCTCTTTCAGAAATGACATGTGTAAAGCTTTTATTATAAACATCACACATTTATTACCGGACATTGATTTAAAAACAAACGATAGAATTTCAAATGATCCTTTCAAAACAACTTATTCATATTATTAGCACAGAAATTATTTATACCTTGTAAGAAAATTGGACGATCACTGTCAATGAACAATGGACAATCCCCGTTTATATTCCAGTATACTACATGCACATGCATAGATGCACAATACATTAAAGCAGTTTATTTCTGCACCACCCTCATGTGTCTTTGATTTCAACAAAACAAACAATTCAATATCAACAAATATCAATCTTTATATGCAGTATATAAATTTCATTTATTATCAAAAACTAATCATATCTTTAAAAAGTAATTTTTTCTTTTCAACAATAGCAGAAGTGAAAAACAAAAAAATCAAGCAATACTATATTATTATTATTATCTTACGGGGTGAAAGTGAATGATCAAACAATAATTTAAATGAAAAATCAGTTAAGAGCAGCTGACATGATCATTGTGAAAGAAAGAACTTTGCAGTAATGGATTATTACTGGGAAGATATTGCTGTAATAAGTTTTACATATGCCATGAAAATAAGAATAAGCCCATCGGCTAATACTAAGCATCATCATCAATTGCATAAAATAAATAAACTCAGGATCAGTTCTTTTCTATTTTTTCTATGCTTAATCAAAGAGAAAAGTTACGACTTTTGTGAAAAATACCAACGACCAGTTTTGTGAAAGAAGCACAGGAAATTTTTCCATTATACAAAGCAAGGCTATTTTTAAAACATTAAAAAGAAAAAAAAGTAGTTCGCTTACCTCTTTTTTTAAATAAATATTAAATTCAATTTATTTCGCAAATGTAATTCAATTTTGAAATTAAAAAAAGAATAATAATTTCACCTTATGAAATTGTGCCAAAAAAATATTGCCAATCAATCAATTCATCCAGTGAATAATTTGATCCAATAAATAATGTTGAATAAGAAATTTTTCATTCAGTCAAGAATTAATTTAAACATTTTAATGAAGAGTAAGTAAATATTTTTTCAAATTAATTTTATATTTTATAGGCAAGTTGTTTTATATGAATTTTTGGAGATTTAAAAAATTTAAACGACAACAAAGAAAAGTTTCTTGGACTTTGCAATAAATAAATATGGAATAAAGTAAAAGATGGAGAAATGTAATAATTAATCAATTAATTATTTTATTAAACCATCTTTTTTGTTTCGTTTTTCAAAAAGTAGTGTTACTTGGAAAAGCTTGAAACAACGCTTGAAAAGCTGCAAGAGCGGTGCAAAATAATAAATAGAAAATGTTGAATGTGAAACGGATCATGACGGATCGAAGCTTAAGAGAATTAAAAAAGCCTCTTCTTTGCAAAATTTCAAAAATAGCAACCACTTTCAGCAAGTGTTGTTGTTCTAAATTGCAAATGCAAATTCTTTGCAATCATCAAAGCCAATCTGTCAGTACAATGTGTTACGCATCTCAATTTCAATATGACAATTTTGAAACATATTTTTAATCGGACTATTTTTCCATCAAACATATTTTTATTTTTATTAATTCATTTATTTATTAACAAATAATATAACACTATTTTTAAATTTCTTTAGCCATTGAAAAGATTAATAATTATTACCACAATTACGACGACGAAATCATCCAAAATGAAAACAATCATTCATCCATCCATCCAACCATTTTTGCACACCTCTCAAAACTTTTTGTTTACCAATTTTATTTTTAATTCAATAAATCATCCTTCGCATGAAATATAATTTTGTTTCTTTATAAAATTTTTGTTTTAAAAAAATCATCTTCATAAAAAACGACAAATTATTTTCTCAGTAAATAAAACAATAAATACAGTTGGTATATATATAATGAATTTCAATATATTTGTTCATTTTTTTTATTTTTATAAAATCTATATGTCCGCAAGTAATGTAATTTTTGAAAAATCTGTGCATGCGTGTGAACTTTTCTGCTTTGTACTTTGAAAAATAAACCAATGAGTGCCAAATTTCAAGAATAAATTAATAAATTTAAAAAAGGTTAAAAGTTTGCAACTATTAACAACAAGAAAAATTAATAATAAACTGAAACTGAATTTATTTTTTATAATGCTAAATAAAATCACGCTGTTATTGGTCGTTAAAACGCACAATCATCGTTTCAATTCCAGCAGGCCGGATAATTGCTTGCTGCGTAAAAATTATTTCAACGCGTTTACACACAGACATTTATTCGACCATTGATTGCAAATTTAATGTTGTGTCATTAAATTTTAGTTGTTTGCTCAGCGGAATCGCATATCTCTCGTCTGCTGCTCATAGCTTCGCTATTTACAAGCAAGCGGCTCCAAAAGATGCAAAGAATCATTTTCACAAATGTCAAATATTAGCTATATTCAAAGAAATCACTTTCTCACTCACTCTCTCTCTCTCTCTCTCTCTCTTTCTCTAATTGACAAATATACTTTTGCGTTTTCTTAAAAATTATTACATTTTTTTCATTTTTCTTTACACTTATTATTGTCATTTGTTAAAAAAATTAATTTTTGTTGTGTATAAATTTGTAAACAATTTTTGCAATTTTACATTATTTTTTACAGGACAGAATTCAAATTTCACCAGTGACTATTTAAAGAAAAACGAAAAACCTCATTACATGCAATATTCATTCATTTTAATAACATCCATTATTAGAATGCTGAATGGACATTTCAAATTGATTTACTTTATTTGCATTGTTCATAATGAGCATGCTCTTTTCACAATATTATAACATGCTTTCAAATTGTACTCCCACTCAAAGTTGACAATCATATAAATATCAACGCTCTTTTACATGTATATGTAAAAGATGATTGGCTGCAAATTTGATCGTTTAATTGCTAATCGAAAAATGTCATTCACTGTTTAATCACAAGTGAGCACAGATGAAACAAAGTTTCCAATTATTTATTATCACAATCTGTTGAACAATACTTTTTCTATTTTCATATTTTCAAACAATTTTTCTTTTTTTACGTTTGTCAATTTTAAGTGACGATTAAAAAAGAATATTGAAATTAATTTTACTAAAATGAACATATTATTTAAAAAGTGATAATTTTTGAATTTACAATTTTATTGTAAAAGAGACTGTCAAAATTTCGTTCAAAAGGTGAACATCTGTTTATAATTTGTTCCTCAATGTCACAGTTAATTAGTGATTAATTTATGAAAAGCAGCAAATTATCCCAACATAACAACTGCTACTTATGAAGCAATTTAGCAGTGACAGTGTTCATGATCATCATGTCAGAGCATGATGATGATGATGATGATGATGATGATGACGACGATAATGATAATGATGATGATGATGATCGTCGTCGTCGTTGTTGCCGTCGTCAGTATGGAAAAGCAATTTGCTCGAAAACGATCTAGTGGTGGCGCGTCAGGAAAAGGCGGTACAAAAATTGACCAATCATCAGTTGATCCGGAAAAATGAACCAATCAAAAATAGACTAAATAATATCTTCCGGTCAGCTTGCGCTAGAGTCGACTTGTTGCAACGTTCGTGTACAAAATACTGACAATTGTTGTCAAACGACGTTCAGCGTGATTAAACAAGATCGTGGTGGGACCGGCTCTGACCTTATTGTAGAACTAAAGCAAGCATACGCTTGCTTGGCTGTTAGTGAAGCTTGTTTATACTATCAAGACCAAGACACTCTGACCGACAGTAATTCTCAATCGTAAAAGCTGTTGGTCAAGCGAGCGATTAGTTGTTGTAATTGTAGTTGGACAAGTTGAGGAGTTCTTGAACTTTTGGTGAATGAGAAAGAATTGTTCAATTTCAGTTGACAATTTGGAAAGCAAAAAACATATATAAAGAAAGAAAAAACAGTACAAAACTGATTATCTAAAATTAAGCTAATTAAGCTTATGGAAATGAGCCCTGAAGTGGCACCGAAAACCTGTTCCTATTCAATTCAAGCTCTTCTAAATGATGATCAACCTGATGACAACATTCGAATACCACGACTACCACCACCACCACCACCACCACCACCAGCAACCACAACAACAACAACAACAACCACTAAGCCAGATCGACCGTTAGCTGTTCACGGAGGAACTTGGTGGAACCAAGCCAATTCGTTGTATTCTGGATTCATGCCAAAAATGTGGTACCAAGAACCTCAGCCCGATCCACGCTTGTTGGCTTTGTGGCAACTGGCCCATGTGCACGCTCACGCCCTTGGTACAGCCGCCGTGGCAGCGAAGAGTCACCAAGAAGCAGCTCCACAATGCATCCAAACACCGGCAACGAATACCAGTTGCAATAATCGGATGTTGGATTTGGACTGTTCATCTGCATGCAGGAAGCAGAGTCGTCCAACATTTACCGGACCGCAGATATTTGTACTGGAGAAAACGTTCGAACAAACCAAGTACCTCGCCGGTTTGGACCGCGCCAAGTTGGCTTCACGTCTTGGCATGACGGAGAGCCAAGTTAAGGTAAGTTATGAGAAAAGAAAAATTTTTTGTCTTTTCACAATATTTTCCTCTGATCCTCATGCTTAATTTTCCCCTTAAAATCATTCTCATAAAAAATTGTAGCTAGTTTTTTCAAACATTTTTTCAAAGCTCTCAAACAAATGGACATGTGCAATAGTGAACTTTTTTTAGTTTTTATTATGCAATTACTTTTATCATGATTTTGAGATTGTTGTTGTTTGCATTCACTTTAAACGTTTTATGGTTGAATATATTTAATAATGGTTAAACCTACTAATTCAAATTGACTCACATTAAATTTGTTTTTTTTTATATTGTAACTTTATGAGAAATGCAAACGCTGACGAGTCGTTCAAATATTTAGGCACGGTGTTTTTGAGAACAACGATAGTTTCGCATCAGTTCTCTCCTTTTATATTATATTGAAACATTAACGATGTGCTATTTAACGCTATATATTGACCTAAAAAGTGAAAAGTGCTTATTTCTGTTGCAAGAGTACTTACTCAATTATTTTAAGCACATAATGTTCATGTACAAGTGGTACCATACACACACATATATATATATATATATATATATTTGTAGAACTGTGAGTTATTAAGTTTATTGATTCAAAATGGAAATTTGTTTTATCATATAATCTGACGCTTTGCGCAGATTGAAATGAAATGAATTGAATTGTAAATTAAATGCTTCTAATGTTATTATAATTTTATGTCCGGGGGAAAATTGAAAATGTAAAAACAATTATGCAAGTGTGTAAATTTATATTAATAAATAGTGTCGTATTTTGTTTATTGGCTGGAGAAATTTGTTGTTCTTTGAATTATATCATTGAGTAATGGAATGATGTAATTAATATCTGATAATACAATATAAAAGAAGAGAATGTAAAGCGATTGACATTTGCAGTGAAAAAATTGTTTGCAAAAGCATCTTACAAGAATGTAAATTTTGTTTGTAATTGATTTTTTAATAATTTAAAAAGTTCATAATAATTTGATTTGCTTAACCAGCTGCGAGATGGATGATGAGCGCATTTTTATGTGTAGATTAAATAATGCGTTGAAATATTTTCTTACACTCGCTCGAAAGACACTCATGAAATGACGTGCCATTTTGATTTATGAACGACCGCACTTCTGGCATATGAAAAGCGACTGAAAAATGTCACTCTCGCATTTGCAATGTTGCTCATATTTCTTTACAAAATAATAATAATTCTCATTACAAGGGACTTAATAAGAAGAGAAAATTTTTTTTTGCTTTCATATATCGAGGTTTATTTCAAAAATTTGACGTAGCTGCAAATTATGCATTAGAAAAAAAATATGTGTATATAATACTTTAGATAGCTATTTGGTTTTGCATTTTCAGATGTTGTGTTTTTCCCAAATTGTTGCTATTTGAGCTATGTCGAATATTTGAGTTTAATTTTTTTTAATAAATACATTATTTATTTTTTGTTTCATATGCCAATAGATAAGCGTTGAAAAAAAAGCATGTTTTTGTTGAGCTGCATGTTGTTGTTGCTATGTAAAGGAAAAATAAAAAATTGTTTTAAAATTGAGTACGATAGAAAAGGGAAAAAAGCTTTCAGTCTTTGTAAACAGTCGGTGATAAAAATCTGTAATCATTAAGGTTAGCTTGAAAGATGTTGATTTTTATCAAAGTGACGTCTACTCCATTCTGGGTATATAAATATCGTGCAGAATGAATGTGTAATGAAATAATTATTAATTTAATGTTTGAATTGCGATTTCATTTGCTTGTTGTCCGAGAATTAATGTGAAGCTTGTATACTGTGAGTATTTTAATTTTTCCATCTTCCATTTCTTTCTTAGGTGTGGTTTCAAAATCGTCGCACGAAGTGGCGTAAGCAAGAAGCATCGCAGATGGCGAAGGCAAAAAATGATCAAGATCGTTTGTTGCAGCAGAGTCCAAATTCGGTGTCAGAAAATCAACCTGGACCCGACTGACCATGGAAATGTGCTTTTCACAGATTTCAATGTTCGCACACGGTGCCTCCGCCAGGAAAATGCCAAAACAAACGAATATTTTTTTTCACGCTTATTTTCATTTGCATTTTTTGTTTTTCCATTCAATCATCCCTTGTTCTTTTATGTTTGTGCTTTTTTATATTGTCTCTTGTATATTTATCCGCCTGAATGTGCAGAAAAGTGTAAAATAAAAGCCCACTGCTAGACAGAACGGCGCCGCTTTGGGAACGACAAACACATTGTCCACTTGCTTCATTGCTTGCCTGCTTGCTTGCTTGCTTGCTCGCCTGCCCCTCACTACATTGCCGCCGGACATGAACAAAAGTGATACCAAGGCGCACCTGCAGAGTTTTAACGAGCTTGGCAGGCGGAACCGGCGACCGGGCGGTCGCGAGGCGATGATCCGTCTATTCAAATGCTGTAGAACTTATTGTATCCTAGGGTTGCCATAAAATCCTAATTGTCACTTTATGAGCACGTTTGAAGACAGGGTCGATCGACTGATCAACGAACAGACACTCTGGCGACGCTGACTTTGCAAATGGATAATTAGCCTCACGTATATATATATATGGCCTTCATTGCACGACCCGTCGGAACTGGTTCACACTTATAAAGCCCATTACAATCATCTCATATTGTTCAAAGCGGCATCTTTTTTCTTCTGCTGTCACCTAATCGAGGTCAGGGTATTTCGTTATGGAGTATGACCACGGTCAAACATTGGCAAACAAACTGAACCTCACCGGAACTAAATTGTATACTTTGCAAATAGGCTTTAATGAAGCCCAAATGAAAGTCATTCTTCTCTCACGGCCTTTAAAATGGAAAAAAAATTGAGAACATCACACACACACACACACAACAGGGTTTCGAACACAATTTTTTCTATTCATTACATATAAACCTCATGTATAGATATATTTTCTCAAGGAGAGCAAGTTTGAAAATAATCTGTGAAAATGGTAATTTTATTAGCAAATGTCAATGAATGAAAAATACATTTGAAAAGAAAAACATTGATCTTCTGCTTCATTTGTTATAAGCAATTAATTTTTCGTGAAATGATTGGTAAATTTTTGACGTACATTTAACAAATTGTTTACAATTATTATTATTATTAATAATATTTGAACGCATTGGCGGTTGAAAACAGTTGTGCGTTAACTGTTTGCAATCGAATTATGAATGCTGCATATGGCTGCAATTATATTTCGAAGGTGTGCGCGTATCATGTGAAAGTGGCAATAATTTCCATCCAGTCAACCAACGTCACACCAAACACTCCGATGGACATTTTCAACACAGTTGTTGCAGCTTTTTCTCGATAAACTGATCGGCATGCGAGAATGGCTCTATTCAAGCAGGCACTGTTCCCACCCAACATGACCCTTTGAAATCATATATATATATATATATAAATGTAAAACATGAACAGTTTAAACGGTCAAATTATGCATCATATTTTTCTGGTTCAAAAAGCACTTTTTGATTTGAAAATTAAATTTCTACCTTAAAATTAAACTACCAGCTTCAGTAAAAAAATTACTTTGCAGGTTATATTCATTATTATGAAATATACGTATAAAATTTAAATCTTATAATAAATCATGATCAATTATGCAAATTCAACTGAAATTCATAAATAATTCATTGATTCATTCAAATGTAACACTCCAAACAGATAAACATGAAATGATTGGTATTTTTGAACAGTATCTATGATAATTCTTTTACAAATAAAATTGTTCATTAAAAAGAAAAAGAATACATAAACTGCATCTAAAAAAATTAATTTTAACAGTTAATACGAGAAAATTTAATTTATATGGTAAATTTGTGTAAATTTCATTTATTTCATTTTAGTATGAATAATAAAATAAGTTTTACAAAGAAGAATTTTAATTTTAAGATATGAATATTTTCTTTTTTTCAGACAAGATCAATTTTTCCTGGTTGAAAAGTGTACACAAACAGAAAGATATTGCGTTATTTATTAAAATTATTCATAAATGCAATTTTTCTTTTTAAATTGCAGTTGTTCTCAAGATATAACAAAGTACTTTTACTGATTGCAGAAATGTGTATTGTTGGAAATTTTTCATTTTTGAAAAAGAAATACTTTTATGATTGATATGTTCGAATAGTTGAATAGCTTTGAAACATCCGATTGAATAATTTCAATTTCTAAGCTTTATATGAGCCAAATGAATGCAACATTCTTAGCTGAGAAAGAAAACTTTTGGAAGAAATGGATCTGACCACCAACCTAGTCATCTAGCTAGCTAGCTAGCTAGCTAATTGTTTTGGCCTTGCGGATAGATCAAAATCAGCGAAAAACATTCAGTAAAGTATACTGAAGCAAGTTCAAACAACTGCTATACTCTTTGATGACTTTTTTCCAGGTAAATTGAGCAATTTAACAAATGTGTAAACCAACTGGCATATTTGCTGGAATTGTTAGAAAATTTTGTCAATTATAATAAAATTGGCAATAAAATCTGAAATACTGCTAAATGTTAATTACTATACGTTATTCTTTTCAATTGTCGTAATTTCGAAGTGATAATGTAAATTTTTAGAAAAAAGGAATTTTTATTTTTCAATAAAAAATTCAAAAAATGCAAACAGTAAATTGAGCTTGTATTCAATAATCCAATATCATCAACAACAAATGATACTTGCACTGAAAAGTTTTCAAAAGTATTAAAATGCCAATTAAAAAATGTAATAATAATAATAATAATAATAATAAACAATAAATTTCAGGCAAGTTTTTGTTTAAAGCGTTTATTTTAGTATGCAATATCGTTGTTGTGAATAAAAAAAAATGAAACTGTTGCTTTAAACTTTGCTAATAAAAATAACACACGAACCATTTTTATATCAAAAGCAATTTAACTTTTTATTATTTATTTAATTTTACGAGTAAACAGTGCTCTAATTTAAAAATGAAATTATGCCAATCTTGGAAGTCAAGCACTGCCTGAAGGTCAATGCAATAAGAAGTAATAATAATAATAAAGCAGAATATTGAATCATTTCGTCATAACATGATTAAAATAATTACCTCACAAACTGGTTGAAGATTATTATTATAATTATTATAAAATAACTTCAACTTAATGCAATAATAAATAACTGAAACGGTATTTTGTACTATTGAAATGGAATTTTAATAAGAATTAGTTTTAAAAAATGAATTGCAATTTTTTTTAATATTTTATTACAAGTTATGATAAAATTTTTTGTTTTGTTTTCTTTGAACACTCCACTAATGACACTTTTCTTGTTTATCCCATTGCTTGACGTTGATTAATTGCAATTTATAATAATTAATATTTAAAAAAATTTAATAAATATATAAATAATTGAAAATTATAACAACAGTGTTTATTTGTCGAACTAAATATTATAATAAGATCAAAGTTATAAAAAAGACTACAAGATTTCAATTTCAATTGCATATCTTTGAAAAACATACAACACCTATGTTATTTAATGTGTTGATAATAATAATTCCATTCAAATTTTTTTGTAGATGAATCGAAGATCAGAAATATTACAGTAAAAAAAAAGAAAAAATATATGTAATTTTCTTGTTTCTTTCTTTTTGCATTACACGCTATTGTTGTAAATTGGATAAAAAAATTGACGACGTTATGGAAATGACGACATTGATTATCAGTCATTCATGTTGCAAATTGTTGTCAATTTCAATTTGAACTTTAAGCATATTTTTTCTTCTTTATAATAATTTCACGTTTAATTTTATGACTAGGCTCATATTAATGTAATAAATAGCATTTCCTGACACATTCAGATTTGCACATTATCTGATGGTTTTATTATTAAATATTAATTTAATACCAATTATAAAAGCATTTGCAAAGCAAATAATACCATCATCGCCTGTGAGATGATTGAAATTCTTTAATTTAAAAAATTGAAAAATCTATTCTTCACTAATTTGTTTTTTCTACTTCTGCCGTTTGAAAATTTAAACAAATAAAAATCATTGCGAATTAATAAATTAATTTGAAATCTGAGTACAATAATAGATTAAAATTAATCATTTCTGGTAAATAACATTAATTTCAAATTACCTCGAATATTAAATTCATAACATTTAATTAAATCGTTTAATTGATGAAAGGAAATTGAGCAAGCAAAAATTAATAAAAATGATTTGAAATTAATTTTCAAAATTTCTTAAAGCTTCATTATATTTATTTTTGTCTTTTGTTTTCACAGAACAGCATATTCATAAAACACTTCATATCCTATTATACTGAAGTCTAAAAGAAGAGGGATTTGGCATGATTTAAGTGCATCATAATTGAATAATTAAAAAATGTTTTTCATTTACATTAGTCGCATTACTTTACACCATACATATTATAATCTTACATGTTTGCATAATAAATACGCACAGGTTGTTTGTTATCTTGTATGTGTTGATCTAACATGTGAAACAGAATAACAGTTGTGTAATGTAACAGATATTATTCATTAAATAGCTTTTCTTCTTCAATCATTTATTGACATGTCTTAATTTAGCAGAAATTTAGCATCTTTAACAGCCTTGTACGTCAAACTGAAAAATGTAACGTAAACTATGAAGAAGCAATATTTGAACGGAATTGCAAAATGGAATTGTTTATTATTACGATCATTTTTCATTGATGCATTTATTTAAATATTTTTTTCTCTCATATTGTTTGTTTTTGTCGATTAATTTTATTTAATTCAACTCAGTTTATAACAACTGTGGCAATTTTAATAAATAATTTAGCAAAACCTGATTCAGTTTTTCAACCGTATAAATTTCCAATGAAAAATATAAATCAAAAGTAACATTTGAAATAATTTTTAAAATTAATAAAAGAAGCATTGAACTAAAAAAATTTATCAGTTGAATCATTAAAAGCAATTGAAACTGAAAGCAAACTTCTAAATTTTACTTTTATCTTCAGTTTTTTTATTAAATTTTTTTCTAAACTTCTTTTCTCTATAAACATTATACTATCTTCAAATGCATTTATACTTACATGCAAATACATACATATATATATTTGTCTATATATGTATATAATTGTCTTTTATGTGTCTTCTTATAATCATATTTCAATTTCAGAATTTTCAAAGAGTAAAAAACAGTAAATGAATGTACAAAAAATATTTTTTATGAATGAAGAACAAAAAAGTTACGCAAGAATATGTTCTATGTTGTAAAATGTAAATGATAGCTTTCAAACTAGCAAGAGAACAACTGTTCAATATACAGTATTCAGTATTGATGCATTATTGAATTTAAATAAGGCATTGAAATCAAATGAAGCATAAATTAATAATCATCCATACGTCATGCATATTAAACAACATAGCAACATCATATGATAATTTTTAATTCTTTCAGAAAACATTACTTTAACAGTTTATTTCATAATTTTTTAAAAATACATTGCAACTTTTACTCACCTTTTAAAAACATTTTTGTTGTTTGTAGTATTCCACACAAAATATATGAATCATTTGTTTTTTCTTCAACAATAATTTCATATCATACGACATTTTCAAAGTGAAATAGAAATAAATGGTCGATGCTTATAACAAATTTTCTGCTTTTTTATTAAAATATAAATTGATAAATTAATATAAAGTACTTGCAAAAGGAAACAAGAGAATAGATGAATGAATATTTAGTTTTTCCGTTGCAGCAACCATACTTACTCGGTTGTTGCATGAATGCTAGCTATCGTATGACAATGAATTCGTTGAGATTTTAATTTTCAATGCTGATGTCATTAACTGTGCTGATACAGAACAAGTCCACAAATATGACAAGCTTCTCAGGCTTCTTTTTTGTTTTGCTGCTAGCTCACCAACTATCATTTAAGCTTTCACCAGAGCTTAACATTTTTCAGTTTTATGCACAACGATTTCAATAGAACAAATTTTTCTTATTATACTGCATATTTAAATAAAATTTTTATTCAACTTATTGTGTAATATTTTACTTTATAATGTAAATATTATCTTCATTGAAAATAGCTGATTAATAGAAACATCTCAAAGTACGTGTTACTTCTCTGTCTTATTTTGATCATGTAATAAATGTGGAATACAAATTGTATATAATGGGAATTTTTCATTATTTATTTAATAAAATGTTTAAAAATATACTTGCACTCACTTATCAAACGATTAAAATTAAAAAAACAAGAAAATTATTCAATCTTATCTTTTATGACATGGCAAAATGAATTACAGAGCAAATTTCTGTTTAATGACGTAAAGAGGGGTAATAATTATCTAGTTTTTCAGCAACTCCAACAGGTGAAACATCATTTTATAAAACATCGTATGGAAATATATTTTTTATAAATCAACCATTTTCCAGCTAAACAAAATTAAATTTTAATATTATTACATGGCTCATTTTAACAAACAATTGTTGCAGATAAAACTTGTAGTGCCTTGATATTATTATGAATAATAACAGTAGTAGTAGTAGCAGCAATTGTTGTCGTTTTTGCTATTATGATTATTATTATTGGCAGTAGTTAGAGCAACTGGCAAAATAAATAATTTACCATAAAATTTTCAAAAGCAACTATTACATTGCAAATGTTACGGCGATTGCTCAAAGCAGCTGCCATAAAATGCTGAAACACGCAAACTTGAAGGTCATATCCTTCATTCTGAATTGCCTTTTTATCAACTTCAAAAACATTTTATAGCGCTCAATTAAAAAGGAAACATTAATTTTTTTATTAAGAATTACAAATTCGATGTAATCCTATGATGTCATCAATTAAAAGAAAAAACGCAAATAAAATGAATGCAAGTTAAACTGAAATTATCTATCTTCTATTAATAGTAGTGAAAGTTCTTTTGTGGCATTTTCTTCAATATAAAGAATAATATATTATTTAATTTCTAAAATGAAATAAATAAATGTGCTTAATTTAAATTTGCTTGACGCAAATTCATTTTCTTCATCCTTGAACAACGTAAGAATGCCTGTTTAAACTTGCTGCGTTGGTTTGTTATTGTTATCAGTGTATTTATTTTTATCTGTAATGCATCTTTTGCACGAGTGCGTCTCATGCTTATAAAAAAAGTTGTTCATTATATCAAAAATAATGTTCAGGTTAAAGTGATAATAGAACAATCTCGATGTTTTATAGATATCTTTTAATTATTCAAAAAGCTTAATAAAGTTTTATAAAGTTCTCAGAATTGAGAATTATCATTCTAGTTGATTGCAAAAGTTTTGTTATTACTGCTTGATGTTTGGATTGAAAATTGCACTAAACTTTATAAAGCAGATATATGACTACACATCAAGCTTAGTGAATGTTCCAGTTGAAATCGCAATTCTTCGTTGAAATAAGATTTATTAATAGAAACACATGCACTGCTTTTGTTCAACACCGAAAAGTATCTATGCAAAATATTTTGCATTTACTCATTTTAATAAAATGCAAATATAAATAAATATATATGAACACAATAAAATCACTTCTGGAATGCAAGTAATAATATCTGTTAGCTATAAAATAAAAAAACTAATAATACAATCGAATTTTTTTCTTTTCTTTTTGTTTTAAAAATGAAATTTGCAATCATATAGTATTACAATATAAGAATATTATTATTATTATTATTACTATTGAATTAATTTGAGCAATTTCAGCAAATTACGCTATTAATTTTCGAGCATAACAAAATATGAGATTTAATTTAAGCAGCAAAACTGAATAATCGCAAAGAAATATCTTAAAATGAATATATAATTTTGCTGTTTCAATAAGTAAAATTTCCATCTATTTAGGTATTATTTTTAATAAATTTGATACAAAATCAAAATTTTAATAAGTATGTCCTCTGAGCCGGATTTGAACCAGCGACCTATGGATTTCTGAATCTTATCTACAGTCCACCGCTCTACCAACTGAGCTATCAGAGGCACGTTAGTCACTTGCGAAATTTAATTTTAAAATAATTTCCTTTATGAAGCATTTGCAAACTATTTTTTGTGTTCATGTAAATTTGTTTTCTTGTATTTTTTTGTACTTCGCTAGCTTCTTTAATCAAATATTATATTCTGTCAATTCTATTAGTGTTATTGTAGATGTGCAATTTTTTTTAATTTTTTTGTAGTTGTAACTTTCTTTCACATTTTATGATTTTAGTGAAAGTAATATCATTTTCATTTTTGAAACTTTTCAATACAACTGCCAAGTTTTAGATGGTCGAAAAATGCCATAAATGGCTTTTTGAAAAATTGCATTTGGAAGAATGTTTGCTAGGAATTGTTGATATATGGTTGAGGGGTAGGGCTTGCAAATAATAATAAAACTGCAGTCATGAAATGAGCTTATGAGGCAAACTAAAAAATCGCAACATTTATCATATTCAAATAATGCATAGTAGATGTCAGGATCAGCCACTGCCTTTCGTTTTCAACTAAATCTTGCATATAACCAATTCACAGTTGCTTTTATATAAGTAATATTGTAAGAAATATTAAAAAAATAAATTTTATAAATAAAATGAGCTTCACTAGAACGCTACTTTAAAATAAATTTGAATTCCAAATTTAAAAATTAATGAAAAATTGTTTCTCTTATCAGCATTTTACTATCAGTAGAAAAACAACAAAAGGATTCTATTTCAAGCAGTTTGTAGAATAATAATAAATAAATTTTAGAATAAAGAATTCGTTTTACTCAATCTGTTATCTGTAAAGACGGATACAGAAAAACATTTATTTCCATATCGACCCGCATGTATATAAAGGCAATGATTAAAATCTACTCATAATGTGTAATCATTTTTGTTCAAATTTGTCAAAAATTAGGTTTTTTTTAAAAGCGCTTAGATTATCCATCTGTATTTGACCCCAGTAACAACTTTTAATGCTTTATTCCTTTTTTATTAATATGTAAATTATTAAAATACTTCACACTGAGCATTGATTCATTGTGAGGATTATTTTGTTGTTTATCCAGTTTCTGCTTATACTTGTTTTTCATTAATTTAGAAATAGAATTACTATTTTCCATATTTGAAATATATGGACATAAATATGGTTTTCATCGGTTGCTTCGAAAACAATAAATAACACACTATTTTCAACCAATTCTCATTAAATTTTCAGTCAATTCAATGAGTTTATTCATAACTGCTGAGTAAATAGCATATTTTCAGTATACAGTTTTCATGATTGTGTTTTAATACATTTAAATCATAAAGTTATTATTCATGAAACGCAAGCAACAAAAATATGAAAAATAAATTCTTATCATCTTTTATCTAAATTGTATTTAATAACCAAGATATGTAAAAGAAAATATAGAAATTGCATATCTTCTTACATTTAGTTACATAGTACACTTTATTTAATAATAATGATCTTTTTATTTGATATTAGAATTAGTAAGATACAGTACATCTGATAAGTGATGATGCGCTATTTTATAAAAGATGAATTTTAAAAGGATAATACAATAAAATAGTTCAAATCTTTATATTATCTATTCTTAAATAATTAGTTTCAAATAATAATTCCAAATTCCGAAACTCTATATGTCAAAATTTATCATAAAAATATCGACAACAAACCCACAACTAAAAATAGGGAAAATGATTCATCTGTCAATTTCATACATTTTTGACATTTACGTATGCTAATTTGTTTAATTTCCGCATACTAATTTGTTTGAGAAATGAAATTCAAACAAAGTCAAGTCTACGTCTGCTTTATAAATTATACCAGATATTATAATGATGTACACATTACGAAATCTAATTTATGATGATTAAGATTGCAATGCATTGCTTTGCAAAGATAAGAATTAGTTAACCTTTACCCAAAAATGTATCAATATTTATTCCAAGTTGTTAGTATAATTAAAAATTCTGCTTTTGAAACAGTTATATAAAAGACCATAACTTCAAGTTAGACCAAACTGCTAAATAAAAGTAATTTAGAAGAGTTGACTGATAAAATTTTTAAATGTGTTTGAGAGAATTTAACTGAAAAACATATTTATTCCATTGTAAATTATTACGGCTGTGGATTTAAATTTGGGCTCAAATATACTGCATATAAGAAATAACACATTGCAGTTATATGGATAAAAGTGTCATATAGGAATAGTATATTTCGTCTTTGAACAAAAAATTGAACTTAACATTTAAATTATAAAAGCAGTACACCAATATTTAGTTTCTGAAGATTATTTCAATAAACTGTAGAAAGTATCAACAAGTTTGTTCCATGCTGATCTAATCATGTGAAAAAAATGCAATGAAAAACTTGTTTAAGCATGTGAAATTTTTTGATTTGTCACTGAATTTAATCATTTTTTTCACATTTAATTTTAAATATACTGCAGTGACCAGAAAATAATTGTGTGCGTAATAAGCGTAGTTATGCACGTTCCATTTATAGCATTTCTATACATACTAAAAAAGAAACTATAGCTAACTTGAAAAAACTGAAAATACTTTTCAAATTTCAATTAACATAAGATAAATACTGCTGTGATTGCTAAAAGTACATGTCCTGAAATATAAGGTAGAAAATTCATGCTCGAAAGCGCTGAGTTTATATTTCCAAAATTATTCCTCTTTGAAAAGTAAAACATGAGATTGCAAATTCTAATTTTACAAAAAAAAATCATGCAAAATCTTTTTTACTGCGCAGGTTTAAGTTGGAACTGCTCATGGAAGAATGACACTCGATAAATGAAATAAGGAAAGAAAAAAACTGGAATTATACCCTTTCATAGATTTTAAAAAAAATTTAAAAATATATTTGACAGTATTTATTTTTCAAAAATATCAAAAAGTGTTCAGCAAAAATGAAATGATTCGAGGAATTTCGTAAATATATTTTTTAATTTTTATTTAGATGCTTATTTTAATTTAAATGTTTTTATTTGGATCAAACTGAATGCAATTTTTTGAATTTAATAGTTTCAATTTTTTCAAGCTAATATTTTGCAATAGCTAATCATATATCCATTAAATGTTACATGATGTAATAGTATTAACTCGAATACACGAAGAATGTAGTATATGTTAGTTGATCATAACTTAAAAATATTCATAAAAGCAATACATTTCAAATATATATGTACATGTATATAATATATATATATATAATTAAAATACTAAAAGTGCATACATATATACATACATCTATATATAAAGAAAACAGGAAAAACTGGATAAACACCATTGCAAAATCGTTGCAAAATATCAATTTTTAAAAAGTATGTGCTTTATATTAATACTCAACTTCAAGTAATAAATTAAATACTTTCAGAATTGAAATTTTATTTAGCAACTGCTATAATTTACTCTGATTCAATAATTAGGCAAATATTACCTGAAAAACAAAAATCTTACTGTATTAGAATTACCGTATTTAAGCAGCTGAATTACTCCTCCTGCTCATTTAGATAGTGAAAGTTCAGTCATTATTTGTATTGTTCAATTGTTTTGAAAGAAACAGCTTCTTGTTTAAATATCCCATTAACTAGAAAGTTATTTAGTTTAGCGTTTTTTGTGAAATGACTTGTCTTCCTGTCAGCTAATCTTGAATATTTATCTGCAGTCAGAAAACTTTTTGAGCATTTATTTTCATTGTTTGCAGTGATTAAAGGAATTTTAGTAAGAGAACTCAGAATTGAGTTTTCTCTAATAACAAACCTTTACCAGTGTTTATCATATTTAATAAGTTTTAGCTTTGATACGGTTATTATTTTATGTTACGTGTGATAGCGCACTTTTTTAGTGGTTTTCCAGCATGCATTTCTGTCGTTTAGAGACGTTAAAGAGTTTTACTTAATGTGCTGCCATTTTTGCAGCGTAACATCAGCAACGTGTGCAAACATTCATGAAAACATTTGCCGGTTGTTAGAAAATTCTCAACTACTTTTCTGCTTATTCAAGCTTGCTGACATTTTAGTCATTTTTATGCGCCTGCACTTTTCTGATAAAATCAGTCACTTCTCGGATGCAGCCTTAGAATGTTCTACAGTGTATTTAGCTATTTATTTATTTTTAATTTTTTTGACGGAAGTGATTATATTTTTTGTTCATTCGAGACGGTTATTTTTATTGATTTTAAAGCATGATTCGCGTTTTACTTTCTGATTCGATTAGCAGTTGGAGTTGTTTTGCCAAGGACGAAGCACATCACCGTGCTCACGTTCATTAGGCGTGAATCGTGAGCATATAACATGATTTCAGGGACGTTGTCCCATAAATGTCGTGTTTGATGACCATGGCCGTGCTCGATGACCTGCTGTTCTTTAGCCAACTGGCCATTAAGCAGCGGAACAATAATCAAATCTGTTCACTTCCTTGACCTAACAGTGCAGATACGGATTTCCTTCCGTCTCAGCACAGTATCAACTATTCAAATTGTTCGTTGAAATTTTAAAATGAAAATTTAATTTAGATTGTGCTTTGCTTTTGCCACTGCTTCATCAAATACTCGAGTGAATGAAATAGTTGATGGGCAACAAGCAAGGCGAGAAATATTTATTTGTTATTCTTATCTTTTGTTTGATGAAATTCATTGAAAAACTTGTATTATAATTGATTTCAGGTAGTTCGAGGAGAAATTCTTCACCGGTGCAAAGCATGGATTCCATTATAGATTTTGAAGCAGCTCAAGCTTACGAACCTCTGGCGTTTCATTTGATCCATGGTGACAATATTCGCTTGAGTGAAAATAGAAGGGTGGCAAGACGAGAAAAATCATTCTGTAAAGTAAATTTTTTGTTTTATTTTTTTTGAAGACATTCAAATATGAATGTTGAAAATGAATATTTTGGCAGGTTATCGAAATTTATAATTATTGAACGTTGTGTCAAAGTTTTCTTATGCTTTTGAATCCAGAGTGAATGAAACGTCAATCTGACGACTATTTTCAACAGCAGTTTCGAAGCTAATTAATCTTGAATAGTTCGCATTCTTTTACGCGTTTATTATGTGAAAATGCAAGTCAAATTCCAGTTTTTACTGTAGTTGATTTAAGAATAAACATTAAAAGGGTTGTAGGTTTTTTTTGTTCAGTAAAAATCGATTGCATTGAGCGTAGAGGTAGGTGGTTTGCTTTCATATATTTAAAATTGCATTGTATTATTTTGATTTTATTATCTATTTGAGTTGATGAAATGTGAAAATTTGAATTTTAGCTTTTTGATGAAAAAGAAATGTTGATTTTAAAATTGATGACAGCTTTTTTTTAAAAGTATTCTTTAGCGTTTGTAATATGTTTGATGTTCATGAAATGAAGCGGATATTTATTTATGAAAAATAGTGATTGTAATAGTACAATCGTATGTGATTGTGAAATTATTGTTCAAATCAATAATGGTTTGTGTGTGTTTGTCACTTTTAATCAAAAAGATGACATCATCAGAATTGAAAGTGACGTGGAAATTAATAATTTTTTTACAAGTATAATATTGAGGAAGTGAATTTGATTGCAATTTCAAATCGTGCATTTTTTCATAAATTATCGATGCATCAGTTTGATGTAAACTGGTTGTTGATTTCATTTGTGCGCGGCAAAAGCGTTGCTAATCTAGACCTTGAGGAAATATGCAATTGGAAATAACGGTATAAGTTTTCTGCATAAAATATCTATATTATTAAATTATTTCGATTGATCAATCAGTTGCAATTGTTTTCACTCAGTAAACTGAGGTAAATTTTGTTCTCTGTATGTATTCTTTATCACACA
>NW_003526943.1:12038619-12039265 GCF_000181795.1 Trichinella spiralis
GATCTAATTTTAGCAGATCGATTGACGACTTGTGCAACATGACGGTTGGCAGTAGTGTAGTAGTACTGTAGTCGATATTGTGTCTGGCTGTGAATTGAGTTGTGTTGCATTTGTTGTGCAGACGGGTGCTGTGGTTTTATTCTATTTTCATGTGTGATGTGTTGTGCATCAGGTTTAAAGAGTGTGACCAAAATGAGTAACCGATTAGAAATAATCAAGTGCAGTGTAATGTGCTTGATATATTTCATAATGTGCTTGGGTTTCAATAGGTTTGGTCAGCCGCCACGTCCAATCAAAATGAAAATGCGCGCATTTTTTGTGTGGAGCGTGCATTTTTATTGTGTGAAAAACGATTTGTTATTTTGTACAAATGATAAAAGCAGTCGGTAGTGCTCTTGTGGTGTGTTTTCTGTTCAGTGAGCATTGCTTATGTGCTGCATATCGATGAACAAAAATAAAATTATCACTGTTAACGGTGGATCACTTGGCTCGTACGTCGATGAAAAACGAGGCGAGACTCGAAAGTTTATGTGAATTGCAGCCACGTTGAACATAGAAATTTTGAACGCACATTGCGGTGTTGAGTTGACTCGACGCCGCGTCTGTCTGAGGGTCGTTACTATTACATATAATATTATATATTTTG
>NW_003526943.1:12039275-12040315 GCF_000181795.1 Trichinella spiralis
TCGCCCTGTGGTGGATTCACCAGCGATTCGCCGAAGTTCATTTAAGACTCGGCGAGCAGC
This sequence comes from Trichinella spiralis, assembly GCF_000181795.1. Taxonomy (NCBI): domain Eukaryota; kingdom Metazoa; phylum Nematoda; class Enoplea; order Trichinellida; family Trichinellidae; genus Trichinella; species Trichinella spiralis. Next base: position 12,039,336 of record NW_003526943.1, read on the forward strand.
TTCCGGGAAACCAAAGTGTTTCGGTTCCGGGGGAAGTATGGTTGCAAAGCTGAAACTTAAAGGAATTGACGGAAGGGCACCACCAGGAGTGGAGCCTGCGGCTTAATTTGACTCAACACGGGAAAACTCACCCGGCCCGGACACTGGAAGGATTGACAGATTGACAGCTCTTTCTTGATTCAGTGGGTAGTGGTGCATGGCCGTTCTTAGTTGGTGGAGCGATTTGTCTGGTTAATTCCGATAACGAACGAGACTCTACCCTATTAAATAGTGACAGTATTGTATTTTTTGTGCTGATCACTTCTTAGAGGGACTGGCAAATTGAAAGCTGCACGAAAAAGAGCAATAACAGGTCTGTGATGCCCTTCGATGTCCGGGGCTGCACGCGCGCTACAATGAAAGCGTCAACGTGAGTTACGTCCTTACCTGAAAAGGTTTGGCAATCGAATGAAACGTTTTCTTGAATGGAATAGGGAATTGCAATTGTTTCCCTTGAACGAGGAATTCCCAGTAAGCGTGAGTCATTAGCTCGCGTTGATTACGTCCCTGCCCTTTGTACACACCGCCCGTCGCTACTACCGATTGGATGATTTAGTGAGGTGTTTTGACTGGCGCCAGTAGTCGGATATGTATTCGGCTTCGCGCCGGGAAATTTCCCAAACCAAATCATCTAGAGGAAGTAAAAGTCGTAACAAGGTTTCCCGTAGGTGAACCTGCGGGAAGGATCATTATCGTATTTTTTATACATGAAATGTGATTGATTTTGTAATGGGGTGCAAAAAAAGCAGTTTGCCCCTTTGTGGTTGTGTGGCAGTTGATCCTTTGTTTGTATTTCATCCTCACTACCGGATGGCGAGGAAAATGATGCTACCATTCTTTTCCCTCTGGGGAAAAAAGAAAAAAAAAAAAATCATTTTGTGAACGGTGTATCCATCCGTTGGGGGGGGGGTTTTTTTTTTGTATTCAAAAACCAAAAAAAA
>NW_003526943.1:12040589-12041450 GCF_000181795.1 Trichinella spiralis
CATGCATGTGTAAGCACACACTGTTTAAAGTGAGCGCGATGCTCATACACAGCACAGTCTATAGACTACATCATGATTACTGCGGATCTAGAGCTATACACGCACAAAACTCAACTGAATTGGTGAAGTGCTTTTATTAGAACAAAAACCGAACGGCGTTTGACGAATGTTGAACGTCGAAACTGTTTGGTGAATCTGAATAAGTATTTCTGATCGCATGGTCTAGCACCGGCGACATCACTTTCAAGTGTCTGCCTTATCAACCTTCGATGGTAGTCTATGCGACTACCATGGTGATAACGGGTAACGGAGAATCAGGGTTCGACTCCGGAGAGGGAGCCTGAGAAACGGCTACCACATCCAAGGAAGGCAGCAGGCGCGCAAATTACCCACTCCCAGCTTGGGGAGGTAGTGACGAAAAATAACGAGACGATTCTCGTTTGAGAAACGTTATCGAAATGAGTACGCTTTACACACGCTAACGAGTAGCAATTGGAGGGCAAGTCTGGTGCCAGCAGCCGCGGTAATTCCAGCTCCAATAGCGTATATTAAAGTTGCTGCGGTTAAAACGCTCGTAGTTGAATTGTGGTCTTAGACAACAGTCCCCCTACAAAGGTGTGGCACGGTTGCTCGAGATCTTCATTCGTGGTTGCTGTTGTTGCTCTTCATTGAGTGTCAATGGTGCCTCGAGATTTTACTTTGAAAAAATTAGAGTGCTCAAAGCAGGTTGTGATGCCTGAATAATGGTGCATGGAATAATAGAATACGATCTCGGTTCTATTTTGTTGGTTTTCGAACCGGAGATACTGTTTGAAAGGAACAGACGGGGGCATTCGTATTGCTGCGTTAGAGGTGAAATCT
>NW_003526944.1:0-281930 GCF_000181795.1 Trichinella spiralis
GTATTTAAGGGCAAAATGAATATTGGGTTTAAAAAAATCTGAAAACCGATCAGTTTCGATCCCAAGGCATAATATAGGGGTTATGTTTCTGAATGCCAACATTTATCTCAATAATTACTCATTAATTTTATGTGAAATACAATTTTCATTAAATAAGTAATGCAGGAAAATGAAAATGCTTAAGTAATAGTGAAATAAGTCGCTCTCGCAATGTTAATGATAAGGCTCGTTTGTTTGCTGAAGAATTTTTGCATATTGATGACAATGCAATAACGTGATCTGTTACCAGGCAACGTGATGACGTCATCAATAGATTTCTTTTTTATAGTTTACGGTGCAAACACCGTATCGCAACAGCGAAAGTTTTTTTTTGTATTCAGACAGAAAAACAATTTACTCAACATATTTATGAGTCGTAACCGCAAAGTACTTGACAACAGCAGCGCCTCTTTAATATTACAGTGTCTTCAAAAAGAAAATATGTTAAGGAAGGAAGATTTTTATGTTCGTAAATTAATAACTTTAGAAAAGTTACAATATTGGCATTTTAATGTCACGCTTCTCAGGTAAACTCAATTTAAAGTATACGCTTTGGTGTATGAATGAAAATGATAAAGCTGTGACCAGAATTAACAATTATGGTTTTGGTGAATTAATTCATGCGTAATTTTAGAGAATGAGAAAGCCGAAATGCGTAAAAATGGAACCTTGAAATGATTCTGTTTTTCGCAAGCTTAATTAAGTAGGAGGCAATACATTATAATAAAAATTATTGCATCGTCAACGTGAAAATCAATGCTCAGAAATGGGTCTTTTGCGCTGTGATTTGAAAATCACCAAGTAGTTCCATAACTGAGATGAAAAAGGAATTTCTCATAATTCGTCGATTATTTATTTTAGTAATAATTAATTAAGGTTCCACTTACCGTGTTACGTTTACTGATTGTTGGGGAAGTTTACACGAAGATTGACTTTTTGCTACTTTATGCGCACAATACACTTGTTTGATGACGCCTGCGAACGAAGAAAGAGCAACAACTTGGCACGCTGCCAACTGCTCACTGACCATCATGAGCGTAGCAATTTCTATTTAATGATGTCTCCTTTTGTTTACATTAGGCTACTGTTGCTCTTATCTAATGCACTTGCGGCGCAAAATTATTCAAATTTTTCTCACCATAGTATTACTGCGGTAGTTTTATTTTAGAAACAGCCAAGTGAGATTTTCATGTTTATAGATGTTCGTAATCATAATGGCAAGCTTATTTCCAGACATTTCTTTTCTGAATTGTAAACGAGCGTTTTACATATGATAGCAATGTTTACAAATTACATGTTTTGATATTTCATTTCATTGACTTCTTCATAAATAAAAAGAATGTTTCATAAGACATTTTACACATTTCTATTAATATTTAAATATGCAAAGATATCATTAATTTTTTTCAGATCGTGAGTTTTAACTTGCAGTGCAATGCATTTTTCATAGAATTTCAAGATATATTTTCATTTAAATAAAGACCAAATAATATACATTGCATTTCTACGTTGAACATAACACAGCTCCAAAATGGTGATCCCTTGCTTCATTTTACTATATAAATGTAACCTATTCATCTGGATTTGAAAGACTTTACTTATAATTAGGATCAATTTTGTTTCATATTAACAGAACAGTAATTAAATAATATTTGCTATTCAATTTCATTACAAACATCATTTTCAAATAATAAGAAATATTCAGCAACACAGAATGAGAATGAAATTTGGTGAAATTAAATCTTCATTTGCTTACAAATAAAATTTAATTTTGCCGTTGATGAACTACAGTTTCTTGATTGTTCTCAATTGAAAGTTTGAACATTGAACATCACTTTATCTTTATCTTCTTTCCCACTTTGAACACAAATTTTAAGTAATATCACATATATTGTTTACAGCAGAAAATTTGCTGTTGCACGTTGCATTATCTTTTGCTAACATCAATAAAAATAAAATGTGGATTCATATCCACTAGAAGTAGTGCTTTCAGCGGCAGAGCAAGCAGAGCTTCCTAATGAATTACAATGGTTTTCTATGTTGTCCTGGTTATAGAAATTTCTTGGCTAAAATAGACCACAATATATGAGTAAATCTTCAATTTCAAATAATAGATTATGCCAACCTTTAAATCGTCAGGTGAAACAGAATCGTGATCTTTCTCCACTTCCAATAATGAACAAAGGGGATTGGACGGACTACCAATTTTTGAAACTGTAAAGCAAAAAACACGTAAGCAACAATGATGAAAACATTGATAAAGTTACATACGTCGGCCAGTGTAGAATGGCTTCAGATTTAAAAACGTTGGACGTGCTGAAAGAAACATATATTAATTCATCTTTTCTTGAATTTAAGATTTTCAAAATTACAGAAACGCAGAAAATTGATATGCAGATATAACAGAAAAATTAGGCTAATCAATTGGTTAAAAAATAATGGTTATGAAAATTTTGTTGCCTCCAGAGAAAACTTTTATATTTTTATTAAAAATCATACATTAACAATACATTAAAATACATTTTCATTTCAAAAATTTTTCAAAAATAGTTTATAGTTTCATTGCAATACCTGGATTATTTGAAAATATCCGCTTGTCTCCAATGCCTGCTGATGACACTGCATTGTCGGTATTTTTCAGTGTAGGCTAAAGGGATATTCATTATTACACAGCATTATAATTTACAATCCGCCATAACATTAAAAATGTCAGAAAGGAAATGAATTTTGATTAGATGTTGATATATGATTGTTCAAATGATAAACTGCCTTCAAACTGCACAAATAATACAATCGTCTTTCAATTTAAATGACATATCTAAGATAGACAATTATTCATTAAATATTATTGAAATTCATGGCTAATGTAAATTGCAATAATACTGCCGAAAAGAAAAAAATTAAACTTTTATTATGATTTAAAAAAATTTACATACTGAAATCACGTTTGAATATTCCATCTTTCGGTGGTCAGTCTGCTTCAGAATTTCACGAATGGCAACCTCCTAAATTGTAGTTATTAATGTTACATTTAGAATGAGCCAGGATTTTAACGTGCTTAAATTTATTGCAATATATATTACCTGTCTCAAGCGATCTAATGCTAACAGACTTTCGACCTCTAAAATACCAGTAGTATATTTTTCAATATATGAATTTCCAACATCCAATAAATGGTCATCGTTTCGCGCTGCTACAAGTGCTAGTGATGCATTTGCTTCGGCACTGCAACTTCCTCTTGGCAGATGTGCAACCACATCATAATATAATCCAGTACCATGACACACTCCCTAATGTAATTTATTTCAATGAATACATAGCACATTTAAAACATGCATTGAAATAATAATTGGCATTGATAAAATGATTCATTAAATTTTATAAATCTATCACCTGCATGAATACATTAGAGATTTTCATAAAATATTATAAATGGAATAAATTAAAAATAACAGTGTAATTTTTATCGACAAGTCAAAGAAAAAAGAACATGATCAATATTCACCTGTGCATGAAATTTGCGTAGCCATCGTCCAGGTAGTGAAGGTGGCCGGCTCAAACTGAGGCAGATTCGTTTCCGTAAAATAACATTCATTACAGTTGGATGTGAAATAAGGACCTGAACTCGAACAATGGCGTAGATGTGCTCGTTTGCTGAAAGACGATTTAAATTGACACAATCATGAACAGAACTGTCCCAACTTGCGAATGTTGCTATTTCATTTGCTAACTCCTCAGAAGATAAAATTGGTAATTGGACCATCAGCGTATCAAGTTCCATCGACAAGACGGATTTAGCGCCTGGGACAACAACAGAAGGCGTGTTCTGTAGTAGGTCCAAAAAAATAACAGGAATATGATCCTCAAAGCCAAAAGGAACTGAACCACCTTCAGCTGGTGCACCAGGCATGAATGTGTTTGGTTCAGGTGCGCAAACAGCATTTCTTTCTTCTGTCAAAAACAGCCATTGATCGATTAAAGATTTCTCTCTTTCTTTATCAGCATCTGATTTAAACTGCTGATTAGCTAATAAATTTATTTGTTCGTTTAAGTAATCTCGCCGTTGCTCAAGTGCAGCAAGCCATCGTTGTCTTAGTTCAACAAGATCATATTCTTGATATGAATCCAATGCAGGATCGTTGCAAACGCACACACTTCCTATTGAAACAGACGATACAGTTTGCATTACCAGCGGAAGTAGACCGCAATTTGAAATTGGACTCAGCCGAATCAACAAACGTCTTTGCTGACCTGGACGAATGTTATAAACGCCTCCAGTTGAGCAATCTGAACATTTGGTCACTGGTACCGGTGTATATATTCCTTGTTCGTTTAATTCGTGGATTTCAATCCAAAATTGTATTCGACGCATCACTTCTGCCCAACGATTTTTCAACTTATCCATATTTTTACGCCTACATTCCATTACATGTATTGGTAATTGTGTATTGGGTAAAGTGGGGGATCGATGACCATATACTTGAACAGACAGTGCACCTTCAACAAGATACTCATACATTTCTTCATTTACAATAAACTGCACGTCTCTTTGATGGTCAAACCGAAACACCATCGCCTGTGGGCGATAAACAGTATTCAGTGGCAATGTCTCAGGATTAAAAGCAGGTGTCACTGTAGTTGCTTCTGATTCTTGACCAAAGCGATATTGGCAAAAGACAAAGTTTGAGAAAGCCTCAGGCAAACCACATACTTTCTTTATTATCAACTAAAGTAAGCAACATAAATTAAGATTATTTTGGAATTGTTGTTAAAAGAAATAATGTTTTATAATTCCAGAATTCTACGGTACATACACGAAATATTATTTTCCGTCCTAGAAACGCATTCATGGGGATCTTGTTTAAATCTAAGACTGTCTTACATCCAGCACATGTTTCATCAAATGTACTTGAAATTATTTTCTCAGGATCAGTAAAATCTTCTATTTTCAGACGATACAATTCTATATGCAGTCGACCAGAAACCTTCAAATTTAAAAATGCACAAAAATATTATACACTGATTTCATACCTCTCCTTGCTGACTGATAATAGGAACATGATAATTCAATTTAACATCATAAAACAGAACTTCAAGGAACACATTCGCCACTCCAATCAAATATTGCGCATCAAAGGAATCAAAAAAATGATTTGCAAATTTCTCATTGAACACGGCCTACATTTAAAATTACATTCAAAGGGAATTTGAACCGAACGGAAAAAACATACTTCGTTTGCATTTTTATTCGTAGCATTTTGGTTGTACAAATCTCGCATAACAATAAGCTTATTTTCCAACTTCTCTACTGCCCAAATCTGATTTCGCTTTCCCTGTTGAACAAGTACAGCTGGTTCACATATGAACGTACTTTGCTAAAAGTGTTATGTGATAAATTTCGATATTAATGCGCATATATAATTATTGATTATCTTACGCAAATTTTTCTTGGATTCAAATTTTCTGCAGGTATTTGCAGCGTAACGCTAAATTTGGTTTCCTTGTGCAACATCGAAGCAAGGAGATTCGCTTCTCGAACAAGTTTATTAACACCAATTAAATTTTCTTTCAATTTTGCCATGCTCATACGAAATACATCTTCTCTTAAAAATTTATCATATGAACAAAAGTTTTCGAAAAGTTTAAAAAAAATAAATAACTAACCTGCCTGTAGCCCATTCCGTATAACGGGACTTTACGTATGAATTTGGTAATGAAGGTGTACAAGGAGTTAATAATAAACAGTTCGATTCACAACATGGTGTCAGTGGTGAGATACACTGATTCCGCAACGACTGCAATTGCTCTTCATATATTCGTCGTTGATTTTCCAAAGCAACTAACACAAAAAAAGATTTGATATACATTTAATGAAATACTCAATCTTGAACTGAACCATAACATTAAGATTGACTATTTCATGTGGCTTCATGTGAATATTGTACAACTACCATTTTACTGAGGCAAGCTAGTTTAAAAATTTACCTTGCTTGTCTTTCAAATGATGACGTTCAAGTTTTGATAAAGCAATTGCAAGAGGAGTATCACGCAATTCTTTGTACATTACTTCTTCCTCAGCAAAACCATAATCAAATACAGCAGATGCATCCTTATCTTTTTGAATACTTCCTTAAGATTAATTCAGTATTTTTAATAATCAAAACAACTCCTTGCAAACCAATTATCGAAGGACAATTGACACGAAAAAAGTGGTTATGACCAAGCAAAAGTCGATCACCATGATGAAGTTGAGTTTTGGAAAAAATTTCACAACCGTTCACGCATGTTCTACATCACGTGGGAATAAAGCTGCTATTATTATAATTATTTAATTTATTGTCTCACCTAGCACCATACATTGGCTGAATATAAAGCAATTCCTGTTCTATATCTATTACTGCATGTCGTGGCATTATTCCAATACCTTGTAATTGTATATCAGGATCTGCAGCACCACCTGGAAGGCCAATAATATTGCTTTTCTAAAAACGTGAAGTTCTAAATAAACAAATAAATAAGTACCCACTAATAAAAAAAGAACCTTCAAATAATATATGAGCAACTCATTCATTGATGGATCAGCGTTCAGGTTAACCAAATAAAACTTATCCGTCTGCACACGAATACCTGAAGCTTGGACTGATACGCCCATTTTTTCGAAAGCGGTCTGTCGTTCCTGGTAAATCCGTTCTGTTTCACGAAGCCTTTCTTCCCAAGAACAATTCATCTGGCGCATCATTTTTTCAGCTGCTTCTAATTTTTCTTGCACGTCTTCATTAACACCAAGCCGACAAAGCTTGGAACGCAACAATGCTACTTCTTCTTTAAGCTGTCGAACCAATTTCGCATTGGGATCTTCATTCACCACTGGATGATTCACAATACGTTTTGCACGGTCTGCAAAACGTAACGTTGACATTGTCTCCTCATAACTATCCGATGATGGGCTCACTGTAGCAATCATTACGGTTCGACTGTTTCCACCCAAACAATCCTGAAATAGGATTGAAAATTTTCACAACAATGATTATGCTTCACAAGAAATCCAATTTCACTTTCAACAGCCACGTTAACACGGAATCTCTGTAGGGTGCAAATTTTGTTTTAATGGACTTTTTCGAACGGGATGTTTCAGCTAACGCTGATATTACCAAACCAAGTGTCGTAAGAGATCTAAAGTTAAATCAAATCTGAAGTCTAATTTTCAGTTACCAATATCATCAACAACATGTGCCAAATTCTTGCTAAGTACTTGTTAATATTTGAGCCTTCTTTAAGACGTTCACCTTTAGCACCTGACTTTCTAGCACTTTCACTTCCAGCCAAGTCAACGAGACTTATCTTGCTTGCTTTTTCAGTGACAACATTTTTGACTTTATCCAATTTACTCTGGGTAACTCGGATACAAATATTGGCGTGTGAACGGCTACTTTCTGCATTTATACTTGTAGCTGCTACTGTTCGAAGCTTGTTTCCTTCTTCAATAAGTGCCAAGAATTGCTAAAAGTAAGTCATACATTTTATGTACATATCAGCAAGAAGGTGATTTGTAAGCTACAGCCTTAGAAGAAACAGCTAAGTTTGACAAGCCATCAACATAAGGTCCCAATATAGCATGCTCACGAACTTTCAAATTGGATTTTGTACTAAAAATTTCAAACTCCAAAATAAAAGAGGGCTAAATTAATTTTGAATTCAAACGGCTCACCTATTCGGGTCGAGTAAATCGCGTACTTTTTCATTGTATATTTCAAAATATGAAACTTCCACTTTAAACGTTACATCTTGACGGTGTTCATCTATACGCCGAAATAGTTCAATGCACAATCGAGGAATTAAACCTGGTTGTTCTTTAGTACCCATCATGGTGTAAGACTTTCCAGAACCTATGATGTAAATGGTACGTTTGAAATATTTCCTTAATACTTCTAAAAATAAAGCAATAACAAATACACATATGAAAAAAACAAAATCACACAAATACTATGAACAGATTTCGACTTCATAAGCAAATAAGTCGATAATTATTAAAATTATTGAAGAATAATTTATACATATATATATATATATATATATATATATATACAATTTGATTAAAGTGGAGAATTAATTTGTAAAACGTAATGTCAAAGATGCAAGAAAGTAGCAGACTGTGTTTCGAATTTAGACAAAATTTTTTACAAGGTCTCCAAATTGACTCCACAATTGCATGAGTTCTTTTCTATGAATGGTAATTACATATCAGCAATTGACATTCTGGCGTATGTGCACACTGAAAGTCACGCTGCAGCTGTAATTCTGCATTTCCAGCAGTGATTAGGGCTGAATATATACATTGCATCAGGAGAGTTAACGCCACTCTAAGGAATTTTACAAATTGTTCCTTCTGATGATTCGTGAATAACAAGCGAAATCATGGAGGCGTTGTTAAAAAAATGCGTTTTCATAACATTTCTATCCGCCAGTGTGTTGATCATTTTCACAGGAGAATGATGAAACACAGTTTTCAAATTTGTATTGCTCCTTTTTAACATTTCATTGTATAAGAAAAAAAGACTAAAATAAATTCATACCCGTTTGTCCATATGCAAATATGCATGCATTGTAGCCCATGAAAACATCGTCCAACAGATCATGACCAACATCATTGAAAACATCTTCTTGACCTAATATAACAAATGTTTTTATTACTTATAAAATAATAAATGAATTTCACAGTACTCTTGTATTCTTTGTCTGTATTTCGGAATGACCAGAAACAATTATCATAAGTAAAAGTGTTCGTTTTCCTAAATAAAATATTAATTATTCAAGTAACATTTGTATAACATTATAACATTAAACTCTACGACTAAACAATTTATACATATAGTGTGAATAATATGTAAAATAGACGGCCATACGTCCGGAATAGAACGTCAAAATTTTATACACTTCACGTTTGGAGTAGAAAATACCCGCAAGGTCGAATTATATACATATTGCCAAAAAAGGATCAGAAGGTTAGTATACATAAGCTTCATCAATGAAAACTTTCATTATATTATTTCATTAGATTATGTAATATAAAATGAAATCAGATAACAGTAAAGTTAAAATAAAAAATAGTAAACATTTTCAGTTAACACTGACTTAAACGTGATGAATTTGTTTAAATTATATGCGATTGTAAATAATATAGAATGATACTGCACCCCAAAGAAGGGCAGGAAAAGTAATGAAAAGATTTTAAAATATTTAAAAAATCGAATAATTATATTTCATAGAGAAATACATTTTGTTAATATCAAAAGAAAAATTACTCAGCTGCATTGTTGGTTAACGCAAAGCATTTACGCATATTTCCATCACCATGTCCACTAAAGAAGTAGTACTTCACTGAACTTAAACTTGGCATAGAGTTATCAATTAAACTTGAAAAACATATTCGTTTAAATGATTTTAACTGAAAATAATATTATTACATGAATTCAGCTGCAGCATCATTTGAAGATATTAAACAGTATGATGAACAATACAAACAAATAACACAATTTTCTTTCATCACATGTCCACACTTCAACTGTATGATAGTGAATTAATTATAAGTTCAAAAAGTTAATTAGAAAGTTGAGGCAAAAAAAATAAATGATTAATTTATTATTCGATTTCGCTTATAAAAAACTAGAAACGTATTTCAATGCGCTTGTAAATATTTATTCTTTGATTTGGAAATTGGTCAATTCAGTTACAGAAAAAAAATGCAAAGTGTGCTTTAACATATAACATCTGCTTAACAAGATTGGTTGATCAAATTTGGAATGCTTCACCAGTACGTATAATACTAAGTTTAATGTAAAGATGATCAGATTTTTCTAATGCAAATGCCCTAAAGAATTGGCTTGCTAATTTGCTCTTAGCGTGAAAAAATGGCAAATCCGACAGCAGAACAAGGAAAAATCAATATCATTGCGAATAAGAAAATTGCATTTGCCTTCCTTAAATGTAACTGCCCAATGAATGCTATTTGCAATCAGTATGTTCTGTTTTTCAGATCAGTTAAACAGAAATTTTTCAAAATCCTCCACTTTTAATCAATAATAGCACCACATTTCATCAATGACAATTACAAAAGAAAAAACTGATTTAATAATAAAGCAAAAAAATATACTCCCGTAAAAATCATCTATATATCTTCCAAATTACCAACGCCTTGTGCCAAAATACCTGACTAATTTTGCTACTTTCATTTTTTTAACCCACATAACCAACCAACAAGCTATCTACAAGTATACTGATTGTTTCTCTTTTTGTAATACTAATATTAATATTATTTTCGTACATTTGATATACATAATTTCATTTACAATATTTTCCTTAATCAACAACTAGCATCATTTCCAATAATTCGAGGATTTAATACGGGACTTTAATAATAACAAAAATAGTTGTTCCATCAATAATTTTCGTCAGCTAATATTCCAAAAAAATGAAATTTTTTTTGTTAAATAAAACTTACATTTTCGAAATTTGCATGTTTTCATCTTTCATTTATTTATTTACTTTTAAAAACATATTAAAATTTCATTTGATATTGCAGCTGTTTCCAATTTTATTCATTTACATTGAAAATATTATTTCTAAATATTATTAAATCTACAGCTACATTAAACCTACTAGAAGAAAACACTAAGAGAATATTTAATAAATTATGAAATGAACGTACAAGATGTACGGTGTTCATCGCTATCAGCAATAACAACTGTATTTCTTTAAAATTCTAGCATAAGAAAACAGGAACTTTTTATAGCAAACGCATTAAAATAGAAAAAAAAATAAACATTTACCCATTATTTGTGGATCTTCTTATACTTATTCGGCAATCATCGACACTTACAATACAATGCGTGTTCAGAAGTGCTTCTAAATTGTAGTATACAAAACATTAGAGAGTTTTCACAAAATTAATAACAAAAGCATATTCAATTACACTATGCAAACATCAGAATACCGCAGTAATTTCAAATTGATAACAAAAATAATTATTTTCATTTTCTTACATTTCTCTCATAAAATTGATTACTTTCTTATTTTTATAAGATTAACAACAATTTTGCACAATTCTGATCACCATTCAATACAGCATCATTACAACTTTGTTTCTTTAATATTTTGTATAAAAATTTTTAAAGAACGATAAATGCAGATACAAAATAAAAAACAAGAAAATTTAATTATACCTTTTTTGCTCAATGGCCGTACACGAACAAAAACTTTAAGTTTGTCTTCTGCCATTTATTCAAAGTTTTCAAATCTGAACAAATATGAATGAAAAAGCAACGTATCTTTACTTTATTTTACTTTGTGAATGAACTCCTGAAGAGATATTGCTGCTTTGCTTCGCATGCACGCTCGTGTGGTATAATTCAATATAAATCCCGAGTGGCTCCGTCTAGTGATGGAAAATTAAAATGCTTTTATAATTTTGGTAAACATCATTGTAGCAATTTTAACTTAAGCTTAAATGATTATAAAATTTTGATGGGAATGTTTTCAGGTTGCAACTTTCTATAATACAACAAAATTGGCATGATCTTGAATAACATTCACAATACACAGTATCATACATAGTACTTTGTTCTAGCGTTTAAAAATAGAACACATATAAAGATGAACAGTTACAGGATGTCTGATAAAATACAAAAAGTACTGAATTCGTATTCAAAAAAAATAAACTGTTTTAAATAACATGTACATTTTATAAAACAGTATCTAAACTGGAAATTCAAATGCTTTAACGTAAGCGTTCAATTTGGAAATCACAATTGCTATTTCAAAAAGTGTTCTAACCATATTTCATGTCGTTATGAGTCCATGTTTGATATATGTATAAGAATTCGATCAATTTTAGTCGGTAATCGATTTTAATTACAAACTAATAACTGAAAATACAAGCTTTCTATGAGCAGGTCAAAAGGGGAACATTTAAACAATCTGAAAGTCATGCGACTTGAAACAGAATTGCACAGAGTTATCGCATTGGGATTAGTGAATAGACAAATCCATCATTTGATCAATAATATGCGAAAATTAGGCACTGATCCCTCCTCAACTAAACTAGTAACTTCGATTTCATGACATCTTACTTTTCAAATAAGCTTTCTTTAAAGCCAATTTTGATAGCAAATTGAAGTCGCTAATTTTGCTTGTGATTTGATTCGATTGTTGCTACCAGTGCAAAGACTCATCAGGGCCAATGCAATTTGCAAAGAAATGAAATTTCTTCATCGCACTTCCTGGAAGAAAAATTCAATATTAAATTTTCTTTTATTTACAAAAAAATCATTTTACATTTAAATTTTTTAATATTAAAATTCCAAATTGCTAGAAATCACCAATGAGCATTTAACAATAAGCCAGTAATATTATTCAAAAGGAATTGTTATTTCAGTAAAGCTATTAGCACTGGAGTCACACAAACCAACAGAACCTTCAAGTATGCACTCGCAGCTATTTTGATGATAAAAATAATCCATATCACCAATATCCATCTAAACCTCAAAATAACAAAAGTTTAAACAAGGAATGTCAGCAAACTTTTAATCAAACGCTATGAAAGATTTACAAAAACTTCGGGTAATTTAAGTTTTCAAATTTTATGAAACAAAAAGTTTTTTTTCCATTCATAATTAAAAATAAGAATTAATACTGTTTGAAGACATACACTTAAATTAAAGCAAAAAAAATAGATTTGCTACTTCAATAAAAATTTTTTGCCCTATAAAACATTCATGTCAAAATCAGAAGCACGAATGTGCGCAAACAATCTAAAATTCGCTAACAATCCCCAATAGCAATACAAAATTATTTCAAATTAATAGTAATAATAATAATAACAAAGACTGAAACTCAAACGTGCCTAATACAATATTAAACTTTTCTTAACTATAAAAGTGAAATTCAAGTAATACAGCTCGAAATCAACATGAAGTTTTGTGTGATTCAAGAATTTCTGCCATGCGCAGAATCATTGAGATTTTCATGAAAAGAAGTAGGCTTAAAATTCGGGAAACAATCTGAAACAACACAGATTATTTACCATTTTGTACTGAAAACAGTAAAATAGAATGTTAATAATGTTTTACTCTGCAAGTGATAAACTGAATTTTGGGTTTTTTAACTATCAATAAACAATGCATGTGATATCCGCATCATTCGTATAAATAGATTTTGTGGGTTGTACCATGCACAACCCTTACTGCTACTTATCGGTCAGAATGTTTTCTTCGCCAACGGCTGGCTTTGGATAACGCTCTAAAACAGAAACAAATACTCTTTTCAACAGATTTACTGAACAACAGCACATTCAGTTATACACAAACTGAAAGCTTCCAAAATGATCGACTTCATTCTTCACGTACCATTGCATCCAAAATCGCTTAATGCTAGTTCATTTTCAATTCAATTCAATTCAGTAGAAAAGAGCATGATTTGGTAAAGCATAGTAACAACTGTGCATCTCATTCTTTATCAGAGTAAGAATTTAGAACAGCAGTTATTAAATGCAATAGAGTAATTTCACCATACCTTTGAGTAAACAAATAGTAACTGATAATAACATTAATAAATATTACTAGATATAGGTAATTCCGTTTCAACTACAAGAATCAAAAGAAACAAAATAATGGAGTGCTTCGCTATATTGCTAGTAAAATTTAAAAAATGTTCATAAAAAAATTTCCATCAATATGTTATATTCAAATCTATTTTAATATTTCAGCAGTTAAGAATAACTATAACGTTGCGAAACTAAACAAAAATTCAATAATTATAACAGGAACACAAGTTGAATGAAAATCTTACCCGAACCACCGAACAACACAGTTTTTATCCTGCACAGCGTTCAATGATGCTTCATTATTATGGCTGCTCCTATTTATAAAATTATTTTAGATTTTAATGTAACGTGTTTTTATAAATAGTTTTCCCTACACAATGAATTAGTATTCTTCATAGAAGTGTCTGATAAATGACCATTAATGGAAATACCAATATTACGATTACATATTATAGGGGTACTGTCGTGAAAAGATAATCAAGAATTTTGTACTCATAATTGTTTGATTACTGCTTCAACATTTTTTCAGGTTGAATTTTGATTACTTAGTTAAATTTAAACTGAAAACTTCCCGATTTTTTATATGAAATGTAATAATAAAAAATTTTCATCAAAAATGGAAATGATGTATTTTTTTAATACTAGCAAAGACAGTACACGGTGCAACCAGCAAATCGATTGATATTTAACGGGCTGATTGTACGCTGTTGCGGTTGTGGACGTGGCAGAAGATATTGTTGTCTGCTTGACTGCTATTGATTTAGTTAGCATTCTCTTTGCCAGGAGGAGGATACTAGCTGGCAGTGGACCAGTCTTTTTTGTTTGGCAGGAAGTGCTTCGCGGTTGTTGGCAGTGGCAATTCAGGCCATGTGTAGCCTATGTGTAACTTGTCGTATTTATTGTTGTTCACATATATAAATAAAAACTGAAAGCACTAAAAAATAATTAAGAAAGATTAATATCGACGCAGAATTTCCACATTAGAAATGTGTCATTGTTAAATCAACAGTGTTGTATACATACATCTCAGATCAACAACAGTGCAATATTTTTCGTCACACTACACAGCAACTGCTTTGACAAATGAAAAATATGCTCACCTCAGTTTCGCCTTATTGATTCAAAATGAACGCTTTTTCGATAAATGATTCTGTAAGCAATGACAAAGCATTAAAGCCATCATTGCTGATGCGTCCAGTTTTCAAGCACTTGTATTTTGAAAATATATAAAAAGATATATTAAATAACGAGTGCTTGCCATCCACTGTTTGATCAGTAACTATTTATCAGATGAATATCAGTGTTCTACTAGAAAAAGAAGTGGATTTAGAAAACAATCTAGAACGGTAAGTGAAAAGCATCAATAATTTCTCCTCCTTCTATTTGCATGTTTATCGACATTTTTATTAAAAATAATTAAAATTTCTAGTTGAGAAAATAATTTTTCAATAAAAATCCCCTTTAAAAATAAAAGAGATGAAAACTTACTTTCATTGACAGGCCATCAGATAAACATCAGCTTCAAACATTATTGTATAATATTTTATTTAGTAAGATTGTGATGAAGCAGTGACAATTTTTCTCATTTACAAAAACACTGAAATACTAGGAAAAGAGTATCGGGAAATGTAATAATATAGGCGGCATTTTGTAGCTTAATGCAATTACTTATTCGCTTACAAAGGCTGTATTACATTAGTAATGAATTCTATGGTCCATTTTACTTGCATGATTTCATGTTCATGCAACCAACATTATTTCATTTTGAAAACTACTTGTAAACAAAAATGGTAAATATTTAAAATCAAAATTCTATGTAAAAAGAAGCAGTTTATTTAAAATTTTCACAAACAAGAAAGAAAGGTTATTGTTCTAAAAGATAGAAGCAGCTTTGATGAAAAAGTATTTATTAATTTCATATGATAATTTAGAAAAAATCATATAATCAAAAATATTTATGTTTATTATTCATTTAAGTTGAAAAAAGCATGCAACAGTAATTGAAAGCTTAAGCTGAAAGAAAAAGCACATACTTTATAGTTCAGTGTTTATTAGAGCTTTTGAAATGATTCTATATTTAACTCTACTGCTGTAAAATTTGCATATGTCATTCCCTCATAATACTAATACTAAAGACTTAACACAGAAACATTGACATACAAATGATATTTTGGAAAATGTTTACTGTTCATATTTTCCTGATTTGTTTTTTCCAATTCTTTCCATTATTTAAATCATGAAGACAATCAATCATCAGTCAGTCGTTTTCGTTAATATTTTCACAATTGCATGGAACATTTTCTTGGTCATGCTTTCAGGCTGAAAGGGTGATTAGAAAGAAAATAATTGTAAAATTAACATGCTTCTTGTTGACATCGAACTTGTTACTTGTACTCGATTTCCTCGGCAAAGGTTTAGAAAAAAGTAATGCCCAAGATGAATATTTTAAAACAGTTAGCTTTCATTAAATTACCTACAATTGAATAATTATTTTCCACTGTTCATGCTTCATTTGAATTAATTAAATTACTTACCGACAATACACACACCCATTTAGATATATATACAGTAAAGAATTGGAATATTTGTTTCCAACATTTTATTAGAAAATGAATAATTTGTTCTTTTAAATAAGTTGTTCATTCAAATTTAAGCACGTTCAAATTGATCTATTAATTTTTATAGCTTAGTGTTGAAGCTTCAATTTTCAATTCAAATTCAGCTTTCTCAATCAACTGGACTGACTAACTTTCTGTTTTCGAAATTTTCAGCCTATTCAAAAAGTAGTTGATTGAAAAGAAGAATGAATGAATTGAATGAAAGCTAACTCGAACCAACTGCAAATGCTAAATAACTGCTTCAATAGTACGTACGTTCAGTAAATATTTAATCAACACAAAAGAATTTCAACTTCAAACAAATCTTATTTCTTTCACACTTCTTCTTTTATCAGCTTGCCTTTTCCGTAAGTAAATACATAAATAAATAATTATAATACATATTCTACCGCTTATAGCAATTATTTGCCAGTTTTCGTTAGTCAACATTACAACTGACCAAAATAATCAATTTGATTTGAACATTTTAAAAGTATTAATAAAAGAAAAAAAATTCATTTAACAGCTTCAACAACAAACAGTCGCCAATTTATACAATGAATAAGCGTTGCGTTGTTATTTTCAAACCATTATCATTTAGAAAAATGTAAACCAGACTGCACCTATAATTCATACCAATTAAGCGCAATATTCATTCACATAACACCCATGAATGGGTGTTATTTATCAACAGCTGAATAGCTGGTGGCCACATTTCCACTTTTCACGTTTTGTCAAATTTCATTTAATAAAATATAACGAAAAGTCGATGACCACCCACCAACTTCATCCCAATACATATATATTATAATCTTTTCTATTTTCATCATTACAGCTCTACACAAACGTTCGTTTTGAAATTAACCAATTTCTCATTGCAAGAGAACAAACGATCGCCTACATCCAATGCCTCTTTTATGGATTGGACTGGATGGTCTGCTTGGAAAATTGGTGCCATTGCTACTGCTGGTGCAGCAGCGTTGCTTCTTGTTGGTTTGATAAGTACAATATTCAAAAAAAATCTTTTCGCTATCTCTACTATTTTATAACCCATATTCGTAAACTATAATTTTCTTTTAATTTAAATTTTTTTTCATATTCTAGCTGCATTATTTTTATGTCGTAAACGTAGAGGAGTCCAACCAAAAGCAGATTCCATATACAGTGTTCCAGATCGATGGGACAGTTTGTCTTTGCATTACATTGACAATCCAACCGAATTTTTAAAAGTAAAGTAGATTTTTGGCAATATTTTAACTATTAATATTTACATTATTAATCAATTTCATCTTTCAACAGGGATCATGGGAAGAACTTTCTGATGATTCTTATTTAGCATGTTTGGAAAAAGAAATTGCTAAACGACTCAACTGTGTGCACGCATACCAAAATCCTGTGGTCAACAGCTGTGAACTGAGATTAGATCACGTTGCTTAACAATGAAAAAAAAAATTATTTTTTGAAAAAAAGTAAGTTCTTTCAAAAACAGATTGAATGAAATTAAAATTAAGATTTAAATCAATTTCATAAACAAATTCATATTTATCACATATGTATCAAGATTATTATAACAATTCAGAGTAGTCATCTTTATGTTTTATTTATTGATATTTACAACAAATCAATCAATACTATAATGAAAAGCATAAAAGATAACCCAAGCAGCATATGATCAATAACAATTTCATCAGTTCGTGAAGAACATTATTTCAACTGAAAGCAATTTTCCTTTCCGCTTTAGAGTGTTAAAAGAAAGTAATTCAATTTTCTTTTCAACATCACGTAAAGCACAATTTTCTTCTTTCTCTTTTTTTATTTACACGTGTATCTACAGTATGCTCATCAATGCTTACATCATCACATTCAGATAACTTTCAACAAATTCTATGAATCATTAGCACAGCTCACCAACATACATACGCTTGATCGTTAGTTTAACTTTTCTTATTCACGATATTTTCTTTTATTTTTGAATAATATTTCCCCTACATAATATATAACAAAACTATTTTAAAATCTACACAGAATCATTCAAGTTATGCCAAAAACAATAAAGCTTAATAAAAAAAAATTCTTTTCAAATTTTCCTACCGTCTTTTCTAATCTGGATATTAAATATTGAAATATTAGATCACATTTTCAGTATTAAAACAAGTCAAATTATCATGCCAATATCTAACGCATTATTCTTGAAAATAATAGTAACTGAATTTTAACATTCAACAAATATTCTTTTTCAAATAACATATAAGCATTTGCTTCACTGTTTTGTACGCATATAAACTTCGTTGAATAAATGAATCCGTCACTTTTACAAAATTGATTATTTTAACACTGCCTTTTTATTATTTAGCAAGAATTTAACTATTTCAAAATCTCTCAACTTTCAAGACATTCAGTTCCATTAAAAGTCAAGAATAAATACACTGCACAACATCAGCCTTTAAGTATGACATATGAAAGAGAAGTGAATTTCACAAATTTATTTTACACTGACACTATTTCAGGATGACAATCGTTGTCAACTGACAAATCCCTACTTTACTGTACGTCTCATCAGTAAGACAGCTAATTTATCAGCAGGTAGCAATTACATTAATTGTTACTACTGCTACTGTTTATATATTGCTGATGATGATGATGCTAGTACAACTATGTCTTGTTAAACTTTTATATAATAAAAATGATAAACAAATTACCTTATAAAGAATTTTATTCCAAAACCAAGAAAAGAAGTCATTCGGACAAAATGAACATAAATTTCTCGCTAACTATTCAAAGGCGCCCAAAATACCGGAATATTCAACGAAATCACAAAACACAAGAGCAAAAAGCTCTATAAAAGTACATTACCATAAACAAATAATACTGAAAAACAATAGGAAAGTGTTTTATCATCGTCGGTTAGAAAGAAATTAAATTTTCACCTAAAGAAAAATACAAAAGAACGAATATCCACACACACACACACACGCGCACACAAAAAGAAAAAAACCTAGTAGTTCAACATCATATGATAAACAGTATATTAAAGTCGACTGGAGTGAATAATGATGAATCATCAGTTCTTTTCTGTGATTAGGGGAGATTTCAAATTCAAATTAATACGTAAATGCTCTCAACAGCAATAGCAAAAAAGCAGCAGAAGTTGGAATCTATTACAAAGCGGAGAAAGTTCACAGGGCCAATTTCACATGTAATAATAAGATATGAAATGTCGTATTTGGCCAATTGATGGTGAAAAATATTGTAAAAGAAGAACGTGAGAATCAAAGAGGAAAGAAAATTAAGTACCTAAACAGTAAAAAATAAATTAAATGATATTTTTCAGTAAAAATATCGGCAACAACATGCGCTGACCAAGCACAGGAAACAGCAAAACAGCGAACAAACAGTCTGAATTCAAATGCAAAGCGCAAAAGAAATCTTGCTGTCTGAACAGCTTCTCTGCTGCAAAAAAAACGGTCATAAACACAAAAAATCAAATAACAAACAAAAACAAAAAGTATAAATAAATAAATAAATAAATAAAAATATAAAAATAATTTAGATTTTCCGAAGAGGATAAATAAAGTTTGCTCTCAAGACAAAACTGTGCACAACACTAACAACAAAGTGAAACACACATATCGGTGATTTTTCAAATGGATGAATGAAGGAACAGACAAATATAGTGTACAAAATTGCAAAACTCGAGGTAAAAATAAAGCAATATGCAACAATATAGTATTCTGCTTACCAAAAAACAAAAATGTGCAATTATTTTTTTGTTTCTTTTTTACTAAGCAAAGTACATGACCGAATTTGCATCCGGATGTACTTGAACAGCTCTAGCCATGCTACTCATTGTTGTCTCTTCGCTCGTACCGGATGGCTGACTGCCTTCACCGCTAAAAAAGGAAAAAAACAAACATATGCATTAGGGATAGATAAATACCTCATTCTCACCTATCATGATCACGGTCAACTAGATGGTAACGAGCTCGAAAAGCGACAAGATGCGCATAATAAGCCGGCGCCGGAATGCTAACGCTCCGGGTACAGCGAACATAAGTGTGGCACAGCTGATAAGTCAACTGCTGCAGTTCATCTGCGGTTAAACTATTGTCGTCCCAAAGCACATGATAATGACTGGGTCTACTTGTACCCTAAAGATAAACCACGTTTGTATTTTTTGAACAACTGCGCTGCATTCGCATTAAAAGCTTACTTGAATGCCAGCATGGCTGCAAAGAAAAAAATCAAATTCCGTAGGATGTGTAATGCCAACGTCAACCGTTGTACCAGGTGGAATGTTGAATGCCTTGCCAACCTGACAAACGTTGTAAAAATGGAACAATAATCGATTAAAATGAAATTAAAACTTCTACTTGATCTTTCTTTTCTACGGCAAACAACCTTGTATGATGTCGTTTTTGAACTGCAATAAAAGTTATACCTGGTTGATAGCCACGTTCCAACATCATGCAAGCTTCGCGCATCGCACGAAGTTCATGCTGCAAAACCTGGGAACATATATACGTGTAATATTCCAATTCCAGATTCGTTCAACTTGCATAAAAATCAAAAATGGTAAAATACTTACATTAAAAAACTGGCCTTCTGACACACCATCTCGATAAAGCAATATTCGAGTTGGTTTGAATCTGGTACTTCTGTAAAACTGTATAAGCAACTCTTTCACCATATTTGCCAAATCTGTAATAATTTCTTGACGATGCTGTTGAATACGTACAGTAGCTGCGTAGCGTGAAGGATGAGCATCCATACTTCCTACCACCTAAGTATTAACAAAAACTGATAATAATCATAATACTATTACTGCTCATTCTATTCTCACAGCTGAAATAGACGGCTTCTTGCTATCCCCAGCAGGCGGATGCGTTATATCCGCACCCATAAATATAATAGGTTCATTGAAAATGCGTGGTCTGAAAAAAAAATAAATAAAAGGAAAAATGGAAACAAAAACTGCTAAATAAATAAGATTCTTTACCTAATGCTCGGTAAAAGGATGCTATTTACGCCACCCAACTTCACGTTAATTTTCAAACATAAGTTTGACAGTGTTTGAGGAGTAGTTTTCACAACGTTTTTTGCTTGCACACATTGTGTAGCAATGCCCAAGATTGTATCACCAACACGCTTCACTTCAGCTATAACATAATAACAGTAATAATAATAATAATAATAATAACTAATATTCATATAATAAAAATTATGTGCAGTGAAGAAAAATCTTTACCATAAACGGGTGTTTTTCCTGGCAAGACAATTACAATCAACTGTATGCCGTGAAATGTTTGTTTGAGATATTTGAACATCGGTTCAACTTGATCGACGCCAGTAGCGTATTTGCAGAAACATGGCTGTCCGACTACTGGCATGCCAGCGTCATTAGAAATTCGAAGCAACTGTTGAGTAAAGTTTCTAAATTTAAATTCACATTACAACTTATTTAAAGCTATTCCAATAGTGACACTTGAAGAAAAGACAAAAATCACCACCTAAGATCATTTTCTTTAACATGCTGCTGTTGAGCAAAACAGGCAATTGCCCAAATTTTTATTTCTACGCCCGTGTGAAACTGCTTGCCGCGCATGTCCCATACACCTTGATTTGGTACTGCTGTAGCTTTGGTCTAAATGTTCAAAAAATATGCAATCCACTTTTATTTAACATGCTTTTCAAAAATAATATAAATAAATAAATAAATATATATATATAACTTACTCTACCACCGTATAACAATTTTGGTGCTGATAATACGCGACCTTTAACTTCTGTCATTGCAGGATTGATGGCAATTCCAAATTCGTGCGCGTATGGATCACCATTAAAATCTGCTTTTCGTACCAGCGTTGATATTTCCCTTTCTCTTTCAGGTGCTGAACGGGCAGTTGCCTAAAATTAAAGTCAATAAAGACCAAAATACAAAAGAATATACATAAGAAAACAATTACACGAATCATAGTCGACGTCTGCGTATCAGTAAGCTTTTTGATACACCGTTGACCAGGCACTATGTTGCAGACTTCGGGAGGCAGGTACGTATGCTTGTTTTCCTGCCCAACTTGAAGGCATGGCAAGTGCGGATACTTTAGCTGAATGTGATATTTGTCAAAAAAATATTTGGCCACTGTGCACTCGACGGTTTGGCCGCTTTCAAGTTGCAATGGAAACCTAAATTATAATGCAGCTTCTTCAACATCATTAACACAATACTATTATTATTATTAATATCCTGTAAATAAAAAAAAATTTTTGCATACGTTTGAGTTTGAGCAGGTCGCCGAGTGACATTGCAAACGCGATACTTCCTTCGCATAGTGCCGCAATGTGTAATTTCACATTTAAGGCCTAAAAAGCATGAAAAATAAAATTAATAAAATAAAAATAAATAAAGGCTAGTTTACGAACCTTTGATTTCCTTGGTAAATTTTACGCGCTGAGCGTCAGACAATGAACGACGTTCAGCTAAAGCTTGCATTGGCAGGTCGAGTACCTCAGCCAGGAACTCTATTACAGGCATGGAACGATAGAAAGCGGTTGCGGACACATCAATGTTGAGCATCATTTTCCACTGCGACGGCCGCACACTTTGGTGAAAGCCAAACCAAACTTCCCGACCGCCACCAAGTTTGCTCTCGGAGTACGTCTGAGGTGGTGTAAAAAATGAACGCCCCACTGGCGTATACCTTAATACAACAACAAAATCAATTGTGATTTATTATTATTATTATTATATTAAATCAAAATGAAAACCTTAAACTGGGCAAATGACGCAAAATTACGTCAATGGCAAGCACTGATTCATATGGAACTGTTCGAATTCTGCCTTCCATCGCTTCTTCTAACATCGACAGACTTACCTTTAATAAAATAAAGTTTAAAATAAAAAACAACAAAAAAACCAAAATTTCACATAAAAATATTCAATTGTCCTTTCATTAGAACAAAAGTTAACTTACTTGTGTCACCCATTTTATTGTCACATGAAATTTACGTTCAACAGTTGAATCGCCAGGCAAAGTAACATCAAGTTCAATTTTGTCTTTACCAATTGGTAACGGTTCTCTTGTATACATGTTCTTCTTACCATCGTACACCGGTCTCAACATGTTAAAAATACGGGAATATGCCCTAACCATTGTGTTAATGATTTCCCTACAAATTTACAAAAGTAAAATTCAAATACAATGTAACTAGAAAACCACCGCGACGACCTGTTAACTCGCCGTGGACATTTTTCAGGAGAGATGCTAACGTCATAATGATGAATAAAACCACCTGGAATTCGCACTTGAAAATGGTTAGCTCTGAGTCCAATTGGGCGTCCTTCAATGCCATGGTTAGGTCGCCTTGGGGCCAAGAAAACTGCTATACTATCGCTACTTCCAGGTGGTCCAGTAATAGAAGAATGCGAGCTAATGGACAGTGAAGTGGATCTTTGCGCAAGGCCAATAGGATTTTCAGACGAAACAACACTCAAAGGCGCACCAATTGGCGGTTGACCAATGGGAGCCATACTTAACGGACCACCCAAACCAACGGCTGGTTGGCCAAACAGACCACCAAACTGCATATAAGTAGGATGCTGGAACAAGTTTGCGTCAGCTAAAAATTGAAACCACGAATAAGAAATCTAATCTATCAAAAATGCAAAAAAATCAACCATATAAATATACAGATACATATACTGTTCTCACATGCATTAATAAATACATTAAATAAAAGTTGCAATAGCTGTTTTCACAGGAACAAACATCTGAAATTTAAAATCTATTTCACCGGGAAAATATTTGCTCATTAAACTTAATATAAATTAAAAAAAATAAACTAATCGTGAAACATTTGGCTTAAAAAAATAAGTAATTTAAACATCAACAATTATGAACATCGCAATACAATTCATACTTGAAAACTATTTGGATACTGTAAAAATGACGACATTACAACTCACTCCTAATTATATGAAATGTTACATCCGTTTCATTCAATCAATGTTGGCGATTTGAGATTATACGGAAGCTTGATTTAACTGAAAAATAGACAAACTAATAATCGATGAATAAATATAAAAATAAAGTATTCTTCTTATGTTTCTTTTGGGAAAGAAACAATTAATAATCTGAAGTAAATTGGTGAACAATGTTGTTCGAAGCTGAAAATAATGACTTTCAAGTTTCACCTTATCAGTTACGAGTCAGTAAAGTTGTTAAAATGGAATAATGTAAAAAAACTTAAAAAGCTTTAAAACTGCAAAAAATCCAAACTGAAACAAAAACTGACTTTATTGATCTGATGAAAAGAAAATATATAATTCAGTTCACAAATACAGAATTCTAGTTTAGCAAAAAAATTGAACTTATATATTGAAATTGTTAAAATGACAGATAAAATATCACAAAAAATCATGATCGCTATTAAGAAAATAACATTACAAGTTCTGAGTAACATCAGAATTATATATACATAAGTACTTTACGTCGTAAACAAATTAAACCAACATGGTACAGAAAGGCACGAATAAATTCAATCGTTAAAATAAAATAATAATTTTAAAAATTACATCTTTACGACAAAAGACATTATTCTTATAAAATTTAAAGGTTTATAAACAATCATAACCATGTCCATAGCAGCAGTTATCACAGAACTGAACGCATTAAAACACAAAAACAGAAGGAAACAAATCGCGTATCTCACCTTGACTTATGGAAAACATGATGCTGTCGATCAACTTGTAAAGCTGAATTTTTGGCAAGTTATGTCGGTTCAGTTATGCACAAAACAATACATTTCCTGCCGTAAAAATTTAAAACTTTCGACCAACAAAAAGATGCAGTTACGACACCGTACATCAACGCGTTGGAGGTCAATCGATCAATGCGTCCTACTAAACATCAATGTACCTGCATTCACTTTAGTATACTGTAAGTTCTGACGGACTAAATTTTAGAATGACAATTTATTGTTTGTACATATTTGATCGTCACGGAAAATGTATCAGTTACATTGAATGGAAACGTTACAAACAGTTATCTATGAATCGGATTGAGGTGCGTCTGTCAAACTGTAAATGTGGTTATGTAATGTTGCGTTAGTTTATAGGAATTTCAACTAGTAAATGGTTTGATATCGTCAATTAAATCATTTGTAAACAAATTATCACCCATCAGTACTAGGTAAAATGTTTGAAAATTACAAAATTATTTATTTCAAAATACTTCTTTATCAGATGCGTTTTCAAAAGCTTCTGCACTGACTCGTACAAATTAACATATTTTGAGACTCCAACATCGCTCAAATTCGTTATTAACACGGATATCCACGCTAAAAATGTGCATAACTTGCTGCAAACAATATTTTCCGAGGTATCTTTATTTTAAATTTTCGGCCATGAGCATATTGTAATATTCTGCATTGCAGGTCTACGTACCCTATGTAACAAAGAATCCATCATCTATCAAAAATAATAAAATATGTAGTGAGCTGTTTTCAACTAAACTTGACGAACTCGTTCAAGCGCACGAATGCTTTGATTAAATTATTAATTTCTGTTCTCTGAAGCCAACAATCAACCAAATGCAATTTGTAAATTGTAGCAAAACATAATTTATAATTGCAGGAAAATCTTAAATCTCATGACAGATTCTCGTAAGTATAACTGTAAAGAATATATTGACCTGGTTAATGAGAGTACGATGTTCAACAGCTGAATGTCAGCATGTGAAAACTCAAGGTTCATTGGTAACATTTTTGGACCATTCTTCCCATCCAGCAGGATAGTGACGACTTCTGAAATATTTTAGAGATTAATTAACATTTATGAAGTTAAGAAGATTACTTTTTGTATCCATATTTATGGGCAATTTCCAATGCTGCCGTACTTTTGATGTGACTTAAACCATGGAAAACTATGTTTGCGTCGTACTTTGTTGGCTTATCAAAATGATACTGTTTTCGAAAAGCTTCTGGAGTTAATTTCAAAGCTTCAGAAAGCTGCCCAACTGTTTAAAGAATGCATTATAAGAAGAAATTTAAATAAATATAACCATACGTGGAATATTGTAGGATCCTTCAATTTTTCCTTGCTTCTTAATTTCTTCCGGATCACGAACGTCAATAATCAGAACATCATTTGCGTCGTAGAGGGCTTTGAGCTCCTCGTATGTCAATTCATATGAATTATGAATTCCGTAACAATTTTTTTGAATTTTTCCAAATTCAACTCTATATTCTTAAACGCCACTTTAAAAATT
Organism: Trichinella spiralis; assembly: GCF_000181795.1. Classification (NCBI taxonomy): domain Eukaryota; kingdom Metazoa; phylum Nematoda; class Enoplea; order Trichinellida; family Trichinellidae; genus Trichinella; species Trichinella spiralis. The sequence goes on from NW_003526944.1 coordinate 26,499, forward strand.
ACATGGAAAAGGAAATAAAAACTTACTAGATGCTGCAGGCAGTAAGGCACGGCTCCAAGCGGAACGTCTGTTCAAGGTGAAGGCACGCAATAAGACACGAACAGCCGGCACGATCATCGGGTGATAAAAATAAAATTTGTTAAGTAGAGCAACCTGTATTTTAAAAACAATAAGTTTAGGGCAGCTTTATATTAAGAATTGTTCACGCATCGTAGTAAACAATCACAACAGTGCTCAGTAACTGAGTTCATCTGAGAAGCGTAACGCAAATGAATAATATATAAAACATACCAAAGAGCGGAATCATAGCTAACAGTTGCGAAATTCAAAAGGCAAATCAGTGCAACAAATAAATGAAAGCCTGCACGATTAATAATCAAAAGCAGCTGCTAAAATGACACTTTCAGATTCTCATCGGTCAATGTGATGGAACTTCATCTCGTAAATTTATAATATATGAATTATAGAAAAAAAAATTGCTTAATTTCAACTATATTAAATTATTTTGCATGCAAAATAAATTTTTTATTTTGTTTTTGAAAATACAAATCACTACATTTAAAGCAACATCGAATCATTAAAATTCCAAAAATACAAAAACAATAATTGCTAAATAAGCATTTAAAAAACAGAATAGAAAATACAATAAAATTTAATAAAAATTTAATCACAGTAATGCAAATCTTGCAGAAAATAAATAATATTAACCAAAAATAAAAAACAACATATTGCAAAAGAGTGTCACCAATAACATTGTTGTTAATGTTGCAAAATAAGAGTGACATCAGAATTCGAAAATGGATTTCTTTCTCGTGTGAATGCTTGAAGTAAAATTTAATAACAAGTAACTAAGTGAAACAAGAGAAACATTGAGCTGACCTGCACATTATAAGAAACGAAGAATTATGTGCCATCAAATTTGTCAAATCTTTTTACAGTACTCCTTACAGAAAATTAGTTGACAACTTCGAAAATACATTTCTCATTTACTGTTAAATTCATTACATATACACATTTACAGTTGCATATTAGCCCCTCATATTAAATGTTTGCGTATTCCATTTTTTGCTTTTACAAGGTAGTTAAAGGTATTAAAAAGAAATAAAGTAGCCATCTTAAAGTTAAGAATGATACTTTATTACTTACACCTTTTATTACTGTACAACATGCTTGGGAAAATTCCACATTACATTATTTGGTAATGTTATTTTTCATAAACGATTAAACTTCAATTTAAACATATTGGAAAGTGCAGAAAAACGAATTTATACGGATTCAAATAATGGACTGACTGCATTTTGCTTGGCAAACACTGTTCAAATCGACCACTTTAACTTTCTTGAGCTCGGTGTACGCTTGCACCAGTATCACGCACAGCATTTTTGGTGGGGAGAAACTTTATTTTCTTCCAAAAACGAAGAAGGCCAAAAACACCACAGTAATCACAACTGTAAAACTGAAAATCAGGCAACATACTGCTGCCGTTTTATGCACAGTTGCTTCCTGCAGTTATTTGCATACATACAGAAGAATGCGGATAACAAACACACCAGTACTAGGTTAAATTACTTCAGCATTTAAAATTATAACAGTCTTTTTTCAAAAAGTATGACCGGAAATTCTTCGTTTTTCTAAAATACATCTTAATCCTAAACTTATTAAACAATTCAATTTATGAAATTGAAAATGAATAATCACAATATAAATAGAAAGAATAGTTTCTCATTTTAACAACAAATTCGCACTTGGAAAGATGCCTTCAGATTTGCAAAATGTGCGCGATCTGTAAATCACTACTACGAAGACAATAAAAACATAAACCTTGTTGCTCAAACTTAAACCATCGATCTTTCCATTTCGCTTACATATATTTTTGACAGTGATAGATATGTGCGCCATGACAAATTACGCAAGTGTTCGGTGTTGTTTCCATTTTCCCTTCCAACGCTGCTGTCGTTGTAAATCTTCCAGCTTTTGATTAGATTTTTGATCCTTTGATAAAAATAGTATGTGAACATGCCGTACATGTGGCTAATCGACTGTTCAATTCTTACCTGATTTCGTAAAATGGTAAAAGGTGATGCTAAATCTGAACTTGTCAACATATCCACAAAACTTTCCTCTTCTCATTTTTTCCAAGTAACAATGGAAATTTTCTGCTTGAATAATTCCATTACGATATCTGCTGCAGCTAATTATTGCATCACAGACAGCTCTTTCCTAGCGGTACAAGTGGGCGTACGTGTAGATTGAACTGATCATGCAAACGTTTTAATTTTACAGCTAAGGGTTTGGCACTTCCAACAACGTTCTTATGTGATTCTGTGACACCAAATCTATTTTTCAAAATTTCTATCGCCACTGAGTTATTGGCTGCTGTGATACATAAGTCACCTGTGGCTGTAAGAGCGAATCTGCAGAGACAGAAACCAAAATTTGACAATTTCGTAGAGTAACTGATATCTGTGCATGAATAAATACTCAATTCGAATTGTTAGTGGAAAGTCGTGAATTCTAACACGTCCCCGTGGAAATTCCGTACTTCACAACGTAGCAAGCAAACACTGAAAACGGAATCACTTATATTTTTCGGTGTGTATATCGATCTTTTTCCTGTACTACCATCTAGAAAATCTTCTGCAAGGCGTTGAATTTCTAACATTTCTCTTTCAAGTGATTCAAAGTCGTCGAATTCTTTCTCAAGATCAACCGGATTTAATTCTTATAATTCTTCCAAGAGAATCTGCGTCTTCTCAAACTGTTTCTCACTCCGCATATATTTAATGCATTCCAAACCTTATTTCGCGACGCACTGTCAATGCAAAAATAAAGGATTTCCATCATCCATTTTACCAGTCTAATTTTCAGATAAGTCTGTTTCGTTTTCATGCCTTCATTTCTAAACGTTTAGACACGAAAATGTTATTTCTGTTGGCTGCGTGACGCAAAAAGCGGCGTAAAAAGGAATTATGTTCTGATAATCAAATTAAAGAATTCTATAAAATTCTTACCATGAAATTCGAAATTCTATTACAACACCAATAACAGCCCTCAATTGATCCCCGGCAGGGAGACTGACCACATCCATTAGAATGCATAACCTCAAGTCTCTATTCTTGTCAACGAGAGTACAATACACACTATAATTTACTCGAAAAATAAAGGAATAGAGTTCTGTAGGAGCCAATACAATTAAATTGCATAATGGAAATATTCCGCAACAACAACACAACTAATCAGTAAAACTACTTTTAAGGGTCCACAACTCTACAGTACAATTTCCTGGATGATCAAGTATAATATATAATTTTTGTTCTCTACAAATAGAATTGTTGCATGAATAAAAATGAAATTATTAAATAATGCGGTTAAAATTTGTTAAATTGAGATTATTTTTCAAAATCTAAGATATTTTCAATTATAATGCTTTATATAAATAATAACTTTCAAATTAATCGTATAATACTTTTGTATCTTACAGTAAGAAAAAATTCAATGCCTTTATAGAGAGCGAATAAGATTGCAATTTTATACATTTGATAAATTTGATTTCTCGTTGTTTGTTAATTGATCGATTGTTTTGTTTAATTGGTAAATAATTTAGCTAGAACTGTATGGGATTTTACTGCTAAATGTTTAAACTGTATAACTGTTGCATGTTTTGATATTTCTGATAGTTAAGAGTAATAAATTGATGGTATTATTGTTGAAAATTTCATCAATCCGTATTCGAAGAATGATAACCGACGTAGCACCTTATAAACTTATTGATATTGGTGCAAATTTAACAAATCCATGTCTGAACGATCGTAATTTGTGCGATGTTGTGGATCGTGCAAAAGCTGCAGGTAAACTCTGCCATAATTTGTTTCTTCTTCATTTTCAATAATGAATATTCAACTTATCGATTACAGGTGTCTGCAAAATTATTGTTACTGGAACATCAATTGAAACAGCTAAAGAAGCAATGCGGTTATCCAGATTATACCCCAATTATTTATTTTTTACAGCTGGCAAGTGGACTGCAAACTTGTTTTTGTTTATTAAAAAATTATCAGTTCAGTTTACTTCGAAATTACCATGCTTCGGTATGTGATTGATTTTTTCAAATATATTTTCAGGTATACATCCACATGATGCAAAATATTTCAATGACGAAAGTATTGCTGAATTGGAGAAGCTTGCACTGGAACCAGAATGTGTGGCAATTGGTGAATGCGGCTTGGATTTCAATCGTAACTTTTCACCTCAAGAAAATCAACTGACAGCATTTGAAGCTCAAGTATGGAGTTCTGTTAGGGCAAGGAGCGTTCTTAAAATACGAGTTCCAGGTACAGTTGGCGTGCAAGTTGAAAAAGACAATTTTCATTCATGAGCGTGATGCGCACTCAGCTCTAGTTGAAATTTTAAAAAAATATTCGTTACTTATACCGTATGCTGTGGTGCACTGTTTCACGGGAACGGCGGAGCAAGCGAAAACATATTTGGACATGGGACTTTACATCGGGCTTACAGGTCTACAAAAATCATGATTCTATATTTAAATTTATACTTTCTGCAATTATAGGATCATTGTGGAAAGACAAGTTGGAATTCGGAGTACAGTACGCTTTGCGACAAGGTATAATTCCTTTGAATCGACTGTTGGTAGAGACGGATTCGCCGTATATGTATCCGAATATCAAGGCGAAAAAGTTGCAAAGGGAAGTGAAAGAGAAAGTTTCACCTCATGCACTCCAGTTTCTACACCACTGTAGCTTTCAGAGAAATGAACCTTGTGCACTACCTACTGTAGTTGAACTTATTGCAGCATTCAGTGGCGCATCTGTGGATGACGTGGCTATAAATACAACACTGAATGCTGTACGTTTATTCGGTCTAACTTCTGAATGAGCAGAAGAAATGTTACCTTAGGGAGTAGACGGCGTTTTGAATAAAAAGAAAAAAAAAGACGCATAACATTCGTTAATCGACGTAATAGTTGCTGAACGCTTGCTGCGTAATGCGAACATAATTTTGTTTCTCTTCTTCAGTCATGGTGTTTACCAGTGAAGGATTACTCATCAATTCTTCTAATGTAATTGGTCTACCTTGTACAGTAACCTTCAGTTCCTCCTCTTCCTCAACGAATTCGTCATCACTGTCCTCATCGTTAGCATCCGTTTTGTCTTGAACAGCAAACGCAGAAAAAGATGAACTGGAAGGAAAGGAAAAGTTGCTTCTACTTTCATGCACTAATAGTTTTTTCACAATATCATCGCCACGATCCACATGCTGAACTGATGCGTTCTGTTGTCCGGCGCTGATATCTGGTAAACCAGCTGCTGAACCACGAATGGTACTGTTTTGCAACCACGCTGGTATTTCTTTCTGAACTACTTTCGACCCTGCTTTGCTGTCCGTAATGATTAGTGTGTTCGGCGTTTCTGTACTGCTAGAACCAATTTCAAAGCCCCGCTGTCGTGCAGTTAAATCTACGCGTTTAGATGAATTTTCCCGCGCTTGGCGCAGCTTCGATGGTGGTTCTGGCTCTAGCAAATGACGTGCCAATTGAACACCTTGCAGCGATCGCAAAATCTCAAACACAGGCCAAAGTTGTTCATTAAATTTCGCCAGACCAGATCTGTGCAAACAGATTAAAAAGCATTTCACAAAAATTCTACAAACCACAGAATAATGTTCGTTCACCTTGATAATTCTACTTCTGTTGGAAGCTCATTCTCTTCTACGATACTGTAACAGAAAATGCATTTCATATTCTCCCCGTTCCAAATTAAATCTATTCGTTCAAAATTTAAAAAAATATTAAGATTGACAAAATATGATATTGCACTTACTAATATCTAAGTCGGAATAAAGTTTGTCGCAAGATGTACATTTAAACGAAGAACGATTGGTAACAGATTTTTGTTGAGATTCTAAACGCTTTCTAAATTAAAAACAAATAAATAAAAACGCCATATTCACACCATTCTCATACTAACCTCATATTCTCCAACTTGTACTTAATCATTGTAATAAAAGATGGATAGCAAATGTAATAGTAGTTAAATCGTAATGGACGACCTTCTGGACGAGGTTCCAATTCTTGGCGTTCTTTTATTATTTTGTCGGTTTTCAAAGAAAGCAAAAACTAAAATATTGAGATCGTTATGAACACTAATTGTAAAGAAATGTAAAACTAACATGTGAAAAATATGAACTGTTTATCACATTCGACAAAAATTAATTTCTCCTTTCATTTGATAAAAAGGCAGTAGTGAATAAAAACTAATTATTAAAAGAATAATAACTAAATAGTTAATAATAACAAAAATATTAAAAATCATAATTTCTTGACAAAGCATCGACTAAAAACATTCGAAAAAATATATAAAATTATTACACCACAAAATAATATTCCTTGTTCATTAATCAGCTACAGCACAGCAATTAAGAATTCGAAACTTACTACTCTTAATTGTTTTGGATCAAACTTTAACAAATCTCTCAATTCTTCTTCTCGCATACTCACATTGCGAATCAACATGTCAATAATCAAACCTAACAGTTCGAAGAAAATATACATTTTATAGAGTCATCATTCAAATCAGATAAAAACAGATACAATACAATACAATACAATACAATCATTCCGTACCACATTCAGGACCATAAAAAGCTCGAGTAATCATACGAGTCAGCCTGAGCATTGAATCAGGAATTTCATCCAGAAGACGAACCTCACCTTTTGACATTTCTATCTTCTTTCAAGAAAAAATAACATTAACAACAAAACCTATGAAAAGAAATAAAAATACAAAATAAAATCATTTCATAAATATTAATAACACTGATAAAAACAGAAATATACAGAGAATTTTAACTTTACAACACAGTTAAGTAAGCAACATTTAAATGCAGTATGTAAAATAAGAGTTCTACAGTAAACAACTACTTTAAAGAAATTCAAGTTTATTTTGTATACAGTAGAATATATTATAAATAGAAATAGAGAATGAGAAACATTTATCAATTTATCTTTTGTTGGAAAATACTCTAAATATAAATATATTATTTTTCGCAAACAATTAAATTTAAACATATTCCAAAGTTTACAAAACAAAATTTCTACGTATTTAAATAATGGCACAATTTGTTGAAACTTACCACTTTAATTGCCTTCAATTCGATGTACGCTTGCATCAGTATTATGCACAGCATATCATCTGACATATTGAAAGAAACTCTATTTTCTTCCCAAAACGAAGATGACCAAAAACAACAACCCTGATCCAACCACCAGAGTAATCACAATTGTAAAACTGAAAATCAGGCAACAAACTACTGGTGTTTTAGGCACAGTTGCTTGCTGCAGTCATGTGCATGCAGGCAGAAGCATGCGCATAATAAATACACCAGTGTTAGTTTAAATTATTTCAGCATTTCAAATTATAACAGTCTTTTTTTTCCAACAATATGCGTTATATTAGAATTCTTCTTTTTTCTAAAATACATCGTATTTGAAAAGTGTTCCAAACATTCTAATAAAGAAATTGCAAGCAGAAAATCTAACAGTCCGTTGAACGTTCTGGTCATTGCATGATTTCAAGAAAAATGACCTCCAAGTTCAATCGATAAAATGTACGCCTATCTGACTAGTTTGCTTGAATTTTGCGACAGCTTGGCATTTGTTCTTGTTTAAAGTGGAGTATTTTCCGTTTATAACATGATTAAAAATCGACTTCACTCTTGAAAATAAGTTTTTCCTCAAATAAGCACACAAGTATTATTGAATTTATAAATTTAGAAGCACTCGATAAAAAAAAACTAGCAGCCGTGTGTAAATTTTTCTGCTTTACACCAATTGATAAATGTTGATTATAAAAAATTTACTTTTGGAATGTTGTAAATGTTGTAAAACAGTAAACATTAAAATTATAAAAATACTCACTCTCTGAAGAAGTAATTTGTGAAAATATTTCTATTATAATTGATAATAACCGGAGATTAGCTGCCTAATCAAAGTATTAAGATTTGCATTGGATTTCCACTTTTCTGAGCTAAAAAATTTTGCAAAAACAATTATGCGCTATATTTGGTTTTGTTTACATGTATTAACCTAAAATGTCATATATTTAAAATAAATTGTGAGTTCGAACCTTCCTATGCAAATTTATGATACACTTGTATATTACTAATTTCATTATATGATAAGATGTAAGTAATCTTAAAATAAAATTACAACAATTCATGCATAATTGACAACTCCTGCATTAGGATAATAAAAATAATTTAAAAAGAAATGTTTTTTTCTAGAAGTCATTCTTCCTTATTTCATTAGTCTTTTCTAGGAGCTGTCGAAACAAGCTTGTTATAGAACAATTTCTCAATTTTCAATGATTACATTCGAGAAATGTGCATCGAGAATTTGGTAAATAAAATAGTCGACAATAATTTGTGAATAAGGCACATTGAGAAACGTGTTTTTCAATCTTGATCAGTAAAAATTAACATCTTACGTAATCGACACAACATATCGTATCATATACGATGATCGAAATGGATCATTTGCTATTTTCTAGGTTCCTGTTCTTCATTTAGGCGAATCCAGAATAGCGCTGAGGCGACGGCCAGTGCTGCAACAGTTTATTAATTTACTTATAGCAGTAAAATTCAAAATCAAACATACTTTTGTCGTTCAATTTCATCAATTGACAAAACGTACTACGCGCATAAAGAAGAAAATTTTGCAAACATTTCTACTGCAACATTTGCATTGTTAACACAAATGTGCTCATTTAAATTGCCATTTTTGAAAAAATTCACATTGCCAACATGGAAATGGACAAATTTAATGCTCACCGTTTTAATGGTTAGTGCAGGAGGGTCTTTTCAACTTTACAATTTCGGTGTAGTAAATTTACCGCACATGACAATTCAAAGATGGATAAATGAAACATTTGCATCAAGGACTGGAAGTCTAATGCCTGCTGCACAGCTGGATGCATTTTGGTCAGCGTTGGTGAGTTCTGTTTCTTTGGGTGCTTTCATTGGAAGTTTATGTGTTTGCCCACTTGCTGAGAGATTCGGTCGGAAAAGCAGTCTTTTATTTATTTCTTGGCTGAATGTTTTCGGATGTTCGCTAATTGCCATCTGCAAACTAATCCATGCACCTGAATCGCTTTTTATAGGTCGCTTAATAATCGGTATGCAATTCATTTTACAAAAATGTCAAATTTCAAATTTACATTTACTTTTTCTAGGATTTTGCATGGGCGTCATATCTGGAATTGCACCATTATATTTGACCGAAATTGCGCCATCTTCGCTTCGTGGTGCCGTAGGAAGCTGCCATCAGACATTTATCTTATTGGGTGATTGTTTGTCACTTCTGATTCCACTTCCATCAGTACTGGGTAGTGAGCAAAACTGGCCATTGGCGTTCAGCTTCACCGCCATTCTTGGCTTAGCATTGGCCCTGTATTTACCGCTAACTCATGAAAGCTCAACTTGGTTGTTTATCAAGCGTAACAATAAAGAAGCCGCTTTTCGGTCCATTGATTTCTTCATCAAAGATTCAAAAATAGCCAATGAAAAACGAGAACAACTAGAACGAGAACATCAAATGATAAGATACTTTCAAAGGAAAAAAAAAGAACAATCAAAATCCAAGCTTTACAATTTGTTCCATCGATCAGAGCTTCTCACTCCACTCAAAGTGGTCGTCGTCGTTATTTTCGCCCAACAATTTACCGCCGGTCCAGCTATTTTTTCATACTCTACGGATTTATTTGTTACAGTAAGTATCGGATTTTATTTTATTTTTACTTTAGCAGTCATTCATTGGATTATAGGCAAAATTATCATTGCCAGTTGCCCAATACAGCACTCTGGCGTTGGGAATCATGTGCTTCTTCACTGCATTGCCAGCGTCATATTTAATTGAGAAAATTGGTCGTCGAAAACTGTACTTGGTTCAACTTATCGGCTGCTTCATCAGCATGCTGCTCATCTCTATTTTCATGATGCTGCAAACACATGGTCACACTGAGTGGACATCTTACGGAATAATTGGAGCTGGACTGCTTTACATGGCTGTATATGGCGTCGGTTCATCAATTCCATGGATCATTAGCGCTGAATTGTTCACAGAAGATTACAGGTCAATTGCCGTTTCCATAAGCACAGCACTGACTTGGCTGCTCAGCTTTGTCAGCACTCTGCTTTTCCTGCCTCTGAAGGACGCCATTGGCGGACACTTGTGCTTGTTGCCATTTTTGCTCGGCTTAGGAATATTCACTGCACTGATCAGCGTCCTTTTACCAGAGACGAAGAACAAAACTATCGAAGAGGTGTTACGGGATTTTCGACGTCGCCGTCAGAGTCTCAGCTCTTTCGGGTCGATCGTCAGTCTCGGTATAATTGGTCAAGAACCACAAATATCAACAACACTGGAACCAAAATCTTCCTCCATTTCCATTATCGCACAACAAGCAAAATCTTGATTACATTACCACTTTTCTTCAAATCCTTTCTACCAGACGATTGATATCTTCATTCGATCATACAATTTGCACCAGTTGATTCTGTTTATTCAAAATTTAATTTCTTTTGTAAAACAATTTGTCAATTTTGTTACCAATCCGTATAATGAATCTCTTCAATTCACTGTCTCAACACAACAACTGCTGTAAAATAAAATCAACTCCACAATTTTATTTTATAAGTTGAATATAATTAATAATCGCACAATAAATACCCTTCACAAATAGTAACATGTAATTGAATTTCAAATACGTAGGAAAGATACTGAATGAGACATTGTTGTCGTCAAATAACGGCTAAGTACTATTAGACCAATAGCTGTGTGCAATCATTATTCATTCATAAAGCTTGCTCTCCGACATTCCGCCATACATGGGCAATGTCTTTCCGACATACTGATTCATGCTACTACTGTAAATACTTGAAGAATAGCCCATTTCTGATCCAATCAAATCACGTGGTGGACATAAACCAATTGAACGAGACATGTCATGCATTCGATGTGATGTTATTTCTGGTCTCAACATCATTCTTGAATCATCTAGGCGATCTGTCATTTTTAAACTGCCTCGACCTCCACGTGGAGTAAAATAACTTCCGAATATAGGACCACCCCCAGTATTAATGAACAACTCAATATAGCGTTCTCCTGTAAAAAGAAAAACATGTATTTAAAACAACACTAAAATAAATAAATAAACATATATATATATATTAAATACAAACCCATGGTTTTCCTATCTTTTTTCAGTGCTTCCAAAGCATCAGATTCACACTGAAATTCCACGTCCGCTTCGCCAGTTGGACGATTTCTTTCGTCAAACAAAATGCGTACGTTCATAATTTTTATAGGATAGAAAAACTAAAAAAAAACGTACGACAACTCTGCTACAAATCGATAAGTAACGGATTCATGACAATTTATTAATTTATTTATAACCTCACATTATGGGATCCTCCTTCCATTTATTCATTTAGATTATTTTCCCCAAATACAGGCTTTCCAATCGAGTAAATGAATCGCTTATACAAAACAGTTTCCAAAAAAGACATTCTTGGAAATTTCATTTCGAGATGAAAAATATTCACATTTCAATAAATCATAAAAACATAAGCACTTATTAGCGATAAATAATTTTGAATGTTCGGTGTTTTTGTAAAATGTATATATAATGTGTGTGCAAGCACATAAGCGTTTCAGCAATTCGCATGTTCTGAATGAAGGGTAATTCGTAAAGAGTTTTCGCGCAGTAAATAAACATAATACTTATCATACAAACTACTGACCCGTAAACATTACGCTTAGCTTTTGCCTTCCCCCAACAACCATGCACATTTAAAAACAGCAAATAAATGTATCACCCTGTGCAGCAGCTTACTTCCATAATGTCATTGGCGGTAGCCTTATAGGGTAGTCCCCTCATATGCAAGGCGAAACCAGCGCCCCGGCCACCCATGCGACCGCCAAAACTTGCTCCCTGGTCGTAATATCCTCCACGAGGATTAATTGGTGAACTTGTAAAGAAGTCGTCATTATACATGCTTCCAGGACCACCGCCTCGGTAACCGGCTGTATCATAATAGCCCCTGTCGTGATCCACAATCCTGCCACCACCATCTCCCCAACCTGTAGATACAAAATTAGTTGAAAATTCCTTTTCATAATGGCAAGCCATCAAATATAAAAGCAAACACTACCAAAGTCAGGCTCTTGAAGGGGGACATCAAGCAGAGAGTATGGGCCAGGTCGCCCACTGCCGCTTCTCCCGTATTTACCCGCCATATGCTGCGGTCGTCTAGTGACCCGATCCATTTCTTCCATCGAACTGCGAAACACTTCAATGTACCTATACAGAGAAAACGCTCCACTTCCAGAAAAATGAATGAATTTTCAAAAAAAAACACTGAACGCATCACTGCTTCTGTATTTTGTATATCAAAATTCACATACAGTCAACAACTGTACCCGAACAAAATAAAGAAATGACCAAAAACTAAATAACACATTTCCAATTAATCAATGTGAACTAGTGTTTCGTAATAATGAAAATAATAACACGATAAAAACACTGACCTATGACCAATTTTTTCCATGTGTCGGTCTAAAGCTCGTTCCGTAGCTTCTTTGTTCGAAAATCGAACAAATCCTTCTCCACTAGCACGGCCACTATTATCTTGTCCAAATCGAATATCATCAATGGAATCAGAAATATCTAAAATACATCACATATGCATAAAACAAAAAACGTCAATAAGTTTGCAAAAAAGTACTTTGAAAAAAACTAAAAACATCATCTTTGCTACAATTGTAAGGTAAACCACGAAGACGCACAACATTTTCCATTGTTCCTAATCCAAAAGGTTTGCCGCTTCTTTGCAAAACGTATTCCATTTCCGATCTTTTTGACATAAATACTAGAAAAAAAACATCATGATATTCCATTAAGAAGCACAGTAATACAACAATGCAATACCCTCTATGTAACGCTGACCCATATGCTCACGATGATGACGCAAAGCTTTGTCGACATCGTCTGCAGAGCCAAATTCAAGATATGCCTCTCCACTAGGTCGACCTTCTTTAGAATAAGTAAAATGAATACCAATTATATCACTGCAATCTAGAAAATATCATCAATATGCTAAATGACATAATATATAATTACACTACAAAATATACTGAACTCAGGTGTTAAAAGTCTTAAAAACTATTTTACTGCAATAACTGCAATTATTACAACTATGACGAAAACCATAAAATGGTTAAAGTTAATATTCAAAAAAAAAAAACAATAATATTAAATTCACATCACAGTAAATTACTAAATTCATTCACCATTTAAAATTAAGAAAATTTACTCTCTTTCAAAGAAATTTCCAAAAATTTACAGCTATGCTTGCAGTCGCGTCATACAAAGATTTCATCTTCTTCTTCAAGATATTTTCATCCATTTACAATTACAGTTGTAAAATTAAAAGAACAAGACAGAAAAACTGAGAATAATTTTTAGAGTACACTTTAAAATATACTTTAAAAGTACACAAAAATAGTGCATAAAGGCAAGCAAATGAATAAAGTAGAGGAAAATGATCAGATCAAATAATGACAACTAGAAAAATCACATCTACGTTAAATACTACACAAAACTCAAATATAATAACAAATAAAAATGTACGCACCCGTAACAAAACATATGTCTATTTTCAGCAAATAGCTAACCAAAAAATTTTTCCAATAATAAACAATTAAAAAGTTCATCGTCTTTTAAACAATTATAATAATTAGATAAAAAAACAATAAGAAAATAAAATAGTGACTGTTTAATAATAAAACATTTCCTAAATAACTAACAAAATCAAATACAAAGAAAACTATATGAACAACAAAATTACCATGGAAAAATTTCCTAATATCTTCTTCTTTTGACGACCAGGGCAAACCACGCACACGAACTACATGCTCGCCTGAAGAAACCCTCATTCTGTTCTCATTGCTATTTCCAGAATTCTCACTTTTTATGTTATCAACCATACTGAGGAAAAGCAACAGACGAACAGAAACTCAAAAAGCAAAAGCAGTGCACTGAAAGCGGATCAATAATTATTCATTACTGTAGAAAAAAAATAATACTTGAAAATTAATAAGTTACTCTCACTCATGAATAAAAAAAAATAACAAAATTTTAAATTGTTTCATCAAAAAATTTTAATTAACTTTTTAAATGATCAAAATCAATATAAAGTAATAAAATTTAATTGAATAAAAATAAGAAGCAGTACCGATTTTAATTTGCTTTCATTATTTATTATGTGCTACTGCATTTTGTTAACCGAAATATAATTATGTGATAATCCATTTTTTATTTTAAAATTTCATATAAAACTACATGATCTGATAATTAAAATGCTAATTATAAAAAAGGCAGATTTGATAAACAATGAGTTACTGTAATTATGATGATAGCAATTCATAATTTTATTTAAAATTTGAAATTAATATGAAAGTTAAAAATTGAAGAATTACATAATATTTATTTTCATATATATTTTATTTATTTAGCAGATTTATAATATATATATTTTTTACATGCTTTTTTATAGTATTACAGTATTATAACAATGTGAAGTTTAGGAAAGAGAAAACTCGGTTTCAATAAATGAAATTGTTTAGTTATAAAGTATTTATCGAGAAATAAATTTAAATTTTCACCAAATTTTTTTACTTTTATAACAATACAAAGTTTTCATAAGAGATTTATGTATAGAAAAAATGAAATGATCAAGCAATTTCTTCACCATGCAAAACTGCACGCTTCACGAATAGTTGAAGTTATTGCCGTGAGTGTAAAACTTTTAATGATGAGCGAAACAAACAACCGAAAAACAGATTACAACAATAAAATTATAATTGTACGTAGCATCAAAATTTAATACCCTATTCCAGCAGTGTGCTATAAAAAGAAAAATGAATGTTATAAAAAAATGAATAGACTGACTGGGAAAAATGTAAACTTAAGTAAGCCGTTGTTTCCAACACGAATTCCATTTATGATAACACCCACCCATTTTGGTAAGCCAATTGGTTCCATGAATTCATAATATTTTGGGTCATTTGGTTGAAAACCTTTTAGAATGTTCCAGTTTGAATAAGGAGTTAAATACTAAAACTTTTCTAAACTGGTTATTTAAAAAAAATAATAGCATTCATTACCGGATCAAAGCCGGGTATCGACTGCGAATTAGGCCAATATGGAAAATTTGGAAAAAGATGTGCAATCCCAGGTGTTATTCTGCATAATATTGCAATGATAATAGTGAAAATAAAACATAAATGCAGTTTGTATCGCTTACACTAATGGTAGTGAAAAACAGCACTCGTGCAGCAAAAAAAAGCATACACTGATTAAAAGAATTCTCATCGAAGACCTAAAAATTTAAAAACAAGAATACAATAATTAAAAAGAGTGATTAAATAAATAAGAAAATAAAATATGAAATCACATTAAGTGGAATAAATAATATATGCAAAATGAAAAGATGAAAATGGTGTCAGAAAAGCAGTCAACTGATTCTAGCTGTCCAAATATGATCAGCTCGACATCATTAATTAAAACGTCAACTGCAATTTCAGAAATAAAATTTTCAAAACAAGAATTTATCATACTGCAGTGAAAAGTGCATCAGAAGAAAATTAGAATCTGGAAATTTTAATTGAATAACAAAGATGACAGGCAATTTTAAAAACGATATATATTTTCATTCAGTTCAACATCATGCATTTTCCAGTGTGTGTTCGTGGCGTGATAATTGCCGCATTGATATTTTTTCCATTTTCGTATGTTTTTTTTAAAAAAAGCAGTACTATCAATTAACAGCACCAAAAAACATATTATACATTTTAGGGTTGAATCATCAAAAAGCAAAGCTCAAAAATTATTATCAAGATATAAACGTCAAAATTTAGAAGTTGCAAGATACGTAAGTGCAAAACAATTATTTTATTACTTACTTTGCAGAAAGCAAAATGAATTATATTTCACGTTTGTTCACTGTTTCATTTAAAATTGAAATAGCAGCTATAATTCATGGTTGAAGCACTCTTGTATAATACTTTATCCTGTAATCCAGTTGGATAGTTGGTGAATTAGAAAAAAAGTAAAATAAATTCGCCTAAGTACTACTTTACCAAATTGCATCGCTTTTGTTGTATACATCTGTTAAGTTTAAATTTAATTTTCCCTAAGTGAACAGTTATTCATAAAATATTTTTACTGTTTTTGCATCAGATGAAACATTAACTTTTTCAGAATAGAATTTGCTGTAACCCACTGTACAATGCCATCTATCCATATCGAACCTATTTATTTCCCTACACTGGGGGAAGCTACGAATTAGGACCATTTTTGACTCGGCCATTACTTGGCAGCACTGGACAAATATACGAATGCCCTCTTGCTTATTTGCTGCATCGAAATACTGGATTCATGCAATCTATGTTTAATCATGTCGAAATCGCTAGACTTCACGAACCACAGATATAATAAAAACAATGTGCTGTTATTTCAACGATACATGCAAAAATAAACTGCTGAACGATGCAAAGTACACTTAAAGACTCATATTACTTCCCAGTTCAGGCGAACGGCTTGCAGCAGCAGCTATTTCTAAGTACAATATATCGCTGAGTTTTCGCCGATGTGATGTTTCCAACTTCTGAGAAAAATTTAAACTTGCTGAACGTTTCAGATTTGTTGTACGCCTAACATCATCTTCTCCATTTTCAGACATTAGCCTAAGATCTTTAGCGTAATAACAAACAGCAATATCGAAGAACAGTCCAATCAATCTTAAAATGCCATTGAAACCAAAATATCTGAAAAATTTCATTCTCATAAATTGATATTGCTGTTTACAAAATTGAAGTCAAACCTATTTCTTAGCTTATCAGAGTCGTATATGCTGCAAGAGCCTTGTTGACCACACTTTTTATTCCAAAGCAAACATGTGTCATCAATAATATATCCATAAATGATTGGCGAGGGAAATGTACCTAATTATTTCGGAAAAAATAATTTTATCCAATTTATGAATGTAGTCGAATAACATACAAAACAAACTGATCAGAAAGGCACTTAACCCAAGACCAACAGAACGAAGTTTCACAGGAATTGATCTGAAATCACAAGAAAAGAAACATTTCATAAATGAACTTTACATTGATCATAAAATGTGTCTAACCGAAGCACCATAAGCACACCAGGAATTACTGAAGTTCCGGATATGACGCCACCAATGGTAAATAAAATAAAATATACAGCAAGAGGCTGATTGCAATTTTCTGAACACCATGCTCGGCTAGCGCTATTTCCAGTATCCAAGCATAAGCAATTGGTGAAATTCTGAAACATTTGTCAAAAAGAAGCATATTAAATTTATCTCATTTACTTACCAGTGTAGAGCCAGTGTTAATAATTTCTCGACATCCTGCATAACAAGGTGACAAAAATGGCTGCCCACTTGCACTGCAAACAGGAAATAAACTTTGTCGATCACAAGCACAGTATTCATTGCAACTGTTTGAATAATTGAAACTGTTTAATCTGAAATCAAGAAAAAATTACAGATACAAAACAATTTAACATTACTTACTTTCCAAGTTTGCCAATCTCGCTAAGTACTGAATTACAACCTAAAGCAATTTTTGAGACTGACAGTATGAAAGAAATTATCGAGCAGCATGCAATGTAGATGGCTGCTTTACGTCCTTCCAGCCTCAACTTTCTCATAATTATGCTTCCCGTAACAGTACCCAAAGCAAAACCAACTATGCCAAGACTACCTGAAATAAAATATTTCATTAAAAAGAGCAAATACCGGGGTGCATAAATGCATATCATAAAAAAACTACACACACAAAGTTATATGTGTGTAGGTGCGCGCATCGATCATTCACTCACCAATAAGCAAGTTCGCTTTATATTGAGGAATGTCAAATTGACTTTCAATATATTTAGGTTGAAAAACAAAAAAGCCTTTGAACGCCAATGTATCAAACATTCGACCAATTAATGTTATGGTATAAATTGGTGTTCTCAGAATGATCATCAGTGACTGTATAAATGCTGAAAATAAAGAAAATATTTTTTGTGTGATTTTTTAAATTTTGAAAAAATACATTGCTTTAACTGTACCATTTGTAACTGACTTAAATTCAGTAATTACATGTGCACCATTTAAATGGAATAGCATCGATTTAAATTTCAATGTAATTCTACATTTAAATAAGTACCCAAATAGTATTTCCCATTTTTGGAAAAAGGACATCAATTTATCAACGTGCAAAAAAACTTCCAGTTGTTAATTATACTCACAGTACTGGTAATAAATATTGAAGCAGTATATTGATTACGTATCGTTACATTCACTTTCAGTATATATAATAAATGTTCATTTTAAAGCCGATTCATGTGCGACAATATGTTATCCATTTCAAAAGCAATAAAGTAGAGTTTGTTAGTGGTTTGGAATTCTTTTTGAAAAAACTTGCTTATTTCTAACTGAAATGAACTCTTGAAAACCTAAAAATGTAATTATTCACCATATTATGTACTAACAATTGAATTATTTCATGAAAAGTTAAATATATAAATTTACAACTATCTTCAGTTAATTATTCAGTTCTCCTTTTCTTCAAAAAAAACATACATACATACATACCTTTCATTTCAGATTTGGCTAAAGAAGACTTTGTAGATTGAACCATCGGTTCGGTTTGAGATGGCAATTCAGATTCGGTTTTTTTAGCTATTTCTTGTGGAGGAAAGCAAACAAGCAAAGCAGAAGGCAATAAGAGCAATGAAAAAATCACTAAAAATCCAAGCCACCAAGCTCCAATCCAACCAATGTCTGTCGGATCCAAGCCAGGCATGGATGACAAATCGTAATGAAAGCGATTGCAAACAGAGCCGAGCATGAAACCAAGTACTGGTCCCAGGATACGAATGAAAAACACTCCAGCTAAAAAAAGATTCAATGCATTGTAAAAGGTGTGTTTGTTCATTCAATTTTCAGCATACCAAAATACAATGGAGTGTTGCGCTTTTTTACGTAATCGTCTATTAACGGCATTCCCAAAGTCCATGGCATGCTGTGCCCAACACCGATGAAAATGATTCCAATTAAAATAATCGCAAATGCAGCTTGATTTGTCGTGCCATTTTCACATTTCACAGTTTCAATAAATGTCCTCAGTTTGTTTACAAGTCGATCACAGAATGCATACGATGCTTTTGCATGGTCGTATAGTGATTTCATTTGATTTGAAGGAATTTTCGTTTCATTCAATCGATTAACTAAAGCATTTGCAAATGCATCATAATCGCCAGCCAGAAAAGGTATGAGTTCAAGTTGAATTAATTTAGGAAGTTCTTTGAAGAAAGTGTCATTCGATGTTCCACAGTTGAGCGTTTCAGAAGAGAGAATTTCATCTTCCACTGACCAAATCCAGCCAGCAGGATGTAAGCGGCGAGTTTTATCAAGCCATTCAAGTATTGCACATCCTAAAGTTGGATGTTTTATTAATTTAATCGGCTCGTCAATTTCAGATATGGTGATTAAATCTGCAGAAGCGGCAAACTTTTCCAAAGTCACATTGTTTGCTTGATGATCGTCTGGAGGAAAAATAAAACTCGGCAAAGAAATGAGCAAACAAGCAAACGCTATTAACATACAGCCTGCACCAATCCACCGTGCACGATTTCCTCGGCTACCAAAATAGGCCAACACTACAACCGTTAGAACGTAACCGATGTCGCTTGACGACATCAAAGTTCCGGATAATCTGCTTGGAATTTGAAACTGCCTCTCTATACTTTGCACTGCACTAATCAAATATGTAAATGTGATCGTCTCCAAAAAATAACAAACGCAAAAAACAGTCAGAAATTTCCACAAAGCATTCAACTTCACCATCTTCGACAGTGCAAATTTCAAAAAGAAGAAAAAAGCTGCTTAACAATATAATTCAAAAATAAATAAAATCTCCACAAAATGCCACTTTTTCTCTTTTGCACGCACGAGCAAGCAATTTTGCTCCGCTTCTGTCATTTCTTATTTAAGCATACTTACACAATGTTACAAAACATCCGCAATAACAGCTATCCTATGATAAGACATTGAGCTTATCATAAAAGTACAAGCACTTTGACAAACAAACCAACAAATATTCTGCACGACCGAAAGGTTGGCAAACAATACCAGCTAACTGACCCAAAGAAAACATTGTACTCACTTGTACAATCATATATTTTGTTGATAAGCTTCAAAAAAATATCACACAAAAATTACGCAAACTAACTTTTTCCCAAGCTTTGTTGTACTTGTTGAATAATAGCATTACACGATTGAACACAACACAAATTTGCATAATCCAATTTTCATATTAACTAATGCAAATAATGTTTTTATCAAACAATCGCCTTAGAATAAACTACGTTTGAAATGATAATTACTTCTATTGTTTCAAATTCAATTTGTTATACTATATAACCAGTAGAATGTGAATAATATAACCATCACATGAGCATTGCTAGTTTCATAAAAGCATTATTGCTGGTTCAAATATATATTGTTTGCAAAATTTTATTAATAAAATTATTGTTGTATTAAATGGCAAAAGTTTACATGAAATGCAAACATCAAACTTCATTTCATCTCTTAAACACACCTTCAAAGCAGCAGTTTACTTAGGCATAAATTGAAATGAACTGAACTGAACTGAAGGGAACTATACAAAACTAAACGAAATAACATATTATCCATAGATAAATAATTGCATTAAAAACAAATAAATTTATAATAAACAAAACCATTACTTTAAACGTGCAATTTTAAATACCGTGAATGCGCAATTCCATTCAGAGATATTTTAGAATAAATTTTTTTTCAATTCTGCATACATGATTATCAACCTACAAACTCTGTGACAAGTTTTCATGTAAAAATATTTTGAATATTGAATTAAATAAATGCTGAAAAAAATTCTGAACAAAATTTGTAAAATTATTTTTGGTAAAAAATGCTTCGAAAATAAACAAATCAAAATTCCTATTTCTCTTAAATATATCATTATTTTTGTCAAAAACTCACCATCTGACTATTAAATTGTGAAATAATAAGTATAAAATAAAAACTCATACTCGCAATAACACTTTTTATTATTTTGAGAATAGCTTGGGCTGTATTGAAAAGTTTATAATTTTTTGAAAAGTTAAAATACTTTTACAAAGTTTTCCAATCAAAAATTATGCTCTTATAAGCATTTCATTTTCTCTATTTGAATATTAATGAATTCGTCAAAATCGATAGTATTCAGCTTAATACATACGGACAAATGCGTTTTCATTTTCATTTTTCAACAATTTAAGAATTATATATCAAATACTTGTAATCACATTTAAAAAAGCAATAATTAAACATTTTCAAATTATTATAATAAAAGTTCTACATTTGAACTGATAAATGACTTTGTTTGCTTTCTTTTCATGTACAGTTCAATTCATTCGCATTTCACCAATATCTATGCATGCATCAACGTTAAATATACTTTATGTCACTTTTTTAAGAACAATGTACACTTTCTTATTTGATAAGATAAGTTGAAAAATTACAAATGATAAGCAACAATTCATAGCAGCTCTGAAAGAAAAATTGATAATAATAAAAAGTTCATTTTGTCTATGAAATTCAACAATCATTGATGATTTGCGCAATACACAGTAATAATATAGTTCACGAAAAGATTAAATAATTCGAAAAATACATAGTTTAAATTAAATGTTGGATTTATTTTTAAACTCATGTAGTCAATGCAAATTTGTATTAAATTAAAATTAAACAGTAAAAAAATAAAAGAAAATCTTTGTATTATTGTAATAATTAAGAACTGAAATCAATCAATATAACAACAATTAACATTCTTAATGCGCATTTCATTTAATTATAAATAAATTATTATCATAAAATTAATCGATTCAAATTTATGCTCTGCATTGCAAAAATTCAAAATGCACACTTAAAATATTCTACCTATTAATAATCGATATTCATTTTTAAAAAGTCCATTTTGAATTTTCGATTTGATTTCGATATTTTTATTTGAAATAAAACAATATGCATAAAAATTTGAATCAATCAAATTTAATAAGATGACATTTTTTCTAATTTCAAATTTACTTTTCCGAAACGATGATTCAGCCATCTGTTATGAAAAAAGTTCAAAACTTGATTTCACAATGCACTTCTACTAGTAATAGATTTTTCTTAAACAATCAAACACAAACGTGACATCTGTTTATCAGTGTGGCGTTAGCAGCAATTTACCTTACGCACTCTTACGCAAAATGTATTCCGTCTGAGTGGCCAAAATTTATTGCACTCAATCGGTGAAATGTGGAACATCGAACAGCATCAAATTATTAAATTTAAATTATGTTTTATTTAAAAAAAATCTGATTTTAACATTTTACTAAAATCAAAATTAACTCTCAACTTTTTTTCAAAAATACATCCCAAAATATAATAATTTGCATGAACGCAGTCATAAGAGTTATTATTTCATCAAATGATCATTGTCAGTACATACTGTAATGAGAAAAAACGTATAAAGTCATAGCAAAAATATAAATAATCGCTGAAGTCGCAACAAGTTTGAATAATACATTTCATTTAAAATGTAAATTCAATTTAAATTCTATATTCATTATCAATTTGAAATGCTAAATCACTCATCTTAAATTCCAAGTTTACGCTTTTTAAAATGCTATAAATAGTACTTTTAATGGGCACGAAAAATATGCCAGCAATTTTTACTTTATTTTTCTGATTTCTGCTGTTTTTTGTTGATTACCTCCAGCCATCCACCTGTCTATATATATATATATATATATATATATATGTGTGTGTGTGTGTACCTATTTATTTCTCAACAACTTAAAATAATCAACATAAGCTTTCCAGTTTAATGAAGCGCAATCTTTCATTGTTTTCTATATTGTTACACATGCAAGAAAAGTATTGAAAAAAACGGATTATTGATCAATCGCTTAGAACTCTTCTGGTTTGAGTAAAAATAGCTAAGGCAATATATAAATTTAGGAAAACCAGAAAATTGAGTAATCTTCAACTAAATTAATAAAAAATACATTTATTACTAACATTTACAGAAACAAAATAAAATTATTGACCATGGAATTTTTTTAACTTCTTAGACATTTTAAATTTATATAAAATTAAATGTTCAAACAGAAATATGCGTTAATATTTCTAATGAAATGATTATTATTTCATTATTGAAAATAAATGCCATTAGGATATTTAAATGAATAGATAAATATGCAGACACACACACACACGTATGTATATAGCAAAAATAATATTGTAATATGCTTAACAGAAGCATATACAGAATGCATAGTTTGATTTGAAAATGAAAATTACATTGCAGAAGCAACAATCATCCGGTTAAGCCGTGGCCAGTAATATCAAGAAGATGTTTGCGCACTGCCCCGTCACTACCCTGTTTACGTGTTTGCCAACAATCCTTGCTAATGAAAAATTCCTGACCAACTTGACATTGCACAAATTTTCAGCATCTGCAGTCGTGACAACGAAAACCTTTACAAACTACCAACAGAAAAGATCTTTACAATGAGGTAAGAAAAATAAAAACTTCAACCAAAAAAAATAGATGACGTTAACCAAAACTTCACTGATTATTTTAAAATTATACAATTTTTCAAACAATATTGTTTTTATCTATTATCTTAGCTTTCAAGACTGCATTTATCGTCACGCAAACATTTCATCTTTTCTCTGCTTGTTTTGCATTTGTTTCGCTTTGGAAACTGCTTCGTTCACATTATTTGTCAGCGCATTACAAAGTATTGAACGACACTTCCAAATTCCAAGCAAATTATCAGGCACTATTGTATCAGCTGGCGATATAGGCTACATACTAACTGTTGTACTATTAGCTTATGTAGGAAGCAAAGGAAATCGTGCAAGGTGGATTGGTTCTGGTTGCATTCTTATCTCTTTAGCATGCATTATTATTGCATTGCCATATTTCATGTTTCCATACAAACCATCATTATACAATGAAACTATTATTAAAGAAGAATTGAAAAAAAATTATTTCATCAAAGAAGAAGATATCGACACGCCTAGTAAGCTTTTGAAGCACAAACACTTGGGACCTCGTTTGCCAAACTGGGTTAAAAATTTCACCATGATGATGCAATACACAGATGCTTTTCAGTGGTCACAATTGGACAGTTTATTCGACTTTTTCCCGGAAAAAGAGCAACAAGAACAAAATAAAAAACACCATTCCTTAAAACGTTCGTTAATAGAAGCTATAAATGGGGATGAAATGAATTTTGAAATGTCAGAACATCTTATTGATGATTATGGTACACATCATCATGCAATAGATGAAACTTATTTCATAAGTGACATTGAAGACGTAATAATTGATCCAATGGACAGCGTCACTGAGACAATTTACAGAAACAAACGACGAACAATAAAAGTATCAAATAAGTTGCAATCACTTTTTTCGGATGTATTATTACGCAAAGGAAATTTCTCTGATCTAGCCTCCATCATTTCCAAAGAAATGAACGCGGCTATAGATGAACGATTGTCATCCAATAAGATGAAAAGGTTAATGTCTTCTGCACAACTACCATTCGCTTTTTGCAATGAAATAGTAACATCTGTTAAAGCCATCCTGGAAAAAAACAAATGCAAAACACTGAATACAGATATTTTTGCCGTTGGCATTATTGGCTTCGGAATAGTATTAATAGGGATTGGTCATAGCATGCCGTGGACACTTGGCATCCCGCTGATTGATGACAATGCAAATAAAAATAACACGCCATTATATTTTGGTAAATTATGCATTTTGTTCTTTTTCACTTATGGTACAATCATTTTGCTTCATATTTTATTGATATACCAAATATAGTGATAATCATTCAAAAAATTTTAATTTTCTACATACAATTTTAAATTTCAATTTTCTTTTCCCTACTTCAAAATTCAATTTATTAAACACAGCCATACAATAATAACTGATGATACTTATAACTGAATAATTAATGGATAACAATTACTAATAAATAATAACAACTGATTTTCAAAACCTTTCCACTTTACTGACAATTTTACAATTTACGAATACAAACATTCTCTGTCATGTATTTAATAAGAAAATTAAATTTTAAATTCAAAAATTTTCAAATCTGATATACAACTGTGTTAATAATAATAATTTATTTGCAGCAGTTGTATTTTTCACTCGAGTAATGGGACCTGCTCTTGGCTTCATACTTGGAGCTGGATGCAATAAAATTTACTTAACTCTGAAAGGTAATATCGTTTTCATTTTTTTCACCTTTATCAATTTGTTCTTTCGTTAATTTTTAAAAAAATATTTCAGAAGCACCAGGCATAACAGTTATGGACAAAAATTGGATTGGAGCATGGTGGTTGGGCTTCTTACTCATCGCTTTCCTTCTCTTTCCACCCAGTATAGGATTGTTGCTTTTTCCGAGAACTGAAATGAAGAAGACGAACATTGCTGAATTACATAACAATGAATTAGAAGTGAAATCAACATCCGCTGCCCAGCCATTAATTATGATCGATCACGCGGATGCACATCCAACAATGTCATCTAAACGTAAATCATCCGCATTATCTAAGATCGAACCATCCAATGCTTGGGCAGAGACCAAAAGTTAGTGGGCAATTTTCTTTCCAATACTGTAAACATAAATATGTATATTTAGAATTTTTTTTTACAATACTGATCATTCTGCGATGTCCTGTTTTCACTGGTTCTAACTTTGGCCGGCTTATTGAAGCATTCGCTATGAAAGGCATGGTAGTTTTTCAACCAAAGTATCTTGAAAACCATTTCGGTCTGCCACAGTTCGTAGGCAATTTATATTTAGGTAATATTGAACAGTAGAAACCTAGCCAATGAAATTCCAAATCAACTCAACAAAAACGAATAACTCATTAATAAATGTTTCGTGCTATTCTTTTTTTCAGGAATTACTGGCGTTTTGTTGTATGCAATTGGGGTCGTTTTAGGGAGTATTATTTTAAAAAGGTTCAAGCTAAATGGCCGAAAAGCAGCTGCTTATATTGCAATCTGTTCACTGGTCAGCGGAATATTAACACTAACCCATACTTTAATTTCATGCCATTCTGTTATAAATTCTCTGGGTAAACAGGGTCTGTAAGTACAGTGTTTATTTTCATTCGTTTTTTAATATTCAAAAATCTCTCAAATTTCTATTACAAGCAGTAAATTATAAAAGCATTTTTCTGAATTGGACCTGAACTACTTTTCATCGTCTCACATGCAATACATATTAAGGATGAATGGATTCAACTACACTACGCAGTGTAACATTGACTGTCAGTGTGACAATTCAGAAATGTTCCCTGTTTGTGATCGCAGTGGTTCATTCATTTATTATTCCCCTTGTCATGCAGGATGCCGAAATATTACACTTAAATCACGACAAAACTTTCAATTCGTAACCATATTCAATTATCATATTTGATGCATTGATCGACAAACCATTAATTTACAGGAATTTCACAACTGCGACTGTATTTCCAATGGAACAAGTGCTAGTCGAGATTGGTGCAAAGATGACTGCTATTGGCCAATGATTGCATTTTTTGTTGTATCGTCAATTGCGTCCGTTGTTTCAGGAAGTGTCGTTGTACCATCTGTACTTCTAGTTTTGCGATCCGTCCCTTCACAACACAGATCTGTTGCCTTAGGCTTCAGCGCCTGCATAATCAGTCTCATCAGTAATAGTAACGTTCTAACTAGATAATTTAAAATGTTTTCACTTATAAATAATACAGGTACAATGCCAGCACCGACAGTTTATGGACATATATTTGACGCCAGTTGTTTAATATGGAACAAAAGTTGTGAGGATAAAGGCAACTGTACAGCATATAATCCTGATCGGTTGCGTTTCTGGTATTAATAGCACAATCTTTTGAATTTTTCATTATTTTCCAGTTTTATATTTTCACTGAATCTTTCAGGTTTTTTGGTTTAAGTGGTGCACTGAAAACTGCCACTCTGTTTTCTGATTTATGGGTATGGTATTGGGCCAAGGACCTACAGTTGACTAAAGATACAAATCCTGAACAAGTTTGACTGTGTTTGCAATACAAAGCGAAATTTATAATCTAGCAAAGGACTTACTATCATGAAATTCAATCTAGTCCATTTACAAGACTTTATTTTGTTCAATTTGTATTATTTTCTCACACACCAGTGCAAAAACGGTGTCTTCATAATTCCCAGTGTTTTAATGAACAGAAATAATTAAGACAAAACATTTTTTCCTAATTTTTGAAAATGTTCTTGTAATAGCTTGAATTGTTCATTTTTTTCATTTCATCCAACTATTCATTTCAAACTTAACTGAAACAACAATAAAATAAACAACACTTTTTTACTATGCTTAATCAGAAAATTTTTTCCTTTGCTTAAATTACAATTTTCCCTGGTCAAATCTTTAGACACACAACAGTGCAGTGCGACAAATCATTCATACTCAGAAAAGCAAATACAAGAAGACATTATAAGAATTTGACTAATTGAGAAAAATAAATAAAGCTTAGCACTTAAAAACTATAAGCTGATTGTAAATATTTTACATATAGTTAATAAAAATTGATATCTTAATTTAAGCTATAATTATAGCAAAAGTATTTAAAAACTGAAAAATTTAAAAGTCGCTTCATTAAACCGGCTACGTGTATTGGAAAAAAACTGTTATGTCAAGAAATTAAATAAATAAATGTACATGTACATGTTGTGTAAATATGTATGTGTGTGATGTAATTTCCATAGCTCACTCACTAAAAGATTACCTTACTGGGAAATACTGTTTTTGCAACAGCAATGATATAGCAGCTGAAAATGGGTACCAGAAGAAAACATGCGCCCTAAAATTGTAAGAACTAAATAAAATATTTGCAAAATGTGCCGCTGTTTTATTGTCTGCGTCCTCGCATGTCAAAGAATTTTGTTCTAATGAGTTTAAATGCGATGCAACAAATTTGGGATAACTAGTTTCAATGTAACCCTGCTGCAAAATCGAGCACACCGGTTAGCATAGGTGGCCCATTTCAACCACATTACATCTTCCGCTTAAGTCAGTCTACTTTCCTTAACTCCTTCCTAGCCGACAGATGAACAAGAAAATTTGAATGGCACGTGCTTTGTGAACAGTTCTGAATTGTGCACCAAATTGACATATGAAACAGTTCATGACAAGCTTGCAAATACTGGTCACCTTGCTTCTACTCTACAGGCCACTACAATGTATCGAAGAGTCGAATTCCCTTGGAGGTAACAGAAGACTTGCTATAGAGCTGCTTTCGCACAAACCTTGCAGAAAAGGTAAAATTACGTCCATTACACGCTATTCTACAATAATAACTTTAAAATGTTTTCCTTTAACAACTTCTTATGAAACACTTTTTTACATATTTTTTATGAAACTGTAATATAACTTGTGTTAAAACGAATGAATAACATTTAAATTTCTATTTAAAATGATAGTTGAAAAGATTTCAAGTTACTCTAAAATGCAAAGTTTCACTAACTGAATTGAATTGATAAGTTGCAAATACTTTACTTGACCATTTCGTAAACAGTGTTTCTTTAACATTGACATATAATATCAGAAAAATTAATGACATTCATCTAGCGTTCAGTATTTATTTTGTTTCACTTTATTCATTTTTCATTCCACTTTTCCTTGCTCATATACTTTTCCAACACTCTCTGACCTACTCTTTTACGTTTCGTGTGTTTGCGTGTGTGTATGCACATTTATATGATTAAATTTCAACTGAATTTTCTCTTAATGTTTTTGCTTAATAAATACAGTAAGTAACATAAGTCCACAGTGAGGGCATAATAATTGCGTATTATTGAATTATGATATGCTATGGTCATACTGTTAAACGTTACCATCCTGTTGAATGCCATTGCACTGCTTTAAAAATATAAATAAGCAATTTACATTTCAAAATTATATTACAGAGGACAGATAACTGACAAGCGCATAATTTTTATAGAAATAAAAGGCACGGGTTAGACTGCTATCAATTTTAAAACCCAATAATTATGCACAGAAAAACTGTATTGATAGGTGATAATTTTTATGCGCGGTCGACATTGCTTCCGCTAAAAGCTGACGGGCATATGTACCCCCTCAGCAATGTAAAACAGCTCTCGGCAAGACTAGTTGCAAAACTAGACATAAAAATGAGCATAAGGAAAATTACCGGAGTTCCATGCTAAAGCACACTTTACAGTTCTCCAAAACAAGCGTGAAACGTGTAAAAGCATGAAAACCCAGTTTTACAAGTTAAATATAGAACAATAACACATCATGAAATTGATTTCATAATAATATGCATATATGCATCTGCTCAAAGTACGTATATAACAAACCCTAAAAAGTCATGCACTGAATTTGCAATACATACATGCAATGCATGCAGTGTTTAAAATAGAATTTTAAAAATTAAACTAATAAATAACAATTATTATTATTATTAATTTATTTATTAATAAAATAACATAATGAATAAACAAACCATAACAGACAGAGATTGCAATTCTGACAAAAAACTATTCTTTGCTATTTCTAAACTAAAAAAGTAAAAGTAATAATAATTTCCTCTTTGAAGCTACCATAATGTACAAAATTTCCATTACTTCATAGTTCATAAAAATATCAATCATTCAAAGCTACTTTTATATTAATAATGGCATATTTCAGGAAGATGGGACGAACGAATTCGTTTCCCGTCTTCACGTATAGCTGAACTTGTACCTGACCCAAAAAAAGAATTCGGTTGCTATAAGATTCGAGGTGAAGTTGAAGTGTTCAAGGAAATACAAGGTGAAATTCAAATCTACGTACGCAGCCAACTTGGCACCAGAGGTGCACCTGAAAAGTGCAGCAATTTTGATCCACGCACAAAATGCGGAGGAACTGGATCGTGGTATATAACATATAATAATAATTATTATTATAACTTTTTCCTTTCATTTTTTAAATTAATAATAAATAATTTCCTTTCTTTAAAAATAGCATTTATTGTGGACTCTGCAACAAATCACCAGGTATGAACGAACTATTCTCACTTCAAGTTGATGGAGAACGATTCGACTGCGACAGAGGAATTGACAAAGGCACTTACAATTCAATCGAGTGGCACTTCTGTACACCTACTTTGGATGAATTTCTAGAAAACGCTGATATCGACCCTGACTTTTGGAGCAAACATGGAAACAAGGTATTTTTCTGATTTGGTTTTTTTTAAGAATTTGTCTCGCACTGCTGCATAATGAAAATAACAGTGATCAATTTCAGGGACAGATCATATTCCAAACTATTCAAATTTACAACGTCACTTTAAACACTTTACCGCCGGCTAAACTGCAGAAAGTGCTCAACAGTGGGGATGGTATGATTGCTTGTCATAAGTTAGTTGTGAATTATTTGCAAGATGGATAGAACAAAATTCCTTATTGATAAAATCATCAACCTGCTCATATCATATTTTTAATTTAAAAGAAATTAAAACTTCTAATCTTTGCAACTAAGCAACTTAAAACACTGGAAACAGTTATGTTCCATTCGCAGCTGCGTTTCAAGCCACATCTATTCAAATATGTCATTTCAATCTTTGCATTACAATGTATTTGTTATAAGAAAATTGTCGTCGTCAAATTGTTAATTTACGAAGCTAAATAAAGTTTCACTATCAGTTTCTTACAAAATAAAAAAGTAAAAAAAATACAAAAATTTTATGGCCATAATTTACTTAACTTTCAATACTTTGCATTATTATTCAGCACCAACAACTCTGCGCTTTGCTAAAATTAAGAAATAACAACCTTTAGGTACAACATTACTTATGGATATTTTAAACACGACGTGTTCAAATAAACACTGATTAAATGAATTTTCAGTGTATGATATTTTAAAGATCTTCTACTTACTGCCATTATTGTTGTATACTAATTATAAAAATTTAAATAAAAAAGTAAATAACAAATATTTCATTGTAAAATAAGCGACATTGTTATCTTTCCATCGATTCCAATGCTTAACGAGCAGAAAACATTTCTTTAATTAACATTTCAAATAATTGCAATAAAGAAAAAATAATATTAATTTTGAAAAGAAAAAATAAGAACGTATTTTAACGTTAAAATAGTGAAATGCAAATTTGAAAACTTAAAAACCAACAACAACTGGCGAATAAGAGTAGTGCAAATTTCCACAGTTAACTTTTTTATTTGAATAAGATTGATTTCTGTCATCCTAGCAATAACATTGCCAACAGCATCACTTTAAATTTCAAATCTGAAGCCTAGTTTCGAAATAACAAAGAAGTAAATAAAGGAAATTCTAAATTCTTTTTTTTCCTCTCTCTCTCTCTCTCTCTCTCTCTCTCTATTTTTTTGCTTTCAAATAAAAATCTTTTTGTTTATACTTCTGTGTTATCCTTACAAGCATCCAGAAGGAGAGAGAGAGAGAGAGGTATGCTAAAATTCAAAATTGAAAATATTTTTAAAACTACTGGTTTAAAAAATCGTATAATTTTATGGCACATGAGAAATCATCCAATGAAAAAAGGTAAGAATAAATAAGACTGAGTACAGCAACAACAACGTTGACAGATAGGTGAGTTAAAAAGCTAACTGCGTGCTATGCATCTTGCTAATTTAGCTAAACTAGCCAATGGTAGAGATAGTTTGGCAAGCGTTGTTGCGTTGGCTGCAGATCCGCAGGCGCATTCGCAACGTTCGATTACCGCTAATGTATGTGCAGCCAGCCGATTCCCCCTAAAGCAGACAAATGCAGATGGGTTTGGCGATATGAAACGTGAAAAATTGATTTTTCCTCCTCTGCCAAGCTTTAGCTTTGGAAAAGAGCGTGCGTGTGCGCGACAACGACTGCGCTGGAACTAAATTTAAGAAAGGAAAACAGCACGCGACGACGACAGCTTTAGCGGCAGCAGCGCACCACCAAAACATCATATACATACATACACTCCCTCTTTTCCCCCCCGTCTCTCTCTCTGTCTCTCTCTCTCTTTCTCTCTCTCTCTCTCTCTCTCTCTATCTCAGTCTCTCCCTCCTCTCTCTCTCTCTCTCTCTCCCATTCTCTCACTTTCCATCTCTCTATCTTTCCTTTTATCCCATTGCTGCAGTAAGTTAAGCAGCATTCATTTAGCTTTAAGCTGAGTTGCTTGCTCAGGTCACGCCCTGAAAAAGAAGTTCAGGGTTTGGAGAAGAAAAGGTTCTTTCTTTTCATCTCGAGATACATTCTTTTCGCGATGAAGATTCACGTTAAATATCATGTTTTGTGAATTTCATTTCCCTACTTTTCAATCAACTTATTGCTCTCTTTCAAAAAGGAAACCATTTGTATTACGTATAAACGTATACAGATAGATGGATATATACATACACATACATAGACACAGATACATATAAAATATATATATATATATATATATACATATACTTATAGGTGTATATATTTTTGTATATATATCTATATATACAAAGACGTTATAAATGTAAAAGATTTGTTCTACTATTGGTGAGAGAAGATTTGTCAAGCATTACCAGTCAATTTACTACGCTTCTTCTTCTTCTCAACATTACGTAGTCGTTTTCATTCAAAGCCTGCTTGTTGATCGTTCAATTGTCAGCGTGCGCGACTTGAACACGTCATACACACACAAACACAGACTTACATATACGCGCATACACACACACACACACACTCTCACACATACACATACAAGCACATACCCTTAGACACACGCAATCACACTCTCACAAATACAGACACACACACACACACACACCAATAGAGACTAAAAGAGAGAGTATGTGTGTGAGAGAGAGAGGCATACAAACAGTCATATAGACAGAAGAATATTCATTTAAACCAAGACGAACAAAAATTCACATCTCGTTCGTCGACTATTTCTTTTTCATTCAACAATCATTAATTGCTGTTCATCTGCGTTGGCGCCGCTAACTGCGGTGCCTTTTTCTACATGACTACGACTGCTGATCACAATCCAACCACTGTAGCAGCCACTAGAACAACATCTTTGATTTACCAGCAGCAGTTTTTTCTCTTCAACAAGCTTCCTCTTCTTCCTGTCGCAAGTGAACATGGCCGACGCAACAATGCCTGATCTCAGTCATCTGACCGAAGAGGAACGACAAATTATTGAACAGGTGCTTCAAAGACAACGGGCTGAAGAAAGTCAAGAGATGCAACTGAGACGGTAACAAAAAACTCTTCTTCTTTGCTTTTCTTTCTTGTATAATTTGCATTAAATTTTTCTCTCAATATATTAACATTAACGTAATAATGTATATATGTATATATTGCATATGAGAAGAACATCTTAAGCTGATTGCTAATTGAAATAGTATGTCAGAAATACACAGATGATGTTTATTATTCTTGCCACTTCTCTCTTTGTCCTAATCTCATGTATTGCCCGTGATCCGATTTCACTTGTATACAATAATAATAACCATAATACATAAGTAATGTCGTTGAACAAACAAGTAATGCAACGCATAAATTTAAATGCTGAAATATATATTAATTTTTTATTTTATAAATTTATTTTTTTTAATATTTAATTCCTTTCTGCTTTACTTTTGCGCATTATTTTTCATCATCATCATTCGCAATAACCTAGTACTTCCTTTTTCTCAACTATTGCTAATAGGGTGAATTGAAAAAATCTATAAATCAATGTTTTCTTATTCTCTTACAAAGATGATGCTATTTTTACAATTGCATCAACTGAAATTGTATGGTTATTTTGTTCTTATATTGCACAAAAAAGTAATTGAAAAAAAATTTTCAAATAAACATTGTCAGCTTGAAATGCTAATCACAAATTCGGTCATGACCCGACATTTTCTTGCGTTGATGCGATAAATGTTTGGGTCGATTAAACGGAATACTGTAGTAATGGAGTGCTTATCATCTGTATGGTGAGCTTTGGGTAATTATTTCAACATTTCAACTTTTATACTTAATGCAAATCATAAATTCACACGATTCATTCATTCGCTATATGAAACTGACTTTTTAAACAATTAACATTGGATTACCAATAAATTTGTACTTCATTTTCACAGTTATTCCATCACTTATTAGCAACCAACGTTAATGGTCGTTGAGGTCACTGTCGTTTATTTGTAATGTGCAAGTGATTTATAGCGTAATGTTTGTTCTATGCTATCCTTTTTGTGTAAGACACAGAAAAACGACATTTGCAGTAATATTTGCAAAAATATATATAAACTGAATTACAAGTATTAAAAGACTGAATATTAAAAGATTGAATATTATAAAGATTGAACTGTTGACGGACTTATTTGTGCTGTTCAAGTAAAAACTATATAATATTTCAACTAATAAAAAATACATTTTGTTGACTGAACGAACACACAAATTGGCCAGTTTCATGCATGAACATGTATATACAGCTTTGTAGTAGTACAGATTAACCTTCTTTCATTCACACTTGCAACGAAAATTATAAATGATCAGCTTCGCCTTTCACGCTCTACATCCGCTCATTTCAAAAATTTATTTTCACCACGTGACTCTCAAAAACTGTCATCTCATTTTACCATTAAGTTATAGATATTTATCAGCAAATTCAACTTGTCTTAATGCAACTAGTAAGCTAATACAGTGATCATGAGATTATCTTACATATTACGCAAGTAAATAATTTTATCTAGAACACAGCATATAACAGAACTGAATTACCTTGAGAATGTATAACAATAAATAACGCAAAATCAATGATATACAATAAGGAAAATTTTAGATCATATGCCAACTGTAATCAAAAGACTTTTTTTTCAACAAACAGGAGACAACTACTGCTCATGATAAAAGCCATAAATGAAAATAAAAACTACTTATACAGGTTCATATCTGTTGAAATAATTAACTAATAATAATCCTTGTACAGTTTGTTACTTTATAAAAAATCTTACAGTTATTTAACAACACTGAAAATTTCAGCTAATAAAATCTTATTAAAAGATGTCCCTTTACCAATTAATTGAATTGAATATTTTGACAGAAAATTTTTTTCGTGAACTTTTCTATTAAATATTACATAAAAAAGACCAACACTTCCCAAAATTGATTAGTTCATGGCGAGGTATCACTTTCACACTTTCGGACGTGCTTGAATGTTGAAGAAACTTCAACCACAACACAACTACTGCTCAAAAAAGTGCATCTTTGTTTTACTTGAACTTTCTTTTTGTCAATTTTACTATTCTGAAATCAAATTTATTAATGATCATTGAATCTATTTTAAAATAAATGCACGCAAATATTATTCAATCTGTAATATTTACATTAATACAAATTTGTAAAAAAGAAAAAAAGATGTAAACGTCCAACTATCTTCCGCTTCATATTTTCAAACATCATATTACTAGTAGCAGAAATTGTACTATTAGTAGTAGTTCAATAAAAGTTTGTTGTTTCGACGATGATGCCTGTCGAATTACAATTGATTGACTCGCTTTCCCTTATACTTTTCCAATGCAATTTCACCGGTTCCAATTTGGAAGCAGCTGCTGATCCTGTAGTTGAAATTGGAAGCGCTGCGATTGATTTTAATTCACAACGACAAACAGAGACACAGGAAAGAGTGAAAAGCTTTCTGCCCTAACAAATAAGCACTGCTTTTTTCAAATTTAAATTCAAATTCAAATTTCTCCCTCAAATTTCACTTTACAATTTTCAAAACAACAAATCCCATTCTGCATTTCAAATATTATTAAATTCTGTGCTCAACTGTCTAAATGAATATATACATTAATCACTATACTGTTAATCTTTTTTCTACTTTCGTTTATATTTATTTCATAAAGCCATCATTGCGCAATTCAATTAGAATTTCATATAAGCCCGCTTATATTTAGCTTATTTTAAAACAAAACAAAAACAATCCCTTTCTCTACAAGCACACAGTAATAGTAGTAGTAATAGCAGCAGTAGTTTCATTATCACTCAAATGAAATCTGTAAATTTA
This sequence comes from Trichinella spiralis, assembly GCF_000181795.1. Taxonomy (NCBI): domain Eukaryota; kingdom Metazoa; phylum Nematoda; class Enoplea; order Trichinellida; family Trichinellidae; genus Trichinella; species Trichinella spiralis. The sequence continues at coordinate 62,778 of NW_003526944.1, forward strand.
CAGTAATAGATTACTATATTACAGTGAATGCAAAACATCTGCATAAAACAAACAAAATTAGTGTTTGCAATTGTTAACTGAGATGCTATTGCACTGAATATAAATATATATATATATACATATATATATATATATATAATAAAAAGTTTCAAAGCAAATTAGTCAACTGCTTCAAAATTGAATAATTCTATTACCTGACCTTTTCGTGCAGTTTTATTTGTAAAAATTACAACAAGTGCTTAATAATAATAATAATAGTAAAAATAACAACTGTTCTACAGCTAGAACTTTCCATATTTTATCCTATCTTGAAATATATATGTCTGAAATTTTTTTATTTTTTAAGTACAATTTAACACAAGAAATAAATAAATCAATAAAAATATCATAGGACCATTGTAAATTGAGAAATTCAATATTGGATTGTTTAGGCAGTTTAATGAGTTGGCAGATAAAGAAAAAAATCACAAAAAATTTTAATTTTGCAATTAAGTTTTCATTTTGTATGTTGAAAATTTAGAATTTAAAAAAAATAAGAAAAACTAATAATCAGAAATTCAATTATTGTTGTCTGCTTAATGGAAATAAACAAAATGATTATTGCAAATTTTTCAAAAATGCCCTTTTTTTATTCAAAATTGCAATAATAAGTGCAATCGTCGTCAGTTGCATTATTGATTGAGCCACTTTATCCGGCTGACCATCGCGAACTCAGCTTTGTCTGATGCCTAGCGACGACACATTTGCAAAAGAAGCCGCGTAATGAACACTTCCGAAAGCTACAACTATCAATCACGCTTTATCTTGACAAGCCCAGGCAAAGTTTACTATGCAAAATGCCAGCTATCCTGTGCTATTACATAATATTGTAGGCCATTTTTCACATTTTATATTTATTTAAAGCCTTTATTATTGCTATTTGTTGTTTTTGAATTTTTGAAAATCAAATTAATATTGCAAATGCATTTTGTTTATTGTAAGTTCTATTACTTACATCTACCTTTTTGGCATGGTAAAACAAAGACAGAAGAATTCTCAGTTGATTCTTATAATCAATCAGTTGTTGGCTAACAAATAACGGCCAATTCGCCGTCGCCAAGTAAATCAATCGATTCATCAGCTTATTGTTGATTATTGCATTTAGCGTGACTATTGCAGCTAGCTGTGAAAGGAAATAAATATTATAGAAGAAAATTCCACATCGAAATACAGCCATTCCATTAGATAATAACAACAACAATCTTCAATATAACAACTATTATATTACTAAATATTATTTTTAAAAAAATATTTTCTTTTATAATCAATTTTAAAAAAACATGAATTTTAATTTATCAAATATTTCAAATGAATATAATCTGGATGGAAACAGTAAAGAAAATAACAATAAAGAATTTATCTTTTCTGCTCCTTTCACATAATATAACCAGTAGCAAGATTGTATTCAATTATAGCGATAATCTGAATTACATGTAAATTAACAATACTTAAGATTTCCAATTGGAATATAAAACCTTCACAACTTTTCAGTAAAATGACTTCCACGTACATTTTCACTATTAACCTGTTTATGATGGAAATATTTATAATAAATGAAATGACTTTCCAGTGATGCATAACTTTGGAAATCATTATTGATCCATCATTTACATTTTCAATTTGTTCACGTTTGTGATCTCAACATCTGAGCATCAGTTAATAATCGGCAGTTCTAGTTCACTTCGACTATTTAATACCTTAATGTTTACCGCATGACAGCATCGATATTGCCGCTAAACACTACCTGCTCTTTGAAAAAGGATTCAATTAAAATTTTTTTTCTTTTTCACAAATCAAAATAGGAAGAATAAAAGTGACGTTTTCATCTTGAATAGAGCAGATGAAAAGAGAAAAAAAAATTAAAAGCAAGGGTCGATTGGAGAGTATTTGTTCTTCTCAATAAGACATTCATTACTATTATTTAACATATCCGTTTATTGGGCTATCATCTTCTGACATGACGTGAAAAAAAGTATGACGCTTTACATATGAGGAGTCAATAAAGCTCGGAGGCAGTTGTCGTCAATGTCCTGTCGAATGCCTATACATGAAGTGGTGTGAAGCGTGTAATAGTTTATAAGCGATGTAATGAGACACCGATCGATTGGCTGTTAAGCAGCAAAAATTGACGATCATTTAGCAGGCCCGTCGTTGCAAAGACACCACTGATGAAAGTAATCATTAATATAACCACACATATTCAACCATGAAGGGCATTATTTTCATCAATAAACATACTCTTCAGCAACAATCGTAATACAAGAAATACTCCATCCACCCGCCTGCACCCACACTCATATATGTTGTATGTAGGTGTGTGCGCGTGACCCCTTTATAGTTAAAAATGTAGATAAATGCTAACAAATCAACCTAACACCCAAACAAAAAAAACTAATGGCAATTTTTCTTCCAAAAAGCAAACAGCACTTTTTCAATAAAATTCTTTTTGCAGCATCAAATTTTTGTTTCAAATTGCTTAAAAATCTATTCCTCATAAACAATAAAAAATGCTATAATTTATTTTAACTTTAAATAACATATCTTGAAATATATCTAAACAATTCACAAGTATTTTCTTGCAAATAACTAATACCAGAGAATTTTACACAAAGTTTAATTTGTGCTGTTTGCTAATTTCAAACATACAATCTAATATATGAATGCAAAGCAATCATCAGCTAGACGATTCATCCATCATTGTTGTAAGCCAAATATAGTGACGTCATATTTTTATTTTCAAAAACTGATTATGACTGAAATCTGAACTAACTGACAGCGAACCTATATTTTGTCAAACAGGAAGTTTATTCAAGAGCAGCTAATTTTGTTTCTTTTTTTGCTGATTTGATTTTTTTCAGTATAAAAGAAATTATAAATGATGACACAGTACAGTTCAGTATAGTATTATGTATTATACTACAATAATGCAATATAACGTACATATGACACGTTCATTTAAAATCATTGTTTTGGATAATTTAATCAATAAACAAAACGTTCATAGTAAATACAGAAATAGTATTCCTAATTTGTTCAAGTGATAAAAAGCATTTTTATTAAAAATAACATGCTTATTTCCTCAAATTATTCACTCCTATAACACACCCAAGAATTTTCTTTGCCACTACTTGCAGTGCAGTGAAAAGTAAATGAATTATTTAAACAGAAAAATAAATATGCTATTTCAATAAAATTTTCATTTTTCAATAGAAATCAATACCACGTGATCAAAAATCGAGCAATCAATTTTCTTTCCGTTTCTTTATCATTTCATATACATATATATGTATGCAGAATGAAGTCACTTTATGCAATCGGATAGAATCACAGACATGATTCATGAAAAACTCAAAACCCACAGAAATTCTAACTAATTGTTAAACAATTATTGAAATATTTAATTGAATCACATTTTGATGTTTCACCACGTGCTTTATAATAATTTATGTCAGCACTGACTATGAAACATCTGAAAGTCACAAATGTCACTCATTTTCTTACTCAATCGGGGTATTACCAGTGGGTATTTCTTTTAGCAGTAACTGTTAAAAACTGATCCAATGGGATTGGCTGTTTTCATAACAAATTACAAAATCTTTCAATAATGTGAACAAGCATTGAAATAAATATTCCATTTTTATTTATGCTTCATTATCAAAGTTACAACTCACTTCACTGCTGATAAAAATACAAAACGCTTGAAACTTTAAATACAATTTATAATTCATCTTTAATGTGGATCAATAATCATCAGGGAATAAATGAATCGCTCAGAAAATGAATAAAATTGCATAATGCGAATGTTAATTTTCTGTTTTCCTAATGTTAAATATTGATTTGCACTTTTTAATATAAATGAACAGTTGCTCAATTTCTAAATGATAATTTTTGCAACTTGTTTATGTTCATACATTTACCTAATCATATACAAGAAAACAGATGCTATTTAATAATGTTGTAAAATTTATCAGAACATATTATAGCTGCTGCAGTGAAATGTTCATGATGAATTTCTTCTTCACAGCCAACATTGATGCTTTTCAATTAATTTAGCGTGAAAATATTTAAATGTATTTTCTTTTAACTTTTTTTACAATCTTTACAAGTTTAAATAAATGTTCAAATTGAATTCAGTGTTTCAAAATTGCCCATTTACCAATTTGACTGCTACAGTATATTTTGCGCTAAGCGAAACCATAAATAAGTGCTAATAATGGGCCAATGGTAAAGAAGTGGCTTCTCAGGAAAGCTCTCGTTGGTTAAGTCTTTCTGCTGGCAAAAACATTCAAATACAATAATCCTGAAAAGAAGCCTTAAATTCAGGCGTCAAAGCTGCCTGAAATATATCTGATTTCATATTCATGATGCTTAGGAAAAGTAATAAACTGTCATGTTATGTAAACAATCATGCTAAGAGCAATCAATGCCTTTCATATAAAACATTTTTCATGTTTCTTAACATAATTTATTGAAAACTAAAAAACAAAAATCTAACTGCACTTTCATCATAAGCGTTTCTTACAGGCAAGCCCATTGTCAGTAATATAAGTATTAAATAATAAAGCTAGGTTTCGTTTTCATTTAATCATAAATCACGGTTCGCGCTTTTCAAAAATTCTACCGAAGTCAAAAATTCATCTATTGTGAAATTATGCGTTTTGTGTAAAATTAATTTAAAAGTAATTTACAATACAATATCAGTTTCAGAAATGAAATTATGTATAACTTAATTTCTACTTTTGCTTCAAAATAGTTGAAAATTGAAAAATTAGTTATCCTTATAAGTATTAGAACAAAATGCATCGATCTATTTCACACAGACACATTCATTTGTTTCAGTAGTTCATTCACCAGATTTATAGCGCACACAAAATAAATAATGCTTAAATACAAATGTAACCAATATTATGAAAAATAAATAAATGTTCTATCAAAATTCTAGCTTATTACAACTTTCAGTAAACATTTTAATTTCATTTGTAGAAGTTGTTTTTTCTTAATGCCATGTTGATTTTCAATTAAACATACCTAGCATCATTAGATAAAGTTTCATCAAATGCTTATTAAATTTAATCAACTGAAACAGAGATTGAAATAAATCAGGCATAAAGAAGTTCTTTCAAACAACTTATTCTCAAGTTGATCAATTTTTGTTAAAAGAAATGTAATAATAATGCAGAAGAGAATTCATTATTTTATGAGCTACTGATATGGTTTAAATGTTCCTGTATTAAAGCACCACACCAATACAAAGATATGCATGTTTAATTAAAATTGCAAGATTATATTATTTGCAACCTTCTTCTCAGCCATGCATAATCTTGCATTGAAGAGGTTAAAGGAAAGCAAATAACTCTGAACAAAAATAAAATATTCCTAATTTCAAACATTCAAAACAAATGTACAAACAATCCTACGGTGAAATGCAACTCAATAAATTGTGTTCAACTGTTTAATAAAATAACATCAGCAAATTATTTATCTTTCATTTTATGCTAATTAATAAATTCACATTTTAGTGTTTTGATCTTTTTTTATTGATCCAAATGAACCTCTAAATTAAGTTTCTTCAACAGCTTCTAGTATTATTGATTTATGATTTATCTGTTATTTGTTACATTTTATTTTCATTTAAGAATTACGTCTCTTCCATTAGAATTGAAACATAATTTTTTCACTTTCTAAAATTTTCTGAGTCAGTTCTTTGTTCAACAAAAGATATGTCAAATGAATTTGATTAATATTAAATTTCATTTCAAAAAACAATTTAACTTCAACTCGATTTTATAAAGTGCAGAGAATTTCCATTCAAACAAACAGAAAACTTCTAGGGGAACACACATGTTTAATGTGGAATTTTCCACGTAAAATTTCAACTTTGCGCCATCTGATAGTTACGTTAATGCGCAGAATATGCATTTATTGTTCATTATACTTGCATAATTTTTACAATTTTCATTCTGAACTTGCTGCTTGCGTGACATGCTTGTCAATCAATTGTGTCCGCTTAACGCTTAGACAAGAAATGATTTCAAAACTAGTGACAATAATCGAATTGCAGCAAATATGAAAAGCAACTTGAAGAAATCGAAAAGCAAATTGAAGAGCGTAAGGAAGTGGCCCGAAAGTTGGTCGGCACGATGGATGACGCGATTTGTCAGATTTGTCAAAAAACAAAATTTGCGGATGGCATTGGTCACAAATGTTATTATTGTCAACTTCGATCATGCGCTCGCTGCGGCGGGCGGCTACACATCAAAGTAAAAGTAAGCATTCCACAATGTATGCTTAAAAACCATAGAAAATACATCTCCTTTTTCTCTTTTCAGACAGATCAAAGCAAATCTGGAACTCTGCCACCAAAAGCTTCTACCGGGCAAAGCATACAGCAAAAGGTAGACAGTTGAAATATCATTCAACCAAAACATGCTTGCATTTTGTGAGCACGATCATATTTCAATCTTTTCAGACAATTTGGTCTTGTTCATTGTGTCAGCAAAGGCAGCAAATTCTCGCAAAAACGGGTAAATGGTTCCATCATGCAGATAATAGTAATAAGACGACACTGAGTACAAATGAAACTCCCGCTGCTGAGCCTGACCAATCGACGTCTTCCACTGCACTTACTGTACCACAGAAGGACCTGGTCGAGCCAAGGCAAGTGAAAGCAACGCCTGTTGACCAAAATTCCACTTGTGAAAAAATACCTGAATTGCAACCGCAGGCGATATTTGAACCTACTGCCAAAAATAATATTGCGCATGCAGATTCTCCTTCTTCACCTGACGTTTTAGCCAATTCCAAATCACTCAAACGACAGTCAACTATTGAGGTTCATTATTCTACTGAGGCTGCATTAATAATAATTATAATAATATTATTATTATGTAAGTAAATCTCCTTTATTTTTTTCTTTTTACAGGATCGTTGTGATGCAACGAAAACCGATGAGTATAGGCTAAATCAACGCTCCACTTCAAAAATGTCAACAAGCTTAGAAGGGTCTCCTTCTCTTTATCCTCAGACAGAAACTTCTCCGATTCAGAGCAAGATAGCTGTTAAAGAAGGATCTGTTACCGTACCAGAACCAGCGGAAACTTATAGTAAAAATAATCGCCAACAGCAAAGCAACAAGCTGTCAATAAAAAGTGTGGTCAATCGTGATCAGAAACTTAGTCACTCTGAAGATGATGCAATTGTTAAGCAATCGCAGCTGAAAACAAAAACTTCAGAGCGTGCTGCTTATAAAAGCTCAGAACGAGTTGCAAAGAAATCCTACGCAGATAATTTGACCAATCAGGAAGGCCTAACTGAACAAAGGGGTGAATTGTCGAAATCTGAAAGATCATCGTCCTCTAATTGGCAACTTGCCTACACCGACAGTCACGCTGAGGATTCGTCAAAATATGGCAACACTTCTGCAATAAAAAACACAAAAGAAATCAGTTCAGTCGGTATTAAGCAACCCAATGTTTGCCCCTCAAGCTCAAAATCAGGTAAGCGTCAATTATTTCATCTCTTTTTTCGCACGCATTAGTTATTCTAATGATATTTCGAACATGATTCTAACATTATTCTATAATAGTTGCCAAAGGCTATCTCAACTGATTCTTTCAAATCGCAAAAACTTACAAAAAGTATTTTGAAAGTTTTAAACTATATATTCTAGAGGGTTTTATAAATCTGATAATATAAATTTTCCGTGCAAATCTGCTGCCGTAGTGATACTCACAAAATAACAAAAAAGACAACGTTCTGAACATCTTCTGCCATACAGATAAGCAACAATGCTAAGAGTGCAATCACAATTAGCAGTTAATTAAAACGAAGACTGAATATATTATTAGGTAATATGCAGACTTTAGAAGAAAAGAAGATCAAAACAACTTCTACTGCTTACATGAGAACAGCATAAAAAACTTTTTTCATTCAACAAATTTTCCATCTGTACCCAAGTCAGCATTTCATTACTTAGTTTTTTAAGTATTACCATTATATGCGCCCGTAAATGGACGAGTATATTGCTTTGCAATAGCGCACAATATTTTTACAGTTAAATAACTAATAAAATTCTGCATGATTGCATAAGTAAAACGTTTATCATCGCAGACTTTGAGAAAATTAATTTCATCGCATACTTGCTTTTATATTCTGCTAAACACATTTTAAAGTTTCCTCAGAAACTTATTTGTGAAGCAAAAGTGCTAAAATTGCTCATTTTCTATTCAACGAAATAAATATAAAATTTAATTGTGAGAGAAGCGTTCTGAATGAATAGAATTGAAAAAAGGTGAAACAATGAAAAAAGTTTACGTTTAAAATCTCCCCAGTTAATTAATTTCAAACAAGATAATTTTTTAAAATGAATATTATATGATTAGCAATAGTTTAAATAAATCATTGGAACGATGACCATGAAACTGTAAACGAACAATGAGAATAATGAAAACAACGAACATTTCAAAGATTCTCTTCTCAATTTACTAATTTCCTTGGTGCTGGTATTTTTAAGCGGAATTGCGAAAATCAGAAAGTGTGCGAAGTGCATCAGGTACATCACATAGTCACAGAATGCAAAAGCATCGTATACAACAACAAACTGATCCCGAAACTGTCGACGACCAAGCCACTGAATGGCATGAACATAAATCAATTCCAATTCGACGAGCTTTATCTGAAATCGGTGATTACAATTTATCAACAACCAGTGACCAATTTTTCAACCAAGATCCAATAAGTGATTGCTTGTCACGCGCTGCCCGTGATTCCATTCAAACTACCGAACGGTTCGTTCACGACAATGCATAATTCCCCTTCGATAAATGTAAATTCATAAACTTATTCATATTTTCGTTTCTAGGCAAGGATCTCTCAGTTCGTCTGATGAAGATTTCCCATCTACCTCAGAATGTCAAAGTTATGAAGATTTAGAAAGTGAAAGTTACTCTGAAAGAGGTCAGTATTAAATTGATTTCATTTCATCCTATAATTTCGTCGCTATTGAACAGTTGAAGTAAATTATAAAAAACAGGAGTAAAAGTATTGAAAAAGCTAAATAAATAAAGAAATTGTAATTCCGTTTCAACCGTCTGTGTAACAATGCGTTCTTTTAGGTAGACAAACTAAAACCAAACAAAGGCACCATATGTTTATGTTACCAGAAACATCTAATCAACAGGTATGCATAAATACATGCAATTATGAAATTGATTCAATTGAATAAATTAGTACAGTTTGTTTACAGTTTCCATTACAATGGCAATCTAGTCCGGATGGAAGTTTCATTTACAGAAAAGTGACTTTGCATCGTACAGCTGGAACTTCTCTTGGTCTTAAGGTGACAGGAGGCCGGAGTACTAGTAGTGGTCGTTTAGGTGCTTTCATTACAAAAGTAAAACGTGGTAGCGTCGCTGATACTGTAGGACATCTTGTGCCTGGTAATTTTGAATTGAAAAATAGTTCCAATTTTTAATTGCTATTATGCTGTACATTAATTTAACATAGGTGACGAAGTTTTTCAATGGAATGGGTCATTGCTAGCTAACGCTTCATTCGACGAAGTATGTGAAGTGATCAATCAATCGAAATTTTGCAACCGCATAGAATTAGTTATCGCCAGGTGAATATCAACAAGTCACATTCACTACTGTATTTTCTGGAAAAACGAAGAAAACAAATAATCAAAAAAATTTCAGAACAATTATGCAATCGCCATTTGTGGATGAAGATAATTATGCTGCATCTGGAGAAGTGCCTAAGCATTTCTTTGAACAAAGACAGCTTCCTTATAGAAGTCAAACATTTGGTACTTTTCCAAGTCAAGCATTAAATCTGCAAGCTGCTAGTGGAACGTTACTTCCAGATAATCAAACTCCAATTGTGATGATAACTGCTCCCCTAGTTGATCCCCTAATGCTTCAACTAAACAGCAATCAACAACAACAAAACAGAACCATTTCCGGTTACTCAACTGCAAGGATAAGTGGTCAAATTTTCGGCCAAATTAATGTATCTTTACTTTACGTACCGGATATAACGCAGCTAATAATCACAGTCATTGAAGCGGTCGACTTACCACCTAGATCGGATGGTTCTGCAAGAAATCCATACGTGAAAATGTTCCTTCTACCTGACAGAAGGTCTACTGTTTTTTTCCTTTATATGCATTTTTATAAATGAATTTCTAACAATATTTGGCGTGCTTTAGCGAAAAAAGTCGTCGACAAAGCAAAACTATGGCTGAAACTTGCAACCCGGTGTGGCGACAAAGTTTGGTATACAAAGAAGTTACTTTCACAGATCTCAATAGAAAAGCTATTGAAATCACAGTCTGGGATTATGATCAGTATACATCAAATGACTTCCTTGGTGAGGTGAGGTGACATTGGTTTATTGAATTTATCAGCATTCATATCTCAGACTTATAAATTATTTCAAACTTTTTTTACCGATAAATGATATCATGAATTCTTTAAAAAAATTTTTTTAATATAAAAAATTTTGTTATTTTCAAAATGGTCATTAAAATACAATGGATATTTTTAACAACCGAAACCTTTGTTCAACTTTCCAATAATTGCTACTAGTTGAAAACGTTTAATAATTTCAACAGATAGTAAGAACAATATTCTTCATAAAAAGGAAAAGAATCTTCATCACTTTCCCAGTTTATATTTTTGGCTTAGTTTCAAAGAAAAATTGAATGACTAGAATATCAAAAGAACATGTTTTGTTGTTATTAAATGAATAAGTATATTAGAAATATTTTTCTAAAATGCTTACTCAGATCAATTCTAAATAGTGATAATTTTTGTTACACTTGTACAATAAATTAACTTATAGTATAAAAGTTTCAGTAAACATTTCATGAATATAATTAATCAGGTTTACTTAATAGATTTTTTATGAAGTGAATTATTTTTTCTTTCACATTTTATGAAATTTTAATTTCAGGACCGTTTTCATGATAAAAATCGCTCTGTTCAGTATAATGTGATAAGTAGATCGATAAATAAATAAATGTATTTACTTTATCGTTTTTTCTTGCAGATATTAACAGCATACTGATTAACAGTTTTGCAATTTATAAATAAATTAATCAAAAGCCGGAAATAAACAAACTTCTAAAGTTGAGTTGTTACATTTCAAAATATACAGATCCATTACATGTTCTTTTAAGTAACAGGCATTCATTAAAAAAAGTTCAATTCATTTATTATTGCAAAACTATTTTATACCATCCATTGTTAAGGTTTTGATTGATCTGAGCAAAGCCAATTTGGACAATACACCATTCTGGTACACACTGATCGATATGGATGAGGAGGCGTCACTGAAGAAAGTAATAGGCACTTTTATATTGAATTTCAACTCATCCAAATACAAATTGTTTTAGAAATTACGACATGTCAGACCTATATCTGCATCTTATTCCAAAGGTCTACCTGCGAGGTACGATCATAGAGATCGTGATCTCAGACTTTCTGCTCACTCAAGCGCAACGCTACCCACAATTACATCTCGCAATGTCCGTCAAAAATATCATGGTATGCATTTGTTACAACACCTACATTCTGAAAATTTTACTAATAAACTCATATTGCTTATTAAAGGTAGTTTTAAGGAAATGCTTCTTTTTTCAATAACCATATGACATGTAGCATGAATTTCACGATGCACTAGTTTTGAAATGAAAATTTCAATTCATCCAGAATTGCAAATTATGAAAATAGCTTGATGGAACATTAATTTTTTCCCAAAATAATATGAATACATTTTCCAGATTTTTGAAATCGATAAATATAAACATTTCCTAAGTAAATTAGTAAATGACATTCTGAAATGCTCTATCATACTGTAAAAGTAAAAACTTTGCCGAAAGCCAATCAACAAATAAGTGATAACCCACTCCACTGCCATTGCCCAAAATGTTCCCCTTTAGTAAAAATCACTAAATAAAGATTATATAAATTTGTTGTTTTCAATAACTCAATTTTATGTTTAAAATATTATTATTAAATAAATAAGTGTGAGGATTCTCCGCATGCATTAGGTATAGAAGTAACGTTTATAAAATGATAATTCTTGATGATAAATTTCATACACTGAAAAAAACCTATTCCACTTCAGCATCAGCAAATATATAATATTCAATTGAATGAATTCAGTGTCTCAATGTAAAGTTGCTTATTGAAATCATCTACAGTTCATAATAAAAAATTTCCATTTGCATTATTTTCGCTTTTAAAAGTAATATTTTTTCCAATGTAGAACGCTTAGAAAGATTTTCCATTGTGTAAGTAAAACAAGAAGTTACATTGTCATTGTACACATATTCCATTGTATATTGGTTGAACATTAAAAGCTTTCTAATTGCAATCGAGAATTGCATATTTAGATGAAACTTGGGCAACTGCTTGCAGTTCAGGCTACAGAAGTGATTCAGGTGTAGCATTCGGTAGTCAAGAACCGAGGCACAGATTATCATTATCTCACCATAAACCGTACGATAATGCAGAATTGGGGCACTGGGAAGAAGCTGATCCTTCGATGTCGCATATGAGTGGCTACTACAGTGATTACACAAGTCACAGACGTACCAGATCAGGTCGACGTTATGCAAAAAATGTGCAAAGTGTTTTCCCCTTGGAACTCAGACCAAACTCACCTACTGAAGAAAGCGGTAACGAAACAAGTTCACCTTCACATGTAATTAGTGCTAGTCTTCGACGACTGCCACATCCTCCTCCATCTTTAACAGATGGATGCGATCGTAAAATCGAACTTAAGTAAACTTAAGTAACTGATCAATCAGTTTAATAATTTTTAACATTACTAAAATTCTTTCACAGATATAGCAGCAAAAAAACTAGTAGCGATCAAGTCGAGGATCGTGCCAACATTGTCACCGGGGATTATCTCAGCGATGGCTCAGAAACATCCATTTCTATGCCTAGCACACGTTCAGAACGTCTAATTGGATCACAGATGATCGTTAAAAACATTACCAGGTAATATTTATAAAGAAATTCGACTTAAATTACATTTGCAATTATACATAAAGTCCTCAATATAATTCACTTCTACATAAGGATTTAATTTCACACTTTCTAATCCATTTCAAATTATTTATTAATTTTTGCTTTCATCGCCTTTTCCCTTTTATATAATTTTACATCATGAATATTTATTTCATTATGATTCCTAATAAACATCTTTATATTAAAAAATACCCATATAATATAATAAATGTGAAAAATAGAAAACATTTAGTAACAAAAATTTAATTAATTTCAGTCAGCTAAATATGAATTACGCTAAAGTAAAAGTGACTGCACAATTTTCACATGCAAAACAATTTTTACTTTACGTCATAAACAACTGTTGAAATTAAAGAATAAAAACGAAGCTAAAAATTGTGTCGCAAGAGCAAAACCTCTATTATTAAGCTTTCCAAATAGCATAACATGGATCAGTTATCAGTGTCAGAGAGAATTAGTTACTTAATTTCTTGTTGACCAGTTGTTAACCTCTCAGTTTGCTTTTTAATTGTTACAAGTGAATGTTTAAAATTTCTCTTCTCAAATGTGTATTAGTGGTTTTCATTTCTGAATGAATGAATAATTTAATGCACGTCAATTGCTACGACCGGAATCAGAATTTTTGGTGGATCAAGTGTTGATAAGAGCATTTATTAAATGCAAATCCTACTTCAGCTGAGTAATCACATTTGAGCAGAAAAACGGGAAACAAAATAAAATATGCATTTGCATGGCTTCTTTTTCAAAAACTCTTACTCATTCCTTTACAGTTGCAACTTTTTTCCAAACCGAACGCTTTTTTTCACATTTTTGTAACAAACACCGTAGAGGCTTTTCGATTTGCATCTTTTTTCACAAAAGAGCTTCAAAAGAAAATCAATATTTCAACCTGAGGAACAATGAATGATGTTCAACTACAATTTGCCCTTAACCCCACGCTGGTGGAGAATATTTCGGCGGTTTAGGCTAAATTGAAAAATCGGCTGTCACATGTTGACAGTGATCGATCCAAAATCAACCCTGCTTGATAATTTTTTTGGCTTTCAATTTCTATCCAACGACACCAAGAAGATGATGAAAATAGAAACAAATATAGCACATAGTATCAGCTAATTTAAGATTAATCATTTGTTTCAGAGAACGTAGTTTAGACGAAGAACACATGCCGAGATCAGTGAACAATAATTCAAGCAGTCATCATTATTCAACTCATGTAAAGCAAGAATCAGCAGAAGCAGGCGGCTTTTATGAAACTACAACTGAGAACAATTACAAAACCTGCAACGCCACTGTTGAACAGATACCAACCACTGACAAGCGGAAAAAAAGTTTAATGACTCGTCTCATTCCTGGTCGAGTTACCGCTGCCCAACTTGCCCAAGGTAAATGCTGCATATTGTGGTGTTCTTTCCTTTCTCCTTTATCTTATAAGCATACATTTGCTTCATATCCTAATCCAATATTATAGAGCAAAAACGCGTTGTATTCCGACGTTCAGATGAAGTTGGAGTGCCAGTGAATTTAAGTCCACAGACCAGTTTAGATATAACGAAACAGTCCAGCCGAGAATCGACCGATAGCAACGAAAGCTCGTTAGTGATTGCCAACAATGCAAATGAGCTTGTTGTTTTGTAAAATAGTAATTGTTTGTTTGTTTTTACTTTTTTGCAGATTAGTCCCTGTGGCACATGAGCCAGGCTCAATTGGTGAATTTGTCGACGGTCTTGGACCTGGCCAAGTGGTCGGTCGTCAAGCTGTTGCCAGCCCTTGTCTAGGAGAGATTCAGATTAGCTTGTATGAAAGGAGAAGCAATTTAGAAGTTCGAATCATTCGCGCTAGACATCTTAACCGAAAGCCCGGCTCTAAATTTTATCCATGTAACTAACCATTCCAGATCCACGTCGAAAACACTATTTTATTCAGCCTTTACAATTATGTGTTTTCAGCGCCTTATGTAAAAGTGTATCTTTGCGATGAAAAATCGATAGTTGCCAAAGCAAAGACAGGCTTAGCTGCAAGAACACCGGAACCAAGATTTGATCAGTTGCTCATCTTTACCGAAGCATATCATAATCGTCTTTTACAAGTAAAAAACCAACAACAATAAACAGATAAATAAATAATGTATATTGCATACAAATTAAGGTGATTCTGGTTGGTGATTATGGAAGAATAGAGCGCAAATCGGTGATTGGTCTCGCCATGATTCGCCTGAGCAATTTGGATTTAAAGAAACCAATTGAAGGTTGGTACAAGCTATACCACTCTGGCTAGCTAAATGTCTTTTTTGTGACAAAACTATATATATCTTTGGTTCAGCTTCAGCTCCTACTTCTTTTCTTTAAATTTCCTGTTTTTATTTTCTTAATCGTCACTATGCAAATTCACTTTGAGCAAAAATCAAAAATCACACGCAAGCACATTTGTCTGTCTACGGTGTACCGCTTTGTGACTTCCGCGAAACACAGGGCCACAGTATACAATTTTGAATTGGTTAACTAATTTAAAATTTTACCTTTTTCTTTTGTTAAATGGCGATTGCATTTACCCGATGCGATTAAATTCGATTAAAGCAAAATTATTCTATATTACTAAAAATTGATCATGAATTTCAATTCTTCACTCGAAACATAACAGTAATACAACCATTAATTACTGTAATTTTCAATGCGACTTCATTTGGACATTTCCATTATGAAAAAAAAGATACGCAGAATAATACAACAAGTATTTTGCTCGTGCTTCTAATTTTCGAGGAAAATATGTTCGTTGGAAGAGTCTGAACACAAATGGTCTGATTTACTGTGAAAAGTAACGTCAAAATTTTCCGGATACCAGTACCACAACTGTTATTTTTCGAAAAATAATTTCCTTATATTTATTTCTTAAAAGAAATTTCTCTACAATTCTATTGCTACAAACATTTCTAAAACTACGAGGAACAATATAAAGATTGATTAAATCTAATGAACGATTTTATGAGCCAGTCACATTTATATTTGACTACATAAAAATACACATATCCTCGAATATGAATAATAAATTCTTAGGGATAAAGTAAGTTGTTTAACAAAATATACGAAAAATTAATCAGCCAAAGCATTTTGCAAACGCTTGAAATGATCATTCAGCGTTGATTATCAGTATCAAAATAAAAATTTCAAACTGAGAAAATTACTTGAATAATTCCCTCAAACATACATAACTACTCAACAACTATTCAAACTAATTTCTGTTTTATCTGCAAATTTATCATAAAATAATATTCTCTTTTCACAGAATTATTTTATAAATGTTTTTACCGCTTAATTGCAAGGACAAATTTCAAAAATACGCCAATTCTAAGTCAACATTTTCCAAGTGTCGATTGAACAAAGACCATCACAATAATAAACATAAATAACACTTACCGTTTTATAAATATATGCTTATGGTAGATGATAAACGTTAGGTAGTCGACAGCAATTTCTGTATTCAATTTTTGAATGAATGAAGAATTTTCGTATTTAGTAAGCATTCTGCATAGATTCTATAAAATAAATATATAAAGCATATAAAGATATACTAAATATATAAAATTCATGTATAAATCTACAAAATCAAATCAATAAAATAAACATAAATTAATAAAGAAATTTTTCACATTTCTTGAATAATATCTTTAGAAAAAAATTGGTTGCTATAAAATGCCACATTGCAAAAAGTATTCAGTTTTTCCGTCTAGAAAGAACTGAATGAAAACAATTTCACATAAAAACAAATTTTATGATTACAAAAAACTATGATATTCATTAAAGCATCAAGTGAAATTAATTGTTACGTATTTCCCAATTGAGCTGTTCTTCAACGATAATGACTTATTACAAAATTAATGTTTTCTATAAATGGAGAACATTTTATTGAAAAAAGTTTTTAATCAGTTACAAAATAAATTCATTTTAATCGTTCTTATATTACTTGAAGTCAATTAAAAATATTAAAATAACATAAGAATATTCGGTTCAATAAATGACAATTAGAAAATAAAGATAAATGATAAATGGTAGTGCACTTTTTCACATATAAAAATATTTTGTATTAAGTGGCATCAAATACTGTCATAATTTAACAGAAAAAATTTCTTTTTTTCAAATATGAAGTATAATGAAGATTTAAATCATGTTTATGGCACACTGCTTTAATTAACTTATAAATGTCCACTGTAATTTCATGTATCAATATAACTTAATTTGAACATTTCGTGTTTGACATTTAAGCATCAGGAAAATTTTGTAAGAATATTATTTGTAAAATACCAATTTCAGGCACTTTATGAATCTGACTAAAAGAAATTATACCTTGTCTTTTTTAATAAACAAGTGTTTAAGTTTCGTTATATAGAAATTAGCAATAACCTAATGACTGTACGGTAGTATATCAAAATGCTAATAATATAAATAGTCAAGTACAATTTTTGCAAAAATTTCATATTCGTATAATACCTTGTTTTGCCGTGAAAATTATTTTAATCACAATTTAAATTTTATTTCATAAATTAGTATTATTACCTCAAACATCAGATGCAATATCAAAAAACATACTTATAGATGTTACTACTTATTACATTTTAACATGGGTCAGCAGTTGAATATTCTACGTAAAAGCAAACATTAGAAACAAAATTTCAAAATTTATAATAAAACTTCTAATACAACGGACTTATTTCTAAAATAACAAAAATTAGGCTTAAAAATAATAAGTCAACTTTACCAAAACTCTTACATACAACAATATATAGCACTTTCAAATACTGCTTTCCTGAAACAAATTATAGGACTAAATGTTTTAATGAAAAAGACCTGAAAACGTGTAAATTGCGTTTACTTCTTTCCATATTAAAAGTTTGGTACAAACAGTACATTTCATAAAAAGCATTAAATACATTTTAACGATACAAAAAATTGAAACGACTGAGTGCCTGCGGTAAACTGGAAATTAACGGACCATAACCAGCAGAGTTGTCGTAGAGTTCAAAAATTGGAGCTGCAACAAGTTTATAATTTCTCGGAACTGCAAAAAGTGCTTTCTCTGGCAACTGAACCAAAAGCATTTTGATATGCTCTTTCGGTTTGCACACATGCGTACAAAGATATGGATAGCGAGCAGGTTCAAAATTCGGACGCCACCAATTACTCAACGTATCTTCAATTACCCAAGGTGTTTGTTCGCCATCTTCACGACCTAAACAGTCAGTCAATAATCGTTTCAAACCTTCTACTTCATCTTCGCCCGGTTCCAATTCGCCACCAGGCAATCGAAAGAACGTCGAGCCCAGTTGCAACAACAACACATGAGGAAGATTGTGTTCATGT
This sequence comes from Trichinella spiralis, assembly GCF_000181795.1. NCBI lineage: Eukaryota > Metazoa > Nematoda > Enoplea > Trichinellida > Trichinellidae > Trichinella > Trichinella spiralis. The sequence continues at coordinate 81,208 of NW_003526944.1, forward strand.
ACTATAAGGACACCATCGACTGAACGACGCATGCCATGCTTTTCATATTCATTACGCATCCTTGTAAAGCGAGCTTGAACCGTTTGATCACGTTCTTGCTGCGCACTTTTTGATCCAAATGTATAATTTGTCAATGGATATACATTGACCGTCCGATTTAGCGTATCGCTAGTAGAGGTCAAATAAGTCTGATCAACTTCTGTTCCAAATGGAACTAGGGAGCAACCATGAACTACCATTTTAGAGAAATTTCAATTTTACAGCTGGATAACGGCCACACAAAAGTGTAACAACATTTGTGACATTCAAGTACTAATAGATTTACCGTAATTCAACTAATTTATGTGTTTGTTTTATGCAGAATAGAAAATTCAGTTTTATAAACTGTATTTTTTTTTCTTTAAAATCTTAAAATAAACTGCTATACTTATGAATTCTAAATATATTACAATAATAACTTACAGTACTGCTTCAAGTCAATGGCCTAAATAGATCCATAAAATAAGCTTTTAATATTTATGCATTGAATTTTTAATGATAAACTTATGAATTAAATTTTTAATTATTTTATTTTATAATTTCAGGTTTTTTTTTGCAAAATACCGTACGCAGACCATCTTCCCTTTTTATCTTCTTACGTCCGTGTGTTGTGGTTGTTTGAAATTACTTTAAATTTGAAATAATATCCAGTGAAATTGAACTGCTATGCAAAAGTCTGAATGAAATTTTTGTAAATTTATTTATTTATTTCATACAAATCTGTATTTAGCTTTGAATTCAAATGTACGGTAAAGTTGGTGAAGGCTGGTTCTACTTTTTGGCATGTATCAGGCTCAATATGTCTGACGTGTCCATCAGAAATATCTAATCGTTCAGCGGCGTTAGTAATTCGTCGAAATGGTGAAACATTACAGTCATTTCGTGTAACAGATTTGCAAAAAGTTTGCAAACCGGCCATAAAAGATGGGAAATTATCAATCTTTTTAAAAGACAATACTTGTCTTCTGATTAGCAAGGTAATTTACTTTTTATTTTTTGAATAACTGTTACCAATTTTTAGATATTTTATTTCATTATTTGCTCCTATTACTGTTATAGCTGTTCTTCATTATAAGTCATTGTTATTTTTTATTAAATTCATTTTAGTCTAACGAAATGGTTTTGTTGTGTCTTGCAAATTTGTTAGATCATTGTATCGAAGGAAGGAGTCTTTACCTTAAAATGTGTCGTTGTCCAATGTTGAAACAGTGCATGTCAATGAAATCTTTGGTACGTTATCAATTTGGCAGGAACATATGTTTGACCAGTACAACCGTGGATGAGAATGACTTCTTTAAAGCAGACTGTTCATTGGTAGAGTTCATCGAAATGAGAGATTGTCGCTGTGAAAAGTTATTTTCCATACTGACCGCGGCACGATTTTCGAATTTGAATACATTGAACATAACATCTTGTCACAACGCTTCATTTGATGATAAATTTTGGATTGCTCTCCCCACTGCATTAGAAGTACTGATTTTGAGAGATAATGAAATCACAAGGTTGACAGATGGATTTTGCAAATTGACAGTTAAAACTATTGATCTGAGCAAAAATAAATTACAAGCATTACCTGAAAATATGTCTTCCATGCGGAGGACATTGAAGAAGCTGGATATTTCTCACAATCGTATTCGCTTTCTGAATCACTCCATTTTAGAATTGTCTTTAAGTGAATTAGACACAAGTGTCAACGATTTTCATGGCAATTTTCGGTTTTTTGATCATGCTCTTGAATCTTCTAAAAGGATATGTCGACGCAGACGGTTTTTGACTGAAGCTGCAGCATTTGCTGTATTACGCAGGTGATACGTTACGACTTTTATAATTTTATATTAATTTATTTTATATTTTAAGCTTACGTTTAATCTATTTAGCTATAATTTTGATATAGTAAAATTAAAGCAGGAAACCGTTTTGCCAGATTTATGCTGGGACGCTATTGAATCTTTATCATCCTGTGCCGAATGCAAGTGCTGGTTGCCAAGAAGAAACTGCCTGTTTCACATTTATGGTGTAAATATGAGTAGAAATATACCTGTGTTCAGATTTTTAAATTCCGAGGCTATGCTTGGTTTTATTCCTTTGAGGGGAACATATTGTTCACCACAGTGTCAATCTGAATGGAAATTGAAGCACGATCCTATTTTATTGGATCTGTTGAACTGGGCATTGTGAAATATTTCAGAAATTGTGATAAATTATCATAAATCTTTTAATATGATGAATTATTTTTTCAAATAAACCTGCATAGCATTAATTTTTGTAACTGACTTTGTGAGAACATTTGAATGGAATGATATGAATTTCAAAATTTAAAGTAATATTTAAAAATTAAAACCGCTCCAATTTTACTTTAATTAAAGTGAAACTCCGATTATCCGAACATTTTTTGGTCAGACAACCTGCATTCCACTAATACTGTAACATTCCGTTGTTGCCTAATTTTTGTCCGGTATGTCTACTACTAGAAAGAGAAAGGTTTTGAATTTAGAGGAAAAGCTAAAAATGTGTGAACTAGTGGAGAGGGGCGAGTGGCTCAGGAAAACTGCTAAGAGTTTTAGTGTGGGTCTGTCCACAGTTTCAGACATCTATCTCAGTCGACGTCAGCGAACTGACTTTGTGTCGCACATAGATACTTCGAGAAGAAGCTAGCTTCGTTAAAACAGAAACTTATTATTGATTTTATAAAATCTAACACAAAGTAAATTTTATGCTTTTTCAATGTGGCGCTGAAAATATAATCGACGTGTTAATAAATGTTCATGCAATTTAAGCGAGTAAAGGGGAAATAACGTCGCATAATAAGCGGAATGTCTACTCTTACACGTCAAATTGAGAATAACAGCTATAAACGCTTCAATTATGTACATACATTTTGAAAAATTGAAAACGTCTGATTATCCGAATGACCCCCAAAAACCGAGTGTTCGGATAATCGGTGTTCCACTGTATTTTTATTAGTTAAATTCGTTTAATTTATTTACTTGTCGAAGTAATCATTAAAAATATCATAATAAACATTCAGGTTATCTTAAGCGAAAACATTATCAACTGCTATCTTATTTACATACATTTCGTGCAGAGGTTGTCCAGAAAGAATGTGAATGGAGAAAAAATTAGTTTAAACTTGAAACAAAAGCTGAACAACGAAAATGATTTTTCGAAACATTTTCTTAATGATCAGTTTTGCATCTGCTCTTGTAAACTGTATATTTTTTCGACGTGGACATTTAGAAAATGGAATATTTTCAATCGATCAAATTTTTTTCAATGATAAAAGTTTCAGTAATACCAAAGTTGCAGCAAATTTCAATTATTTCCAACAAAACCTAGATCACTTCCATCATCAACAAAATATCACATGGCTCCAGGTTATTATGGCTCAGTAACTATTATATTTTGTGATAATTAATTGTTCCATTTCAGCGCTATTGGGTAAATACGAAATATTACAAGCCTGGTGGACCAGCATTTTTGCTAATTGGTGGCGAAGGTCCAGCTATTTCTAGTTGGATACAAGAAAGTAGAAGATGAGCAACTTTTACAAATAAGTGTAAATGAAATAATTATATTTTCAAAGGTGAAAAATATCCGAAAGACTGGATGAAAAAGGCGCAAACTTTTGGTGCGATCTGTTTTATGCTGGAGCATCGATACTATGGTGAAAGCCATCCAACAGAGTTTAACACAATCTGTTATTTTTTTCCTTTAAACTACCCCTTTAATGAAACTGCATTTAAATTTATAGTAACATGAAAACAGAAAATCTCAGATGGCTGACAAGTGACCAAGCACTTGCTGACGTGGCCAATTTCATTTCCTACGCAACCACACGTTACAATTTGCAAGGAAGTCGGTGGATCACATTCGGTGGATCATATGCAGGTGAATGAACGTTCCAAAAAATTTCTAAACATACTCAAAGGCATCGTTCCAAAAATTATTTGTCAGGACTGCTATCTGGTTGGTCGAGGTTAAAATATCCCCACCTAATTACCGGTGCTGTCGCCAGCAGTGCTCCTTTTCACATTAAAGTCAACTTTCATGGTTAGTATTATTTAATCTGCTTAAAAAACTCATTACTTCTGTTTTCAGAATATCTTGATAGTGTTTTTGATAGCATAAAAAATGAAAATGCAAACTGTGCTTCAGAAATAGAGAACGCTGTTTTACAAATGCGGAAACTGCTTCGAACTGAATACGGAAGAAGAGAAATGAAAGAAAAGTTAAGGTGACTTATTGGAATTAGGCATTGAAACATGTTAATAACTGAACACACAGATTGATAATAATGATGACTTAATCAGAGTATAAATACAGAGAAACAAAAGTGCTAGTTGCATATAATATAATATATCATTAAAAAATTGTTTAGTTTATGTAAGAAAATTAAACAAGCTGAAGGAAAAGATGTGCAAAATCTGTTCGCCACCATTGCCGATATGTTTTCATTCATCGTTCAGTACAATCAGCCAAACGTATGTCAACATTACTTATATAGATTAAATGACAATATCGCAAAGTATAGTGACATCATTTACAAACTGTTATTTTTAATTACTTACCATAACTATATCGTAGTTGAAAGCACTAGAAAATGATTTTCAAGTGAACAGCTTTTATTTCAAGCAGCACATTCTGTATCAATATTTTAAAAACTCACTACACTGTTACAGTATAAAGTTTACAGGTACAAATGTAACCATAATATAAATATGAATAGACTGCAATGAGTATGAAAAATATGTGTGAAAAGCTGACAGATTTGTCTGGCGGAGATCCTGTAACGCGTCTCGGTGTTATTATACGTTGGATGCTCAGATTTACTTCCGCACTTTGCTTGAATTTTCGATATTCAGACATGATAGCTGAATTAAGTGATACAAAATGGACGAAATCGAGCAGTAAGTTATTTTTATTTCAACAACGCACTGAATTATTTGCATTACAGCACGACAATGGCAATATCAAACTTGCACAGAATTTGGCTATTTTCAAACAACAGATTCACTTCAGCATGCTTTCTTTGGAACCTATGATTTACAGTCAGTTAATTGTTTGCTATTTTTTGTTTTGTTGATTAGTATTTTATTTTTTGAGGTTCTTTTTTGATATCTGCAAAGATACATTTGGAAAACAGTTTACGGAAGCAACTGTACATCGAGGTGCATTTGAAAAAAATGTACGTTATGGAGGAAAACAGTTGAAAGTAATTATCAGTGTAACAATAAAATTTCCAAAAAGGAATATAATCTGTTGTTAAGAAGTCAAACATTATTTTGATAAACGGATCCGTGGATCCGTGGCATAGACTTGGTCTCGTCAATAATCCGCATCCACTATCAAAGGCAATATTAATAAATGGTACCATATTGCACAAGTTGCTCGCTAGAACCAATATTAGTTCTCTTTTCAATTTTTAAGGCTCTTCTCACTGCGCTGATATGTATCCTGAGCTAACAAGCGATCCAGAAACGTTGATCAAAGCACGACGTGAAATTACTGGGCACATAGCTTCTTGGATATTACAATAGTTCAGTAATTTAAAAGAGTGAAGCTAATTATAACGTACTTCAGTTTTATAAAGAAAACATGTTTAATTCTGCAAATCTAAATGAACAACAATTTATAATAAAGTAAAATAATAAATATGAAGAAGAAAAATACCATTTCACTTTCACCATGAGAATAAAAATGACAAGCCATATAACATTCTTTAGCAAACAGCATATTGTCGTTCTTTAATACAAAAACACTGATGGAAATACATCCACACTGATGACTTCCAAAAAAGCATACAAATTCTCATTTGACTGTAAACAAAAACTGCAGCAATTTTTTTTACATTCTTAGATGACACAACTTCACGATCACCGATCTTGGTATTCATTCAGTAAATCAGTTCAATAAATAAGCATCAGTGATAAACAGTTTTTCTATATATTTTCGAAAAATAAACATTTTTGCTGATTATAGAGTAATACATACACACACATAATATATGTATATATATATGTGTGTGTGTGTGTATGGGTGTTTTTAGTTCCATTTTAGCAAAATTTCCAACGATTGCCACACTCACGGCAGTATACAAAAGTTGTCATCGGTTCATCTGCACTACGAGTCTGTGCTTGTGTATAAGTGCAATTCTTTTTGTGACATTTTCCACATTTGAACATATCCGTTGGAGTTCCAACTTCCTGCGCTACTTGATGCTCTTCAATTGCTTCTTTGGTAAATTTTCTTCTAGCTGCTTTCAAAGCTTCGCTAGCCATTTCTTCGGATGTCATTGTGGCCAATCGGATTGCAGTAATCTCACCGGACAATACACTGCGCTTCAGATCGGGATTTTTCTTATCGCGCAAATTGAACACCCTGCTGCGAACACAGGCGCAGTAACGATCACCTGTGTTGTTGAACAAACTGTATATTTCCTGTTCAATTTCGGCAGCCAAACGTTCTCTAGTTAACACACTTATTTCTGGTGAATTCAAATCTGGTTCCAAAGATTTCAACAACATCTGTCTGCATTTTTCACGCACATCAGTCATCTGTGGTGGAAATGTGGTATTCTTCTGAAATGGGCGTGGTCGAATCGGGGTCGAAGCCACGCCATCACTGTCATTCGACCGTCCACCTTCGGACATGTTACTAGCCACAGAATCATTTCTCGTCAAATTTACCGAATTCGCTGCAGCAGCAGAAGAAGAAGAAGAAGAACCGCTGCTTTTGGACGACGCACTTTTGCATTCGATCAACTTTTTCCAATGTCGAATCAAATTTTTCGCCTCTACCTGCAAACTGCGGTCAGTTGTCTTTTTCCGCAGTTCATTCACGGTCATACCAATGCGTGTCTTTTGCAAAAGTTCCACTGTCATCGGCGTCGCTCTTAAAATTTTTAAAATATCCATTGCAGATTGTTCGGATTTTTCTCCATTCACCACTTTATCCAACTTTTTCCCATAGCGGATCAGATCATCTTCACGTGGTTTCACTTGCGCCATCACCCGTCTTTTAGAAACAAAAATCCAATTAAAATTCACTGAACAATTACAGTAAACATTCGTTTCAGCATAATAAGAAAATTACACGAAATAACCAGAACGTTGACACAAATATACCAACATGTGAAAATGTTATCAAAGAAAAAATTACCATCTTACATTTGTTGAACACGAGAAATGATAATTTTGTATAATATTTTTTGAAATTCATGTTACAATCAAATCAATTATTGTGCAACTTCTTTTAATAATAAACTGAACACAAAACAGAACTAAGCATTTTTCAACTGTGAAATGAATCAAGTCAATTCGATGTCGGTAAATAATATATGAAAAACAACGCATCGTTTCATTCACATAAATTAAACTTTCAATTTCATGCAAAAAACACTTCAACACAAAATTCTGTTTATATGTGACTCAATTAAAAAGTATAAAATTACATTGAAAATAAAAAAATAAACAATTAACTGATTGTGAAATGAAATAAACTCAACATGTGCAGACGATAATTAATCAGTGAAACAATTTCATAGAATTCATGCTCAGCTGAATGAAACAAGTAGCGCAATTCTCACCGCAAAAATATTTTATCATTCATCAATTATTGCCTCTACTACTTTACAAAATATAGAAATCATTCAATTTACAAAATATTGTAATCTACTGACGACGACCAAGCCTAACGCACCGTAACGTGCCTAACCTAACCAACTCAAGCAACAACTAATAATGAACAATGCCAAAGTGTTACCATACATTGTGCAATGTATAGAATATAATGGTTGAAACAAATAAAAGTCAAAAAAGCAATAAATTTATAATATCTATATATTTATATATTTATGCATATATAATAAACTATGAAAACCTTAAAGGAAGCAATCGATGTATGAACATAAAATAAGGCTACAGTAACACACATTAAAAATCAAGTTCACCTTTTGCTGTTTTTTATACAAAATAATTTATTATAAAATGGTGAAAATTATAAAATGGTGAAAATCAAAGAAAAATACGGTTACAAGTAGAAGTATACCAAACTTTTATACTATTCATACAATTATGAATTATTATTCAGTTATGAAATCTAATTTATAATATTACTTTTATAAAAGCTCACTAGTTTATTGAAATTTATTCATATTTAAAATTGTTTTAAAAATTAGGACGCTTACTAATTTCAAAGGTCATTAAAACAATGCCCTGCTAGATTACAAATATCTAAATAAAGTGGGAATAATAAATACAATTATTAAATCATATAAAATTATTATTTAAAATTTACAATTTCAATAAATAAATAAATATATCATTTTTCATTTATAGAAATGAAAATAATAATAGAATAACAAATTCATAGATTCTGTAAACAAAGGGCACAGTATACTTATGTGAACTTGCATGTTACAATAGTGTTATTATTATATTGATCGCTTGTTGTTGTTGTTGTTGTGGTGTTGGTATTATTAGCGGTAGATTTCCTAAAAGTCCTAACCTGTTATTTTATTTAGGTTTTCAATGAATTCCAAGCACAGAATTCGTTTTACGAGTTGCAGCAAGCATTGTTCTTTTCTTGGGTTGATATTGATTTTCGTCGCTGCATTGACACCTTCATGGGAAGTGTTAATACATTCCGATTCTGTTGATAAAATTCGAGACAGGGGTTTATTTTATGCATATTGGTTTCACCAGCCTCCAGGAGATGTGGCACTGCCGAGGATGGTGAATTATCCTGCTTTCGAGTTCTTGCTAATTGATGATCGCCCTATGAATGCTCATGCGCCTGCCTATGATAATATTAGTTATACGACTGCACTGTTGTTGATGATCGGATTCGTCCTTGCTAGTTTGAAGTTGGCAACTCCTGTATCTCCGTATAATTTGGGTTTAATAGCGTTGCATTTCATTTTATCTTTGTTAGCGACTTTGTTCACTTCCGGAGCCGTGGCGTTTTATTATTTCATGATGCCAGAAATTCCATCTGCATATAGCCTAGATAAATGTGTGACGACCAGATATGGATATTCATTTTTTACTTGCGCTTTTGGTACTCTTCTATTGATTATAGCAATGATCTTCCAGACAGCACAGATAATTTACGTTATTTTTCATCCGGAAAAGTGGACCATACCCACGGTATATATTGCAACTTTGAGAACTCCAGTTCGCGAAAACAAGCAGATTCCGTTTACAAGGACGTAGAGAAATAACGAAAGGACTATCGCTTGTTTCAGTTTTTTGGATTTAAAAACTATCTGTTGAATATTTCTACTGTTCAACGATTATTTTTCAAAAAATACTGGCTTGTAAGAAATAATAAAACTTATTTTTTAATTCTTTGTTTTATTATCAAAATGCAATTGCACGGAGCAGTATAATTCTGAAATTCCACTAAAAAGAAAGCCATATAAGTGAATGCAATTCACTGAATGCAATTCAATGCAGTTACCGCAAAAACCAAAATACAACGTGAAAACCTGAAAATCAATTTGCTTTCGTAATTTTATTATTATACTCTATAGTCTAGCTTATATAGCCTTCTGGTTAAACATTTATTACTGGCTTTCAGTTTACTATGAAACTACTAAACTGTTTGTTTTACTTGTTAAATTACAAATTGTGAAAATATAACTTCTGTCAATTTTCCTATAAAAAAAGGCAACAAAATTTTTTAATATGTAAACAATTTGTAACATTTTATTGGCGTTTATTTTATATAAAGAAATATGCCTAATATAAATGTAAAATAATAAAACTTCTAGGAAAATACATTTGAAAACGATACAGTGCTGAAGAGTAAATAAAATTGTACGTTAAAATTAAGCAAATTCCTTATGATAAAGCACATTAGTTTTTGAGTCTTAAGATTTTAGAAATAAATTCGGTTCTCGTTAAACAGAATGTTCAACGAAACTTTTCAATGCAGCGATGATTTCTGCTGTAAATTTGATAAATAAAAGTTTGCAGACGTATAACTAGTAAAAGTAACCGACTGATCTGAACTTATCGGTCGAGTAAACTATATAAGAGCAGTGAAGCTTAAGAAATTAAGAATAAATAGACAATTTTACATTCCAAACAAAATTGAATGAAAAATACAAGTACTCGCTAAAATGATTAATAATAAAACAAGAAAGAAAAACTGATTTACCTTAAAGTCTTACATAAGTGAAATTCTTTTAAATTGAATGATAATAACTTACTTTAGTTGACACTTTCACTTCATTGAATATTTGAGATGAATAAATTATAAATGAAATAATTGTCAAAATAATTCAAAATCTTAATACCATTTCACAAGTACAATTGAATGTGTTCTGAATATTTCTTAAACGTTTTTGGATACTGTAAGCCGATGTTCAAAACGAAATACATTTATATTTATGCAATACAGTATGTAAGAAAAAAATGATATGAAATCAAAATGGATGTATACAATAAAAAAATAATCAGATAAAGAAATAAAATATTAAAAAAATGTATTCCTGAAATATCTAAAAAAAATCTATAATGGTAACTTGTGCCGTAATTCATTTTCCGTAAACTTTAATTATAATGAACATTTTTTAATATGCAATTAATTTCAAGTATTTAAAATTTCCTTTTGCTACTTTACGGTACAACAGTTAAAATAGTAATATGATTATCAAGTTATGTTTTACTGTAAGTTTTTTATGTAAACGTACTTTTATAGTTCTTTGTCATCTTCAACAAATTGTTTTGAGAATGGGAAAAATAAAGGACGGAGTATTTCAAATTGCTGCTGGTGGTAGTGCAGGCTTTTTAGAAGTATGCTTGATGCAACCGCTTGATTTAGTGAAGACCCGTTTCCAAGTGCAAAGCAGCGTGGCTGACCAAACCCGCTACAAAAGTTTAGTGGACTGCTTTTTGAGAATTTATCGCCAAGAAGGCGGTCTGGCATTTTATAAAGGAATCGTTCCTCCAATTATGGCCGAGACTCCAAAACGAGCAGTGAAATTTTTCACGTTCGAACAATACAGATCCGTTTTTGCTGAATCGAAGAGCATAAATCCAGCCTGCGGCTATTCATTGGCAGGTTTGCTTTGCGGTGTAACCGAAGCGATGGTTGTGAATCCTTTCGAAGCCGTGAAAGTTCGCCTCCAAGTAGACCGACAAGCGTCGGTGCTTGAACAGAACACCTTTGCCATGGCAAGGCAACTGATCAAACAAGGCGGTCTCGGCACCAACGGCATTAATCGAGGTCTGTCGGCGACGATGTGGCGCAACGGAATCTGGAATATGATTTATTTCGGCTTTTACCACAGTACAAAATCGTACGTTGCTTCATCGGATTCAGAACTGAAACACAATCTGCCAATTCGTATCGGTCTGAGCTTTACCGCCGGCTGCTTAGCTTGCATTGGCAATACGCCGTTCGACGTGGCAAAAAGTCGTATTCAAGCGAGCATACAAACCAGAGCAAAGTATCGTAGTTGTCTCCAATCTATTGCTGTTATTTACCGCGAAGAAGGTTTACTTGCTTTGTACAGAGGTCTGCTACCGAAAATTATGCGCCTTGGCCCGGGTGGTGCAGTTCTGATGATCGCATATGAACATATTTTTGAATTTCTGAAATCAAATTTTGACTAAATGTGAATTTTGTCTTTTTTACTGTTATTTTTTCCATTTTCCTTTGTCAATGTTTCACATAGATCAATATTTTTCCACCATGTTCAAGCTAAATACTTCCGATACACGATCAATCAGATCGATTGGATTAACTTTTATACCTATATATCTAATCATGACCGGAATAAATGATAAGAGAAATCACTTTACTCCGTTGTTATCGGTATTATCTATATTATATATGCTTGTATCGATTTATGCAACAAGCAATAAAATGCCCACTGTAAACAAAAGCTAGGCATTTCTGTAAATCTTTTTTCAACTTAAATGCCGTTTTATGTTTTTAAATAAAACACAAAAACAAGCTATATAATAATAATAATAATAATAACGCTTGCTCATTTGATACGTGTTCTGTCAGTGAAAACAAGAAAAATTACCGATGAAACAAAATGATAATACAATAAGCTGGTCCGTCCAATAACACCAAATTGCAACGTCGAACCAGGTCACAGATGACTATAATATGTCAGGCTAATTTTATACGCAACAGTCAAACAAACACATCAAAAACACACATCATCATCATTCATTCCACTGGTAAACTTTGCTGAAACACAACCCTGCAAGATTAAGGAAAAATAAATACATATCAGTTTCATTTTCTTCTTTTTAATTAAAAAATATTAATCGTTTGTCGTACTCAAACGGTATAAATTCTGGTAAAAGTAAAAATAATGAAAAAACTGCTGTTACTAATAAAAAAAGATCAAAGTTTTTTTTCATTTTGAGAAAGAAAAGAACAATTTATATTAAAAACTATTTCCCCGATTTCAAAATAACCTTGAAAATTATAAAAGATCTGCTGCAGACCAGCTGCTGCTGACCCCGTCTGCTGCCATTTGTTGAAGACACTTAATTGCTAACCTACAGTATCTGTAGAGTGTTTGCTAGTGTTGTCCGTTGTAAAATGTTAATACTGGAAATACCTAGGCAAGAGAAATAAATATATCGCCGTTTCCTAACAGACAATAAAAGGTTGGAATAATAAAATTCTTGCACGTTGTAATTCAATGCTTCTTGTTCGGAGCATTATTTGTAGGGCCCATTTTCAAGTTGCATTTCAATGCTGTTTCACTTGAAAACATATTTTCCTACTATAACCTACTGGCATCACTGAGAAAATTGAATATAATGTATAGCTGTATTAAAATATTTCCAATTCAGTTTAAGAAAAGCACCTCTTTCAACTGTATTAAAACCGACAAAAAATTTTACACCCTTGCCTGGAGCCGAAAGGAAACGTTTTAACCGTTTGGAATCGACTGAAACGAAAATACTTACGAATAATGCCACTCAACCACTATTTGCTGTCTGTCACAACCTTCCATTACTTTGTACAATCTGTAACATTAAAAAACCAAAGGTGGAAGAACAACACTGCACGCATACACACACAGACACACACACACACACACACACACACACACACACAAAGCAAACATCTCCAAAACAGAGCGCAGCAGGCCAACCCGAGAAGACATAATTACCATAAACCAAGCAGGCCAATTTCCAGCCATGCAACCCCAGTGTCAGTTAGCCAGGCTGAAAATATGAATACATTTTATGTTTCACATAAGCATCATAAACGACGGCCTTATAATGGTCACAGCATAGCTGGCGTAATCAGATTATAAATTAATATACGGCTGTAAAATTTCAAGAAAAATACAAAGCTTCACTCGCAGCTTTTAATAATAGATGGTTATTGATGGTTCTGGGTTCCCGATAATCAAAACTATATAAAACAATAATTTAAATATGACAGGTAATTACTTTTAGAAAACGATTGAAACCAAAATTGTAGTTGACCAAAATCATGGGCTGCGGCTGTAGCGATCATAACGGTCATAGTATGGAGAACGAGTTCGTCTGTAACTGCTGCGAGGCTCGTATCGACGATCATAGTAATCTCGACGATCGTATGAATCATAATAACCACTACCATAATCATAATTACGACGCATACTATAGCCACGCGGTGGTGGACGCCAGTCAGACCTTGGACCATAACGACGACGTGGTAGGGCCAAACTAACTCGAACTTTACAGTTTCGAATGTAACTGCCATTCAATCGATGAACCGCTTCCTCTGCATCTTCACGAGTCTTGTACACAATAAAAGCGTAAAATGGTGCATACGTTGCAAGCCAAATTTCGGATATTTTCCCAAATTTGCTAAAAGCGTCTTCTAAATCTGCTTTTGTAATCGTATCATCAATATCCCCAATATGAACGCGAGAACTGCTGTTACGCTCGCCAGAACGGCTTCTACTGCGCGAAGCCGAGCGCGAGCTGCTGCGACCACGACGCTTGCCACGTGAACGGCTACGACTACGACTCCGGCTAGCCGAACGAGAACGACGCCGAGAACGATTGGAAGATTCTTCCTTTACACGACTTGTCCGTCTTTCTTCACTATATTCACGCTCAGGCTCACTGTCACTGTTATAATCTCCCATGGTTTTTTTAATCTATTCAAGAAACACAAAAATTAAGAAAGATAAGCAAAAATTCAAAAAATCACAGATAATAAAACAATTCTAAACATTTCAGCATGGGCAAACTACACTCTAACACTTCTACTTGAAAAAACGACATCAAACAATGAAAACCTTACACAAATCATAGTAAACTTAAAATGCATCAAACAACTAAAAATAATTACAAAATTATAAACCATTAATGTCGAAAAAAGTAACAAATTGAAAATATTAGCAAAATCTCACACGCGTGCGAATAGTTCACCACAATGACTAAGGGCAAACGCAAGGGAAGCAATATTATTTGCAAAGTAAGTACTAAGGTACAAATGTATGGAATTACCGAGTGCATTGTACCGGAAATAAAATTATTTACAGGAAAAAAGCTATATAAAATGAAATTTAAATTTATAAATAATTAAATAATAAAAATAATTAATGTTACGTGACTGTTTTGAATATTAAAGCGGAGAAAAAACAAAATAACATGCATGTAATTTTATAAAACAAATATTAAAGATAAAACTTTAAACATAAAAATTGTAAAAAACTAGAAGTAATTTATAAATTAACAGTCTAACAACTTTCAACAAGTAGTTTCACGAATACCTACCACATTCATTCAGCTAAAAAATTATAACTAGTGAACTTTGATTGCAGTTGGAGAATTAATTTTAAATTGAAAAAATTTTTAAACACTTAAAACTATTTTAAATAAATAAATAAAAACATATAAATATATACATAATTTACAGTACCTGCATAGGACAAGGGAAATTCGATGGACTATACTTCCTTACTACCGTAATATTGATGTTAATCACACAAGTAAATTTACAAAGGTTCAATAATAATATTGAAAATTTAATGACAACATTTCACTTATTAAAAATTATAAATTAATTAAAAATGATACTTTAACTCATATTTCTTTACTTTAATTGAGATTATTTATATACATATATACTAATCAGAAAGCCAAGATTACAGTATGATTATAAAATTTATTCCATGAAAACTGATAATAAAAAAATGTATTTTTATATATTATAATTTTAGTTTAATATTTAATTTAATTTTTATTAAATTATTATAATAATTAGTTTTTCAACTACCAATTATACATACTTATCATATGTACTTTTCTATTGATTTTAATTCTCTATTCATAATTTATACGCTGTTAAGTATAAAATACGTATTACATAAAGAAGTGTTTTTTAAATAAGCCTGTCAAATTACAGGTTAATTTTAATTTTTCATTTTACACTAAATCAAATATTAAAAATAAATTTATACTAAATCAATTCATTGATAGTATTGCACGCTGATGATTGTTTCGTGCAGAATTACATTACAGTCAGCTGCAGTGTACTGAAAGTTTTCCATAGATTGTGTGCTGAATGGAATGACTTTAGAATGCTTACCTGCTAATTTGGTGGGTAAAATCTTTCGGCATCTTAAACCAAAAGATGTTTTACACTGTATGGTTGTTTGCCGTAACTGGTATGCTGTGCTAGTTCCGGAAAATAGTGAAGTTTGGCGACAACTCTGTTATAGTTTTGTACCTCAGACATCGTTATTCGATGAAACTCTGTTTGACAAGTCGGCCTCTTATAAAATGAAGTTGAGGTACATCTGTCGTAAGCAGTTTTTTATTTGTGCATAAATGGTTGTCTTTGTTTCGAGTTTACTGTTTCTGTGCACAAGATATGTATATTATTCAAAATTCAATTTCTAGCATTTGTTATTGTTTAGTTTGTAAATGTTTGTGCTTACTTAAATTACATTATTATACTTTATTTTTGATAGTAATATTTGAATGTTTAACTTTCATAATTTCTTAGTTATGATTGACTAATTTTCGTATTTTTATCATTTAGTATTGATTAAATTTAGATCTGGTTATGTTGATTATTTTGGTAAAAATAATTATGATTGATTGATCAAACATGATTATGGTGGTAGATTATTTTTCAAGCAAAATAAGAAGTGCTGTTTTTGTAATTCGATGCATGAATATGAGAATGAATTTCGATGATACCGTTGAAAATTCGATAATTAATTTTTTTTTTAAATTAATTCAGAGCGTGGTTGTTCACTTGGAATCCAAAAGATTGTTCTCGAAATGGTTACCTTACTCGAGGTGATTTCACTTTCCATAGATCTCCTGTAGCTCAGAGCACGGATGGTGTACGTGGTCGACGAGGCTTCATCACTGGAAGACACGCTTGGCTAGTATGGTGGAATCGTCCGCTTGGTACAGTTGCTGTGCTTGGCGTTGCGAGCAAACACGCCGCGTTGCACTGTGCCGGCTACATACCTTTGCTCGGCAGTGATGAACAAGGATGGGGTTGGAATTTGGTTGACAACACTCTGCTACATAATGGCTTTGCGGTAAATGCTTATCCACAGGGCAACAATCCACCCCATTATCGACCAGGCGAAAAGCTTCGTGTTATTCTGGACTGCGATGCGCACATTCTCTATTTTGAACGTGACGACGAATTTTTAGGCATCGCATTTTCCGACTTACCACCTATACGTCTGTATCCATGTATCTCTTGCGTTTATGGTCATTCTGAGGTGACTATGGTATATCTGGGACAACCTGTAGATGGTTAACACATTTATTATAAAATGGCAATTCACAAATTGATGTTTATATTATAGCACATCAAAGGATTTGTTGTGAAAAAAATATTTGTAACAACCTTACATCAATCGTACATCTCTTCCTTCTCTTCGTTCGGCGGAAGATATTGGAACTCATCATATTTGTAAAAATTTAAAAAGAAACATATACAACTGAAAAAATGATGTTAATAAAAAAGGAGGAGGAGGTAACTGCAGATAAAAAGTTTCAATAAAACAGTATATAAAATAGTTTTCATATGTATTGCGTTAATCGCCCGTAGAAGTCTTCCAGTGCGGCAAGTAACTGCAAAAATGATGGTCTCGCTTCAGGATGCAAATTCCAACAGCAAAACATCAACCCATACCTAAAAAATTTTGTATTATAGTATAATATGGTAGAAAAATAGCTCGTATTTGGTGTATTATAAAATATCAACGTAAAAACACTAACAGGTCGTCAGGACAATTGTAAGGCTGATACAAACGATGATCATCCATCAAGTAAGTGGTCATTTCAAAAGGATCTACTTCATGATAAGGCTGTTGTGCCAATGAAACCAACTCCCACATGGTCACTCCAAATGCCCACTAAATAATGAGAAATTTCACAATAAAATGATTTAAATAAGCATTTCTAACTTACAACATCCGAGGCGGAACTAAATTCATGTTTTTCAATCGACTCCACTGCTAACCATTTAACAGGTCTGTTCTCATTGTCACCAAGGCAGTGGTAATCTTGCGGGAAGAGATCTCGAGAAAGGCCGGTGTCACAAATTTGAACAACAAAATCTTCACCAATTCTATGAATAAAAATTATAAAATTAATCATAAAAGTACATAAAAAAAACAAACAAAAATCTTACATGCAATTTCGAGTAGCGATGTCACGATGAACGATTCCATTGCGTTGCAAATGGATCAAACCTCGACAAATATGCAATGCCATAAGCACCAAATCTTGTGTAGATAATGAATGAAAAGAGCCCGCTTCAACACCACTGCATCGGTGCAGAAATTTTTTCAAATTTCCAAATCCACGATGGGCGTAGCATAGCATAGGCAACGACGCAGGCGAACAACTGGCTGCTATGACGAAGGACACGTTCGGATGCGCAGGTAAACCATGAAACATCAAAGATTCACACAAAAACCGAGCCACTTGAGATTCCGAAGCAGTATCTATTGGGGGGAAAATAATGTCATTTTTTCACTCTGAAAAAGTATAAAAAGTAAAAAATCACTTTTAACAGTTTTAATTAACACTTCAACGCCAATTGCGTCAGTTTTCGTTAATAAACCGCTGTAAACTTCTCCAAAGTTGCCTTTAAGTTGAAATTTGTCAATTTCAATTCGATTATAGTCTACGCTAATAGCGTCCAACACGAAAACAATGTCCAATTCACGAGAACGCCAGTATAATATTTTCCCAGCTCCTGGATCCGGAGCATATGTGTTTCCCCAAACGTCGGTAACTGAATTTGTCAATAATGGAGACTGTTGTTGCTGCTGTTGTTTGTTGATATCCATCCGGCTACATGGGCTAGCTGAACGAAGAAACGGTGTAGAATAGGCACCTCGGCATAGTGTGCGTTCGTCTGCTGCATGAGCACAGTGAGCACCGGAAGAATTCAGCTGCTGCATTCTGGATTCGGCAGGGACGCGTGACAATAACCGGCTACTTTGCATTTCGTAGCCACAATTTGGTTTGCGCACCCGCATAAAGTAAATTACCAACGAGAAGGCGATTATTAAAATAATGGCAAACAAGCCACCAAGCGCTATGTAAAACACATTCGTCGCTCGTCCATTTATTCCTCAAAACATTAAGCTGTTCAATACCACACTGAGATATATAAACGATCAAATACTGAAACAAACTCTATCATCAAATGACAGATAAGTCACCTAGTGAGTATTATAAATGCTGCACAAAACTAAAATGCTATCAGAAAATTGGTTAAATCATTAAAACTGATTACATAATTTCATAAAACGCATTCAAAAAACCATGCATATTAAGATTGTCACAAAAATAAACTACTCACTGTCATCAAAAGCATCAGATGCAGTGTTTGACCGAATGCATATCTTTCTTCGACGTATCAACAAGCTTGTAAAATTGTGCTGCGATGGCCAAGTGTAATTTAATTGAATGTCAACACCAACTTCGCCAGTGCTTTGACCAGTGCATTTCAGTTTCACGGAGAAAGCTAAAATTTTCCAATTTTTCTTAGAAAATTACAACATTTAAAAAATCATATCCCATTAAACAGCTTCTATTATGATCTTTGAGCATAAATGGAAACTTACTTTCTGAACGGAATGGCACAATTCCTTGTGGTGAAATACTGAATTCCGGCTTTTCTATAATATTTGGCTTTTCCAATCTTGCCGATATTGAATAATAAATCTAAATTTACAAATAGCTCGAAATTAAATTAAAAATGAAGAAAATAATACATTTTCTTTAGAGCTGGTTTTCCAGTGAAATATCAATTTGCTAATGTTGCCTGGCACTGGAACTTGAAATTTCAGTGCATAATCATTCAATAATCCATCTTCTACATATGCCAATGTTGTATTTAAACCTAAATATAAAATTAAATCACATTTAACGAAAAAATAAAAACTTAAAACATAAGATTAAAATTAAAAGTAAAAAATTTTTATAAGATAAAGCAAAATTCATGTATAAATGAATCATTATCAATGATAACGCTTTTATGTAGGCAATACAAAAACCCTTTCCAATTTTACATTTTTACTCATTTCTGTAATCTCTTTTTAGTAATATTTTTTTTCATAATCAGATTACCTAAAATTCGCTGCACTTCTTCATTGCTAACAAATAAATCGACCTTTGCCGTCACAGTTCGAAGAATAATAAAAGTGCACAAGCCAGTAAACCAATGAAACATGGCCATGTGAAACTCATCAAATAAACCGCATTTCAATTGTGTAAAAAATAGGCACTTCAAAGCAGTTTGCAAGGCTTAAATCATGAGAAACTAAGTTAAATTGCAAAAACTGCAACCTGTCGGGTAGAAATTAATAAGACGTGTTAGTATACTGTATTGTAATGAATAGCATGATTGACTAACTATAACATAAGCAAATTGTATAATAGAATAAATATCAACCTATTAAACGTTGCTAATAGAAAATTATAATTTAACCAATACTTTTCAAACGATTGTATTTGTATTTATAATTCAAAAATTTTTTTCATATGTTTACTGTAATTGCAAAGGAAATTTTTGAGATAAAGAAAAATCATTTAAAAATTAAAAAAAAATTTATATTAATATTTTTATATGATGACATTTTAATTTAATTTTTAATATACGAATAAGTTGATGAAGAACCGTGACATAACATGATTATCCAATGTATTACGGTTAAGGCGGCATTTATTGCTCAACTAGAAATTATATGTGTTCAGCATTTGAAATAATCCTTGGTTTTTTATAATGGATGAAGGTGATTTATGATTTTATTAATTTTATTGATTAGCTAAATATAATACTTTTAGTGTCATGTGTAGAGCTGTATTCGAAGAAATTGCCAACCTATATTGTTCGATCGCGCCAAAAGATGTAAT
Organism: Trichinella spiralis; assembly: GCF_000181795.1. Lineage (NCBI taxonomy): Eukaryota > Metazoa > Nematoda > Enoplea > Trichinellida > Trichinellidae > Trichinella > Trichinella spiralis. The sequence continues at coordinate 101,631 of NW_003526944.1, forward strand.
TTCTTCTGGTTTTTTTGTGAAATGGACAATTTACTTGAATAATATTTTACTTGAAATTGTTAAGTTTCCGTTTGTCGTATTCTTTATTTCTTATAGGAAGGCGTCGATACATTTTATGATTAAAATGGTTCCTTTTGAACCAATATCAGAAAATTCACCGAAGGTAATTTACTTGTTAAATAACATGAATTTTTATCAATTTATTATTTATTATTTTAATTGGGAATGATTTTAAATAAGTAGTTTTTTCTACTGTTCAGGGCTTGTGCATAGAACTGAGTAGAGACGATGATCCATTGTTTCTTTACACTAGCTCAATTTTCGAAGATGATTTTCAACAGTATGATTTATTTCGGAGATTTCTACTATTCATTTCTGACTGTATTTGATTTCAGTATCAAAGAACAACAGAATTTGCTGATCAGTTTTGATGCTTTTCCGAATAAGTTAATTGAATTGTTAGAATGTGCGCTATTTGAAGACAGTAAGCCAGAACCGAAGTAAGTAAATTTTTAATTCAGAATGCTGGGCGTCATCTTTGATCGATTTTTTTAAAGATATGTTTTGAATTTTTATTGCACATCTTCGGATTTTCCTCACTGGAATGGAACGAGAAAGAGTGAATTTCAAGCGATGATTGAAATTGCCGAATCGAATCAATTCAAACATCTTGTTCATATAGCTTTGATATTTGAAGTGGCCAATCAAAATTTGTTGCAAAAGCATCTTTGCAGTTTAGTATCTTCCTTGAAGGTGAACTAAATTGGATTTGTTTCTAAGATTAATTAATTGTAAAAAATAAAGATATTATTTTGAATAATTGTTTCAGAAAGAGAAATGTCGCATGAATGAGCATCTGTTTGAATTGGAAGCACAATTGAATAAGCAAAAATTGCGAAATGATGAAATTGTTGCTATTCATGGTAAAGAAATTGTGGAACTTGAGGAAAAATTTCAAATTGAAAAGGATGAACTTCGTCGTAATCAACAAGAAGAAAGAAGATGTTTACAAGAAAAATTGCAAGATGTTTCTTCCACAAATGAGGTTTTTTTATACTTTGATGATTGATGAAGATGAAATTTTTTTTGTAACAAAATTTTAAGGAACTTCGAAAAAATTTACGATTAGTAGAAATAAAATTGAAAGAAGCGCGGCAGCGTGAGGAACAGAATACTCAAGAATTGCAGCGATTGAAAATCAGCTTGCAAAATAGTGGTCGTGAAGTGAACAGTGGTTTATTTTTTACTTATTTTTCAAGCATTACGCATATTTGCATATGCAGGTTGTTGAATTGGAAAAAATGCGCAATCAGCTTGAGACTCATTTGCGAATAGTTGAAGAAGATGTGTCGGAAAAGGAAGCAGAGTTGGAGCGCTGGGATAACAACTTTAAAGAATTGTTGAACAGAAATGTATTTTTTGCAAAAAATTATTCTTTTAACTATGTAGAGTTGTTTTGTAGATGAATTTAGAAGAGACGCTAGAACAGCAACGAACGGCACTTGATGCTCTTAGACAACAATATGATGATCAATGTGAACAGACGAAGAAAGGCGTAGAAATTATACGCAAAATGAAAGATGGCAGTGCATTTTTCAAAAAAAAAGTACTTGATTTCATTAATACACTTATATATACATATTTGTTTAATCAATATTTTGTTTATTCAGGCAACGGCAACCGCCAACATTGTACGTCAGCAAGAGAGGGAATTACAAACGACAAAAAGTTTAATAGGCGACATAAAAGCTGACCAAGTGAAAATGAGAGAGATAAATGAAATGCTTCAGAAAAAAGTAAAAAATAATAAAATTGGATGAATAAAATACATAATTTTATTTTTTTTATACAATGAAAGTGTTTGTTTTAAATTTTTAGCTGGAAGAAAAGGAGGAAGAGATTAAGAAACTGCAAGAATCGGTAACAGATTATCAAGGTCAGCTACAAGCAAAGGAGGATATGATTCGTCTGCTTAATCGGAATTTTATGAACGTCGCATCAGGTCGCTCTCTCAACACAATGCACAATACAGGAATTTCAAATTTGCCCTACACGCCTGTACTCGATGCTCCAGTAAATTGATTTTATTTTATGCTTATTTAAATGGATGAAAAACACAGTTTTCAAGTTTAAACCTAGAAATTTTTGATAATACAATTGTAGATTTCAACGTTACGCTCAAATGTTAATATGAAAGGACAAGACAGGTGATCTCATTGTTCATTTCACTGTTGTTGTTGATGCGAACTGTTGAATAATATTATTCATTTTAGGAATCCTCATCTTGATCCGAAATATTTGGAACCAAACGTGCCAGAATTGCCGAAGACGCAAAACAACCCGTTATGAAAAAATAGAAACAAACATTATTTATGCTGTTATTATCTATCTATCTATCATCTGTTCATTTACAGCTTTCATGTTGTTGCAGTTTTAGAGATTTGTATTTTTTCAAAAATACAGTATATTTGGATTAGTTTCTCACCCAGTGATAAAGTTTTAAAGTTTAATTTATATTAAAGTTTATATAGTTTTAGTGCTTTTTATCATATAATTTTACATTCAACATATTCTTAACATGCATTTAAAAGAAAATAGATGTGAAATAAATAAAGAAGAATTGTTACAAATTTTCGTTTGCTTCTTCATCGTGATGTGGAATTTGAGATGGTACTGGATCATCTTTCATTTTCTAAAAGAATAATTAATTAAAATAAATGTAAAAAATCTGAATTGAAGAAAATGAAAAAGCACTTCAAAAAATTCAATTTGATCTTCTGTAAAATAGGATCTTCTATCTTCACGACATTCAGTTTGAACGATGCAGTAAATAATTGCCATACTATTCACCACACTCTGAAAAATTCATCAAGTCACTATATAAGCTTAGAAGTTTATAAATTTCATGTACATCATAAATGCTGAAAAACATTCTTCCATAAATATAAGCCAACAAAAATACAACTATAATCGGCACGATTGAGCGGTTGATTTCAAGGTTATTCTGAAAAATCAAATTTTCTACAATAGTAGCAATACGGTATAAACAAAAATAAAATTCATATATATATATATATATATATGTAATATATCGTAATGTATGTAGTTTGCTAGTTACTTTCAAAAGTGAGGAAAGCATTATAGCTGACAATGTAGAGACCACAAGTTTCCCGATAAATAAAAATAAACTGCAAAGTGTACGTACAAGCGTAAACTTCACCAAATGGCCTCCAATGAGTGCCGATGCCTATGTTGAGTAATAATTTAAAAATGACAAATTCATATTGAAAAAAATTTTTTCAATCAACAATAACACCAACTTACTCGACTAGAAGACTCACAAAATGCAGTTCCATTAACGGCTATAGTATAAGTAATTTATGAAAAATAAAAATAATGGAAATTTAATTTTGCTCACCTGTTACAGTGTAAGCTGCTGAATTGCAGAATCGAAGTATACTTTGAATGCATTTTAAACAACCAGATGCACCAGTGGCTCGTTTTTTTCTCAAAGCTAGCATTCTAGTTAAAAAATTAAATCAATTCATGCATATGTATATATAAATAATGTTTAAACGTTATAGAATTTTTTTTATACTTTGCTTCTAAAATACTGAGAACTGCACGAAACACCCTCATCAAACTGATGACGAACGATCCCAAAATCACAGTGCCTAGATGATAGCGTAGCGTTAAACCTACTGCATGGCAAACTCGAGTCATTCGATTGGATTGCTTGCTGAAAATAATTAAATGAAAAACAATAAATTAAATACATAAATTATGTTTTAAAAGTGTAAATAAAAAAAAATACCTTTTAAAAAACCATTCAGCAACAGCAATTGAAATGCTCAGCTGTTGAAAATCGATCAGAAACTCCCAAGTCCAAATTAACATGAGTATATGGTATAAAACCAATACACCCGTAGGAATATCAATGCCTATTATATTTATTTTGTGCATAAATAAATTTAGAAGCCGTGGAACTTTCATTTCACCATAAGCTATAAATAAATGTACGTTGATATTTAAAAACTTGAAAATTTTTCGCACTGGTCAAATCATTTACCCATAGTTAACCCAAAAAGAGCACTGATTGAAATGAACAAAGCAACTGCCAAAATTGTAAAGGCAGTTAAAATAGGGAGAAGAATCATGCAAGGCATCCAACAAATGGCAGAACGAGAATTTCGAAATACTTCAGTGACAAAGTACAAATGCTTCCATATCCATGGAGTAATAAGTAAAAGAACAATCTAAATGTAAATGACAATTTTAAATTCAAGTCTTTTGGAAAAATTTAAATTTCACATCAATACCGTCAAAATGGTGAGCAAAATTGCAGTGAGATAGTTTTCACCTTGAAAGAAGAAGTAACTTTTCAAAGAGTTCAAAATCTCCACAGTTTGCTTTTGAAATTCACTTAATTCATCACCCTGATTCCAATACAATATCCAACAAGTGATCGAGCCAACTGAAAAGAAAAAAAATGTCATTTCTCATTCAATTAGAATTGTAAAATAACATGAAATTTCACCTCCAGATGAAATTACCAAAAGGACAAGAAGAATTCGAATCACCACTGCAGTTATAAATGGAATAATCCAGATGAAGATTATATACATCACTGAAAAGTTAATTATTGAATTAAAATTGAATTTAGACGTACAATTCTTTTTAATTTCTAAACTAAAAATGAAATACAACAATCTAGTAGTTAAACAAGAAGTTCTTATGTTTCTCATAATTAAAATGCATAGATTAAAAATACTTCATTTCACTACTTACATTTCGTACACAGCAGAACAAGAACAATAGATGATAATGACATCGTCAAATCACCACAGGAAGTTTTAAATTTATCTTCTAAATTATGTAGTATGAAATAATATTTGCTCGTGTTAAACTCAAAGGAAGATAATGAAGTTGGATCTAATACGCATCGACCCAAAATTGGAATGCTAAAACATTTTTTGCAATCATGTATACAAGAAGTTCACATTATGAGAAATAAAATAACTAAACAACATCGAATTAATTGCATTTACCTGGAATAAACTGGCATGACAGGACATGGGCCCTTCGTGCCTTTCGGGTACAATTCCTCATTCATATAATCTTCGAGTGGAACCGAATAATTACACAACTTTACGTTTTTCTCTTTGCCTAACTGGTAAAGCTCCGAGCGAGTTCTTATCGTCTCATTCGGACACTGGGCCACACAAATCCAAAGCGATTTCGATGGATCCAAAAAGTTCATAGGAAACAGATAGCTGAAAACAAGATATTCATTAATAATTATTCATGTCCAGTTAATTTCGTTCGATTTAAATGTTCCACCATAATTAATCAAAATAAAAAATCAGTCAACTCACGGCTCGTCAACTTCACAACGATTACCCATATCGTCCACTCCTCTTGTTAAATACGTAATATCACCATTGACAAAAAACCAAATTGCAATGAAAATCTGTAATCAAAAATTTATTTTTCATCAGTTAAAATAAAAAAAAATTATATTTACCAAAATAAACCAAGCAATACAGTAACAAATAAGTGCTACAGTATTGGTGGGCTTTCGATTCTTCACTAAAGTCAAACGATTGTTTTCGTCAAACATCGTAGGCGGCAATACTTGTTGAATAATTGAAAATTAAATGTATGAGGTAAACGGTCATTGCCATTTAAAGTGCTTTAAACTAAATTAAAATGTTAAAGCTGTAAACACAGATAAAAGTTTAAAAACTTGATGACAACAATAACCGAGGTGCATTAAACCTATCCAGTTAAATACAATTTGAACCGCATTAATTATGCGCAGGCGCAAAAACATTTGAATTAAAAAACAGAAACTTCATTTATATCCATTTTATTTCACAATAAATAGTTCTTTTTAGTAATCTTTGATTAAATACAATAAATTATTAATTATTAATATTGATATTAGATAAAATTATTCATATGAATACTGATGATATAAAATGGTATTAAAATTTAAATATTATCATTCAATAATAAAAATAAAACAACTAATTCTAATATTAACAAAAAAACATTCAAATTTTAACGTTATAAAACATCTTCCAATTTCTGGTTTAACTTACTTGTTAAAGTCTAACATGGTAATTTTCCAACACCAACGCTAATGCAAGCTCTTGCTTCTTTGCCACTAGTTTGAGAATTTGCGGTTAATAAATCATGTTATGGAAGAAGTAAATTATTGAAATCAAGAAATGAAGGTACGAATAAAAACAAGAAGGAATTCTGAGCATCACATGCTGCAACAGTTGTGATCAACATCTATAAAATATAGAAAGCGTAATACTGTATTCCTGATATCATGTGCTATTATCATTTTGATGCTGTATGCGAGTTTATGGAGAAGTTGTTTAAAGTTATTCACACATTTGGATCCACGTAACTGCTGTACAACGTAACTATAAGAAACGAAAGTGAAAGAATACCATTAACATGAAAGAATTCTTTTAAATTGGCCTTCTAAAGAGGAATAGCAGCATAGAAAAAAACCGGCAACATTAAAAACAATTAAATTTATTATAAATGTTCTTCTTTAGTAAATTTTCTTAGATTTGCCATTAAATGTTTAATTATTACAACTGCTTAAGCAATTTCCATTCCGGCATTCCAAGCTTCCAATGTAGCATATGACCAATGGAGTGACTGCACAGAATTCAATTGGTCTAATACAAAAAACGGATTGTTCATCTGATGTTTGCTTATCTGGCAACAGATATTTTCTTGTCTAGGACATGATAAGTGCATGATTGGTTTAGTTTTGCAGTTTGACAGTGATGCCAACTGACATCAATAGCAACCTTTTACAAAATGCTGTACCTTTTTCAATATGGAAATTACCAGATAAAGAAGTTAATGCTTTGCCATGGTTTGGTACAATAATAGAAACAGGTTATTTATTAATTTATTATGCATTATTTTACTTTTTGCTATTTACCTGTATAATTATCATTATAACTATTTTTGTGTTACAGAAAATTTGCAAAAAAATTCCAAAATAAAACGAAGTCGTACTGTATTCACTGTTCAACAGTTAGAAGTGCTTGAACGAATGTTCAAAATTTCCGCCTACCCAAGCGCATCATTCCGAGAAAATATTAAAAAATTTACAAATCTCAGCGACACACGAATTCAGGTGAGGAAATTCAACTTTTGAAAAAGCTTTTCCCTAAATAATTGTTAAAAAGAACGAAAGTGAATAAAAAAATTTTGAGAAAAAATGAACTAAGCATTAGGTAAAGTTTCATGCATAAAATTTAAAAAAAATATCTTTTTCTTCAAAATTAACAGAAAAAACAAAAACACATTCCACGTTATAAAATTATGAATAAGGAGGAAATTCAATAAGGAATAGTTATTTGTTCACTGTCGGCGGGTTGGCAGTGATAAAATAAAAGCATCTGTGCAGTAGCAATGTAAAAAGCGTGACCGAAAAAAGTGATCGATTAAACCAACGGCTTTAAATGTATTTAATTGCTAATTTGTCCGCCGGACGACTTCTGATCTTTGTTTGATCAACTGATGGACATACAATGTCCAACAACGGATCATCCGATTGACGACGCGCCAATTACTCTGCTTAAACAAGACGGTCCCCTACAAGTGGACTAATCTTACTTTTTATTGGCTTGTTTGGTGAAAGCTAATTGAAATCTTTCTCCGCATACTATTCCGGTAAGTTATGGGTCGACCATGTTATCAAATCGAAATGCAAATAATACACGCAGGTGAACATGATGTTTGCGTCGGTAGCTAATCCTAACCAAAAAGATTATGACTGAATAAGCTCCTGACATTCTAACAACTTGTTTTCTGTTTTTTATCTACATTTTCGAGCAGTATCATAAATAATAATTCTAATTTTCCATTCTCGAAAACATTATAAATTGATTTTGGTTATAAATAAGCAATAAACGATTAAAGTTACAAGTATCAAATTATGTAATTTTTTATAGGTATGGTTCAAAAATAGACGAGCAAAGCACAGGAAAAAAATGCGCAATATTAAGCCGATTAATTCAACTGAAGAATTTCAATCAAGAAATCAATCTACGGGCCTTGTGATGACGAGTGAGTAATCATCAAAAAAAAAATTTCTCTTACTTAAATTAACAATATTTGAAGCCTGGAGACCAGCTTTCTTTGAAGACATATCACTGTTTAGCAGAACATCAGTAACCGGAGATAGCAGGTTATTAAAGGAAGCGAAAAGCAAAGTATCATCCATGCATCACTTCCATCCGAACAATTTTACAGATATAAATTTTGTACCTATGAATCAGAAAGCATTGCAGCAGTCTATACAGTATTCCCAAAATTTATGCTTCTCTTCCAATATACATCCAAATGTTTATCAGTTTGTAAAATAATTATTAATAATAGTAAAGCACAAACTGTTTTTTGTACAATGACGTATTTTTTGCTTTAAAACGTTTTTTCCTTAAATTGGTAATACAAATACGAAATCAATTTTTATTAATAAAAATATATTTTACAATTATATTTAAAATTTTAAGCATTGTTTATTCACGTTCAAAAGCTAACATTAATCGTAAATTTTGCAGTACAATTTGAAAAATATGTTAAAGTGACTTGTTCTTTACTGTCGTTCTTACATCTTCAAAGAATTGGCATAACAAATTAATCCTACTTTAATGAAAAAGATGCTTAGATCAGTAAAAAATTTTTTAAACTAAAATTGAAATAAATGAATTTAAGAAATTAAAGCAATGTTCTCCCATAAAAAACAAACATGTAAAGTTCAACTGAAGGAATTCTTCAATTAATATTTGACAAATTTACAAATAAAGATATTAAATATCATAACAGATGCACATTCTCAACACATAGATAAAGCAACAGATTCGCTACTGAAGCTGTAGTTAATTTGAACTTGAAAATTAATATTACAGTAAGAAATAGGTTTCGAAACTTTGATATTAAGAAAATTGCGAAAGAGTGAAGCAGTTTGTTTCAAAAATTGATCTATTTATAGTAATGTTCCTTATAAACGTTTTCATTATATAAAATGCTTATTAGTTATATAATCTTTAATGATTCAACTTTTATCTTCCTTTACCTTCACACTGATCGAGGAAATTCTCTTATGTAAGACACGTTTTACTAATCTTAAACGAAGGATCTCTGAACTGCATTATCTTAAATAAAGTGATATATCTCAAGTGGTGAAGTACATTTTTTCCAAAAGCATAAGAATGACGATCTTAAGTTTCAATGAATTCTATATTTCTTAGCAACTGCCGCTATGACTGAAGAATTTGCAAATACGTTTTGAATTTGTTTATAAGCTATGGGAAACAGTGTGAACAAGACTTTACCGGCGCCAAGTGGTCCATATATTGTAGGGGCGCTAGATGTGATCACGGAACACACTGAGCAAGGATGTTTTTTTCGATTATTTTATCCAAGTCAAATTGATGAAAAGTCGGTAATAAAATGACTTTTGATGTTTAACTTTAAAAAATTTTGTAAACTATCAAGTAAACATAATATGGTATATATTTTGTACTTCGAAATGTAATTTTAGAATTCGACAACCGAATATACTCCTTGGGTTGCTCGATCTAAATATATAGATGGATATGGTTATTTTTATAAATATTTCCCATTATCAGTCTTTCGAAAAATTTTTCAATATACCATTGGTAAACGATAGCAGTTGTGGGTTTATTTTAAAATATTGAAAGGAAGTTGCTTTGTAGGTGATGCAATGGTGCCGGCGAAGTGGATGCAACCTTGTTGTTCACTTGATGGCACTTGTTCGGATGCGAAATATCCACTGATAATATTTTCCCATGGTCTTGGCGGAAATCGCTTAGTATACAGTGCGGTGTGCACTGAATTAGCTAGTCATGGTTACATTGTAGCTGCCATAGAACACAGGTATAAAATTTGTACAGTTAGTTTAATCAAAGTGAACATGAACTGAACACGTTTCAATATCATTTTTTAGAGATGGTTCAGCTTCATATACTTATTATCATGAATTGTCAGAATCATCAGATGAAAATGAAATTTACAAAGAGAAAGATTTATTTTTCGAAACTTATGAACCTAAGGCTGATATTTTCGAGTATCGAAATAACCAGGTAAATAACCGTTATGGACGCTGTTTTTCTATTTTATTGTATATTATAGCTGAAAAAGCGTGTGGAAGAATGCATAAAAGTAAAAAATTACTTAATAGCAAAGGATACTTTGGAACATTTGACTGAATTGAAAAATCTGAAATCCCACATTGATCCAACTCGAATTGCAGCAGTTGGTCATTCTTTTGGAGGCGCTTCCGTTATTGGAAGTCTTGCATTGGATAGTGATTTTAAGTAACAAGCTATCCAACTGTACATTTCGGACGTTGATTGCAATTTTACATTCTAGTGCTGGGATAGTGCTAGACGGTTGGATGTTTCCAGTTGACAAAGAAGCAGAAAATGAAGTTCAACAGCCTTTGTTATTTGTGAACAATGAGAAATTTCAATGGAAAGAAAATGTAGAAAGAATGCAAAACGTAATTTCTAAGTTTCCAAATCGACGAATGATGTATACCATAAAGTAATATTTTTTCAGTAAAATTTTAAATATTATTGTTTTATACTATGAAAATATTGCAGAGGTTCAGTTCATCAGAGTCATGCAGATTTCACGCATCTGGCGGATCCATGGTTAGGTGGATTTTTCAAAGTTAGGGGCAGCATTGATCCGCAGCTATGCCACGAAATAAATTCAAAAATGTGCCTTCATTTTCTTCAGAAATACTTAGGTATAAATTTCTTGTTACCTTCTGTAAAATTTTGTCGATATAATTGTTACAGGACTTTCCACCAGCGAGTCGACAGAAACTGACATACTTGTAGAAGAATTTGGAGAATGGGTAATCAAAGGCAGCCCACATTTATCAACATAGCGGTCGGTTATTATAACTACATAGTTAATAATAATAATAAAGTGGAATTGACATACAGGTTAGGTTCGTTATTCGTAGCGTTCTTATGAAATTAGTTTTATCCATTTTTCATTTTCAAATTACATGCTGATTGATCAATTGATGTTTTATACCTTCTAACGAGACGAAAGTATTTAAGCATTTTTAAAATATTGATTTTTTCATCGATTTCTTGTGATTAACTTGATGACAAAGGGAAGAAAACTGCGGCTGTACGTGAATAAAATGTTTCTTTTCTTTCTTGTCATTGTTCAGAGAAAATTGCACAACGGCTTGTTATTCGGTGAATCAAGTTCTGCTAAAGTTATCTACTAAAAATCGACGTAACAACTGTCAATGATAATGCAAATCATGCATCATCAATCATGATTATCATGATATCAAATCAAATATGCGTATCGATAAATCATGAGCGTACAAATAAATTGTCATTCTTTACATGATGTTTTCTATTGTAACAACAATAACTTACTTCCAATTAGTGATCATTACTGATGATAATTAATTTTCTTTGACACGACCTTGCCTTTTAACAGACTTCTTCTTGAAATCCAGAATTCAGTTCAATCATATTAGTCAGTCAATCGAAGCTGCGCTTCATAAGCTTCAGGAAAAGCGATGAGATTGTGACAGTGTTGGATTTTATATGGGAAATGTTTGACGTCAAAAAATAATGATAATTTATTAAAACTAGTTGACTGAAGACGTTTCCGCTTCTTCACGTCTACGCCTTAAGCGAACACATCGTGGGCAACAATGTGGCTTAACGCATTTGAAGTGGAAACATGATCCACAATCTTCACACCGATAAACAGAACTAATTTGAAATGGAAATATTACTTGCTTATCTTGACAAACTTCACAAATAAATCCCTTAGAACGACAAATCTGAAATTGTATTACTCTTTGTTGTTACCTTTAAAAAAACATAAAAACTATACATACCAAACAATTTATAATATGCAAACCGGATATATGAATCAAGTGGATGAATCTTTTCAAGAAAACACCGCTACGGATCTAAAACAATTACAAAATTATTTAAATATGAAAATAAGCTCCACGGTTTAATAATGATGATGTTCAAAAAATTAAAACACTGTTCAAACGCACTTCACAAAAATCTTTCAAACTGTACAATTCGATTTCTTCGCTTAAATAACTTGGCAATTTATTGAACAAATCCAACAATCTATAAAAGTAGCAACAAACAGGATGCAAATATTGTAAATGGTTTAAAAAAATTTGAAAAAATACAAAAGCATAAAACAAATATATGAATAAAAATTTATTATATTCAAATACTTGCTGTCGAAAGCTTCCAAATTGGATGCTGATTTGCATGTGCGCACGTAGTCGGCCATAAATTTCAGCTGGCGTCGTTTCACCCTCACCAGTGCCAGCGATTCCACCCTGGCATATAACCTTGGATTCAGCGTGGCTACGTTGAACATGGGAATTTCCTGGATGTGTTTTAAAATTTGCGAAGCTAAATCACAAACTGGCTGAAGTCGAAAGTCCCATTTTAACAACACCCTCGCTGGAATTATGCATCGTTCAGATTGATGACAACAATGACAAAACAATTTTCCAAAATAACTGCAAAATTGTAAGCGAGAATGATATTCTAAAGAAAACATTTAAAAAATTAAAATTTTAAATTTTGAAAAACTATGTATGCTATATCACCTTTGTCAATTTTACGTCCGCAACCTGCACATCTTGATCTTTGCTGATTGATTAGCAAATTTTTCCTGCATCAAAAAAACATATTTGCAGGCATTTTTTAAAATTTAAGTCCAATTATCTTTTATACTTTGGTTGAGCATAAATTTGCAAGATTACGTGTGATTTTGTTGGTGTCCAGTCTTTCTTACCATACTGGGAAAACGGTTATCTGAATTTAGCTGTAAAAGCAGAAACAAAACAACAAAATAGAATACCTCTTCCCGTTCGGTAGTATTTGTTGACTGCGCAGTTAAAGACAGAAGCTAAAATTGTGTTTTGAAATTTACATTTTTATAAATTATTTCTTTACAAGTTCAGATGAATCTTCAGAAGAAACTGTCCAGTTCGCATCATCTGTCTGGCACGAGGGTCTGTGAGAAAATCGGCAAAGTAAGCATAAAGCAGCGTTGTCCGACGGATGACACTGATATGAAAGTTTGCCACTAAATTTTATATGCACATTATCAAAAATTGATTTTGAAAAACTTAAATATTAATAATTAAATCTGACAAAGATGAATCTGAAACAACACTAGACGAATCACTCTTGCACAAGTGGAAATTCTGCTGCTCAAAAGACGATTCAGCTCGAAATCTTTGCTGCAGCACTTTAGGTCGACATTTAACTTCTTCAATCAAAGAGATGAGCAATTCACACAGATTTATTTGCGCATTATCCTAAAAAGTTTATAAATTGAAAAAAAAACATATCTTTCCTTTGATAAAATATTTTCATTTTTACCTGCTCCAATTGCCAGTCCACATCTGCTGGTACTGGCAAAGCGCTGTCTTGCCTAGATAAACCGTGCAAAACTTTTTGATGTTCAAGTTCGATCAGTGTTAAAAGTTCGCTTTCATTTGAACAGGCAAATTCATCGACCGATTCCAAATCTGCTAGCTGGCTAAAATACATACATACATACATACACATACACATACTTGTTTTCATGTATAACAATAACTTCGAAGCTGATTCTTCGGCATGAAATGAACAAACCACATCCACCAGTTCGTTTAGCAATTCTTCCACACAATGTGAACAAGCTTCCAATTTCATATTACAACAACATGCACCAGATATCATGATGAAACTGCCTTATAAGAGATATAAATTATTAAAATAAAATTAATCACTGGTAACTGTAAAAATGTAATATAAACAAAATTAATAAATATAACTGGAACAAACATATAATAATAAAATAACAATCATTGTAAAGTATATTTCATTTATAACAAGATCCATCCAGAACAACAATTCATCATTGCTATGGTAGTTATCAATGTAAAAAGCTAGAGATGCAATTACAAACTGTTCAAATACATTGCATCAAAGATTATATTATATCCACATGTACACATTGATACGTGAATTCAAATTTTTTTATTCAGAATCTTCGACATCGGCAAATGTTTTCTGCACTTTATTCATTCGATCGCCTAAACTCAGTGCCATGCCCTGGCTTTTCGCTCGAATTCGAATATGCCCTATTACAACCGCTTCAGAATTCGATGATGATTTTTCGATGCTTAAATTTGCCAATGCGTCTTCGCCAAAAATCGACCTCGCGTATAAATTAGCAGCTAAAAATCCACTATCACCAGAGAGTGCTGGTTCAGGGGTCAAACAACGCATATTAGTAGATTTGACAAGAAAATCAAGATACTCTTTTAAATCAGTAATTGTAGTATTTACAGTCACCTAAAAGAAAGAAATAATTGTTCTGCATAAAATTATTCAGAGAAAAAAATGAACATAATAATAATTAATGAATAACTGAATTACGTATATATATATAATTTCACCTTATTTTCCCATTCAAATTCACTCCACATCTGTCTGAATTCCTCATCTGAACAAGACATTGGAACAATATAGTCCAAAATATCGACGTGAATATCATTCAAATAGATACAATTGCGATCACCAACAGAACCGCGCACGTCGTAAACAATCGTTCCAAATATTACACCATTCTCTGTAGAAGAAACCTACAAACCAAGGATACAGTTTTTCTCTGTCGCTCGTTTTTTTTAAAATAAAAGCTGCAATAATAATCGAAAAAAACATACCTTGATACTTGCTCGAACGTTGGCAAAGTCTCCAGGTGCTAAGGTAATCGACGAAGGCCTTTCAACAAGCTTCAAATCACCAACCGTTGCCAATTCCAATGTAACAGATTCAAGAGTGTCGTTAGTTTGATTGACCAGCAAACAGTCTAGACTGATGTCATACTGATTTAATGTAACATAAGCTTCAGCATAGACTGGGTCTGAAAAGCCGGACAATTGGGTAACACGTTCCAACGTTGAAAATGACATGTCAAATTTCTGCTGCTTTTTAGCCGTACCCAAAGCTTGATTCAAACTGTATAAATTGTACATTTAAAAAGACAAAAGAGAAAATTCATAAAAATCAATGTTCACCTCATTTCAAAAATATTATCCACAGTCTCTGGTGCAGATTTTGCGGACAGTTGATAAAAAGCAATCCCATCGTCCGGTTGAGAAATCACAACGTTCTCTTCTTTGCCAATAGTTGTTGTGGCTTGCTTTCTTGCTTTCGCTTCCATTTTTAACATGGTTTGCAATTTTTCTTTAAACTGTGGTAACAGCGTTCGTTTAACATCGTCCGGACACTGACCTGCTAAAAGTTTTATCGCCACAATAATTCGATCTGTATCTTCAGGTGTGATAGGCACTTTTGGCAATTCCGATGTACCAACTTGCAATATACAAGCTAGCATTAGCATAATATTAGCTGTTAATGTATTTTGCTTGGTTGAATCATGTTCAATTTCACCATATCTTATTGCCAATTTGGCTAGTATCCAAGCTACTGAAGCCAAAGGAAAATAATCACCATTCATCAACGCATCTTTCAATAAATGAATGTGTTCACTGTTGGACACTTTAGCACTGGTAAATACACTTTCCGTGGCGTATGTACCATCAGGATTGAGACGACGTGCAGTCGGTACTATGGTCGGCTGCTCAGCTAACATCATTTCATCTTCATTCTAATAAAAAAAAGAAAGAAAGACGTTCAAACAATTAAAAAGTAAAAAGAACATTAACTGAAAGTTCAATTTGCTAGAATTAACAATCAATCAATCACCTGCTCATTTTCAGTAACTATATCCCCAAGTGATTGACGAACCAAATCCACTAATAATTCAATGTCGGCAGGTTTGTCGCTATATTCACCTAAAATCCAAAGCGCAGAGCGGAATATTTTCAAATTTCGTATAGCGGCCACGACATCCATTAACTGCAGAATAATTGTTTGGCGTATTTGAGGCATAATTTGTACAGCCTCACGAATGAACAGTAATACATCATTTGCCGAAGAATCTTTACCGTCGCACAAAAATTCCATCAAAGATGGCATGAAACTGGATATTACTTCTGGAAAGCGAACAGAAATCTTGTGCAAAGTGCGAACCAGCAAGCGTCGATATTTTTCTGTATCGTCACCAGCTACTGCGCTGACAGTTTTCCCAACTTCTTTTCTTAAACATGCAACTAACTCTTCCACATTTCGGTTGCAAACCAAATCCAAAGCCAAGTCTAATGCTTTTCTTCTCACTTCCATGTCCGGACAGTTGAGAACTCTAAGCATGTCCATCACTAATTCCTGCAACACTCTATCCGCTTGTTTGTTACGACGCATTTCAACCAATCTTTCCAAAACAATCATTTTCACATTATTGTCACTTTCTTTAACAATCAAACTAATGAATGTATTCGCAGATGCCTATAAACATACCGTTACAAATCAAACCAAAAGCACAAAAAATGATAATATCATTTTACCTTAACGGCTGTTGGAGAAAATGTCAATGTTAATAATGCTGAAGCAGCTTCGTATCGTACAGCCGCGCTGGTAGATTGCAGCAAATTGTAAATGCAACGTATAAAGCGAGAACTTTCACTAGGGTTCGAATGGCATACCTTGCAGATCAGCTCCACAATAATTAATTGCAAAATGTCACTAAATGAAGTCACCTAGAACAAATTATTCAATTCAATTGTCATCAAACAAATAATGCCCAAACGCTTGCCTGATCAATGCAAGTGCTTAAATAATCCAATGCGCGTTTCTGATCTACATGCAACAACATCATAAATGCATTCCGTTTGCATGATGAGTCTTGTTCAGATTCCAAAAAGTTGTGTATCAATTCTGGAGCGTCCGGTATGAGAAAATCAAAATTTTTATATATCGTAAATGCAGCCAAAACGGCGTTTCGCCGTACATAACTGTGTCTGTTTTCCAGACAGGCTCGTATGCTTGGCATAAGTGGTTCCAACAATTCAGGTTCTTTCAAACGACACAAGAAGCGCAAAGTAGAGCCGCGTACAAATTCGTTAGGATGCTGCAAATCTTTCCGGTATGCATCGCACACCAGTATCATTTCTTGAAGCAATTTTCCATCCGCCGAAGTTTTTGGCACAATTTCCCAAAATATGAGCAACAATTTTTTCATCATATGATCTTGCGATGGCAAGCAAAATCGAATAACATGCATAACAATAGCAGCGCTGAGCTTTTCTCCATGCAACATTGCGAATATCAATTTCTTCAGTGTTGCAATTTTATTGCTCAAACTTCCTAAACTTATGCAATATTAAATTTAAAAATAACAAGAAAGTAAAAAATAATACTTCCCTCCTTCACTCATACCTTTTTCAAGCAACTCTTTTATCGGCATATCATTTGAAGGAAATTCAAAATCAGAGGGTTTGTTTATATAAACATAGCACGGTTGGTCAAACAATGTCGCAGACATGTTTCCCAATCAATTTTCTTTATAAAATAACCCTAAAAATAAAAGCACCATATGAACTTTCATATCTTGCATAGCAAACGTGATGCGATAAACATGATAAAAGTCACAATCACACAATTTAATACTTATAATATTTGTTTATTTTTATCATTTTTCAGCTTTCTCATCACACAACACACATACCAGTTTCATTGCTTATGAAAAGCCTAATATAAAAGAAAACGGTAAAATAATACATGCCCGTCAACTGATAGAATAATTCGACATGTTTTTCCAAAAAATGAACAATAACGATAAAATGAACGAACATATATAAGAAGTTTGTTCCAAAGAAAATAAATGAATTTAAAATAAGTTTGATTAATTGAAATATAATTCGTGAAAAGAGAAACGAATATTGATAAATTGATAATGCTTTTTCCTGAAATTGTAACAATTCATGATTACAACAACTAAGTTTAAAAAACAAAAAAATACTTCTCAATTAAAAAATACAGTGTTATTTCTTATGACAAATGCGCAACAAAATAACAATGAAAATTCACGGAAAAAAATTATCCATTTAGCCAGTAATGGAATTACTAAAGAAGTTATTTATTAGATACATCATCATGGGTCATTAAAATACCAAAAACCATTAGGACAATTCAAATAGAAAACATCCCTACTAAATGTATAGAAAAGTTATTCATCAGAACATTTGCAAATTCAGAATTACTATTATACTGTACAGTGAAACTGAACTTATAAACGTCACAAAAGTTAAAAACAATTCAACGTAATTCACGATTAAAAAATATTTAAAGATCAATAAATGGACAGACTGATAATCATCTAAAACTGACATGACTTACAACAAAACGTTTATTTTCAATTCTTTTATTAAATGAACAGCCTCATGAAACTTACAACGTATGAATTGTAGTACACAGCGTAGCGACCAAAAATGATGCACAGTCAACAATACAGTATTACCGTTCTGATTTGTAGGTAAGCTAGATTTTGTTTTTTTCATTAAATTTATATTTCATCTGTTATATTATTATTATCATCATTTTTCTACTTTTTATCATTAATAAGGAGAAGCAAAAAAAACTACCCCAAAATAAAAGGTACTACAACTTTGGTAAGTACTAAATGTAAGTAATTAATTGAAAAAAGTCATTGCAAGCATTTATTTGTTATCATTTGATAGTGGAGCTTAATTAATAATAAAATTTATCTAATTTTTTAGTATTAGGCATTTATAGTCATGAATTTTTATTAAGTTGGGCAAATAGAAATAGAATACCACATAGTGGTTGGTTGGTATTAGTGAATCTGTTCATCTTTCATTTCATTGGACTGTCGGTCTTTTTTCATCTCCATAATCAATTAATTAACTTTATTATTGTACTTTTGTTAATAGCAGAATGCAGACGACGTAATGATTGGTAGAAGATTATTTCTTTGGCTGTTTGCTTGTTTGCCAAATATGCTCGTTTTATTAAGTGCAGTGCATTTGTCATTTGTGACATTTGTGCAGGTTACAGTACAACAAATGCGTTGGGAAAATTTTTGCAAATATCCGACGCAAAGGTTGTTTACGATTTGAAACAATCTGCTGGTAAGCATGTACGTTCAGTGTTGTTGATTCGCTGCCAGGCTTGTAGTTTGCCTCGCTTTGAAAGGTTAAAGTTCAATTCGATTTATTCATTAATGACCAGCACTTTTTTTAGCCAAAGGTGGTGATGCTTACAGTACGTTGGCTAATGCAAAATGGGATAATCCACTCAGTAGCATCAGTGATGTTGAAGCTGTTCTTGGCTATTTCAAACGTGACTGTTGGTTTAGAAGGTCAATAGTGTTTGTTTACTGATGATAATCTTTACTTTGCTACTGGCCAGAGTTAATTGAGCTATGCGAACGAAAGCAATTCATTTATTTAAAAAGTATTTATGTTTATTTGAAAAAAATACGAAACTTCCTCACAAGATGAAGATGAACAGAATAGGTAAATTAGTTATGAGCGTTTTTTATATTGCAAAAGTTTAACAATAATAAATTTTCTGTAATTTAAACTGTTCATAAAATGAATAATTTCAGAGTAGCGTAAAAAATAATAAATCAATGAAACTGTGGAAATTGAGACTGAGACTTTATTCAACGTGTTTGAAAGCAGTGTTCGCATGTTTGCGCCGTTACTTTTCGTTTGTTTTTTGTATTACGTTGTTATGAAATCAAGTTACGCAAGATAATTCCTGAGCATTTTTTACCGCGTACGTGCAATGGCAAGCTTGCCACAATGGCCACTGGTCAGCTGATAAGTGGACATCAGTCAATACACGCCAACTACGTCCAACTTCTACTGCATTGGTTGTACACTGTGATCCGTTGTTGAGCATCACATCATACCAGATGATGGTCGTTTGGTCAGCCCTCGATCCAACTTCAACATCTGCCCAAATGGTTAAACGTTGAGAGTTGTCGTGATGTTTGACCAAAATCCATGCATGCGGCTTTTTCAACATCCATCTGCGCGAGGCGCCAATTGTACCTTCAGGAGGAGGTGGTTGGTCATCGAAAATCGGTTTACATTCCCAATAGGGTGGCGTTGTTTTGCTCATGTTGTTCAACGTTTGCAGCGCTGTCAGGTGATGGGCGCTGGCCAGTATTGGTTCGATGGTCTGTTCAGTTGGATCCACTCGAACGCACAACTGAGCTACATGCATTACGGTAGACCGGTCGGTACCAAGAAGCAGAATCGACTGCAACCAAAGGACGTTGAGCACGAAAAGTGAGACCAGTGTGGTCAACGAGAAACCAAGCAGCGCTGTCTGGTGAACAGTGGTGCAAGCTGAAACGAGCCGACGTACTGTTCGACTTTGCTGCGCCGGTTCGACCGATTTGTAATAATGATGAATACAAGGCGCACAGCCGATCAGCACAGTAAATACGTACAGCAACAAGCAAACAACAAAACAACAACACTGACGTGTGGTCAGCCAGGCTAATTGACCAATGCGTAAACTGATCGTCGGAGTTGTGGATGTGGCCGGCGTTGGTGAATTCGAACTTTCTTCCACTTCAGCCGCCAATGTCGAACGGTCGACGACAATGTTGCTGTTGCTTTTTGTCAAACGACGGAATTGTACAAGCGCTTCCTGCGAACGAAACACTGACGACGTTACCCGTACAGGCCACAAAAAATCCAACTCTTTACAATTTGACATTGCTGAACCTGAAAATCTTTTTATTTCTACAAAAATATCTTTTTCTCATTTGCATACAATGCAACTGACCTGCGCTTGTTGAATTTGATTCAGCACCAAGATCAATGGCAACTAACAACGAATCCATCATGTCGGAATTTCTCTCTACCGTCTGCACGCTGTCTAAAAGAAAAATAATTACCATAACAAGCAACATGTTAGAGATGTTGAAGAGGATGACAATTTTATTTCTTTTCTGATGGAAAATTGATACACAAATTCCTTTTAAAGTTTTCCATCAAATTCAATCGAATCAAGTGAAGAAAAAACACGAAACGATTACATTTTTCTTTTCTTTTTTTTTCATTACACACTTTCATTGCGAATTTTTTCCGCATAAGTTTTAAATGAACTACTGACTGTATGGGGCAGTGGCATTGAAATTAGCTTCATCAGTGTGATATCGATTTGATGGCAGCATTTAATTAAGAAGGTTGAAAAAAGTGGGCGGCCGCTCTCGGCGGGCCGGATGTTGAGTCGGCTTGAGAGCGTGAGAAGGAAAAAGCCAGTGAAATTGACTTCGCACGTTTCAGCAGCACTGATCGATCAGAATAAGACGATCGGATCAGTTTTCAGTTTTGTCTCACGGCCCAGGCGACAATTTTCGATTTACAAAAACAATTAATTCTCTCACTTTGAAAGAGTTACTGACTATTGTTGCAGCACTGCTGGTGGTGGTGGTGGCGGTGGTGATGCAAATGTGTCCAGTCGAAGATCCGCCAATCAGCATTGGCAACTGCTGCTGCTGCTGATGCGTAAACGAATAATAAAAAATGACTGTCAAATTTTAAAATCTTCTCTGCCTATTTGCTTTCACTGGTCAATTTCTTTACGAGATTGTTAATTATCCAGGGCGTGGCAGGAACACAACCATGCTCCTGGTGAAATTGATCGATTTATTATTCTCTAAAATGATGCAACTGTTCCACGAACACAAATCGAACTGACGATCTAGCTATTCACCATAATTATAAGATTTATGAAAGAAAAAATGAAATAAAATAAAACATTCATGCAAAAACCATCTTTAATTTTATAACATTAAAAATTAATTTTCTCCCTATCTCTCTTCTTTTCTTATTTATTCTTTTGGTGCTGTTATTTTTTATCTTGTATCACCAAGAAAACAATCTTGCTCAATTTCATCAAAATGGATGAAAATTTCATTTTTTCAATTACTATAAAAATAAAATTGAACAAGATCATTTTAATAAAAAAATTTCCATTTACTACACAATGGCTAATTGTTTGGAAATGCCCATCAGCATTTAAAAGCAGCATACATGCAAATCTAATTGAAAACGAATAGATTTTGTGTAAACAAATAGAACATCATTCAAATACAAATATATTGGAACAGCAGAAATGGTCAATCCTCAGAGTGCAATAACATTTTGCATTTCTCTGGCCTCAGTTCATCATTGTGGCGTGCAGTTGTCAGAAAGAATGGAATCAATGCTGTTCAAGCAGGCTTTTGCTGTCAATGCAAAAGCAACTAATAAATTATTAAGCAAAATTTGTCAAAATTTATCATCATGCCGTTTAAAGTTTATACCAACTAACTTACCATCACCAACAAATAACAATTTTTCCTGTAAAACTTATTCTCTTGTTAAGCAATTAAGCAAAGCGAATAATATCTGTTGTAAAGAAATAAACAAATTTATTTCTCTCTTTTTTTTATTTAAATAAACATTATTCCCTTTTCTTATTATTCTTTATATTCAGATTTATGATTTATTTATTACAAAATTGAATTAGTGTCATTGGCACGTACAAACAAGCAACACTGTACCACATATAAGTATAAATTTATAATGTATATTATTTGAAGCTCTGTTATTATTATTTATCTATTATATAATGTACTGCAAAACAATCGTCGTTTCATTAATCAACAAAATGGCCAAAAGTGCGATTTTATGCTGAATAGGTGAGTGCTGAAAAAATAATGACGACCAAATTCTTCTACGCGAACTGTTTACTCATAGCCAAGTATAATGTAAATTGTTATTCGTAAAATGTAAATTTTAATTAATGCAGATAACGAAAAAAGAAGCGGCAATGTGTTGGAATGAAAAGATTCAATAAAGTGCTCGTCTGCATGAATATTGTGATTTTCACTTGGGCAAACGATTTATCGATCTGGCGCGGTTTCGGAAGGACCAGGCACCGGGGAATTTCCAAAATTTACACGAACTGAGCAACGCTACCCTGTGGAATTTTATTTTCTTTTGTTTTAAAACTTGCCTACTTTATCTCAATCCACTGAAATGAACAACTCTATTTATATTCATATTTATATTTTATACACCTTTAGAAATGTGATTGATGAAAGAAAACTGCTCTGGTAAATAACCCACCAACTATATTTATATTTTTAATATTTTTTATCATTATCATTTTTATTCTTTATACATAAAAAAAAGAAATCAGTTACAACAAGAGCAATTTCATCAGTTATCCGTATAATAATTAGAAAAGGCAACAACAGTTTGAGCAACAGCAAAGTTATTATTGTTATTATTATTTAAATGAAATTATAGCTCTTTTTAAATGTCTCCTTAAATAAATAAATAAATATATATATATATATATCCGGTAAAGTTTCGATCGATCGCGTGTTAAATAATAAGTAATTTTGTTCAATTTCAAATTGTTATTATAAAGCATAATTGAAGTTTGAAAGAAGAAATCGAAAAGAGATAAAAGGATATAAATGTTTTTTACCAGCAGTCAATGTAGTTGTCGTAGTTGTAGTTGTAGTAGTTGTGTTAACACTCAAATGAGCACTGTTTACTTGGGGCTTTGTGGGGCTTGGAGCACAATGATTGCAATGGGCGAGTCGACGCCGTTGGCGCCAGTTTGAAATTTGAAGCCGTTTGAAAGAGAATCCAACCATTATGAAACGCCATCCAAGACTGAGCAACGTGCTCAAAGCTGCAAAAACGAGAGGCCAACAAGGTTGAGCTGGATTTGGCACAATGCAACCGCTTAGCCAGACATAATTGATTATTGTCAACGGCAAATCTTCGAGTAGCATGATCAAAAAGCTTATACGAAAACAGTCGAACGAGAACAACCATCTTTTGAAATATACACACAATGGACGACAGAAGCAAGCATTTTCAGCACCAGCCGAAATATTCAATCTAGCAGGTCTGAGCGCGTGCTCGCAGCACAGATGCACCAGCAGAAAGTTCAACGTGCTTCCCACAACACAACTGCACACCATCACCACTGCGCACCAAGATTTCAACGGAAATGTAACAGTCAAACCACGACATGCGTGAAACGTGTGTACCCAGTCGGCGATTAAATTTAACAGATAAACTAAAAAACTGCCCGCGTACAACGTGTGCAAAGTTTTCGCATGCAAACCCATCAGCCAGAGTTGATGCTGCTGCTGTTGATGCTGGTGTTGCTGTTGTTGAGCGTATGCTTTGACCAAACGAGTCGGTGTCGGTTCGGTTCGACGAGCTTGGCGTGGATGTGATGCTGGAGAAGCGGGATTCGGTCGAATCACGTTCAGGCGTTCTGGTCGTCGATCTTCCGTATACATGTTTATCACAGCAACTGGCAGTGTGGGATTTAACTGTTGCATCGGAACACGCAATATATTTGACGACACGGTCGAAGAGGTCGACGTACTGGAAGTGGTCACAGTTGTGGAAGAGAACGACGAGCCGCCAAGACAACGGGACAGGGGATGTTGTGGTTGCGGCTGCGGATCTGGCTGCGGCATATGCTGCGAAAGCTGAAGCAGATTGTGTTCACGTGCAAAGCTTAAAACTCACGGATCGAAGCAACTTTTTCGGTTTGTGTGACTTTGCCAAAAAAGCCGGAAACAGCGGCGCCCTGACGCCGGCCATTTGGCGCGCTGTGCTAAGAACAGACAGAGGCTTGATTTTCCATAGCCGCATACTTGAACGATGCGGTCGGCTTGGACCAACCGGCTTCAGTGCGGAAACACACAATGAATCGACGCAATTAGATTTCGTCCAACGATAGATTACTTTGTTTGCCACACGTCACGGCTGACCGAGGCCGCAGATCGTTATTAAAAAGCCACAGCTTCCTTCATACATAGGCTAGCTGGAAATCGAACTCCAATTTTGAATAACACAACTCGGTCTGGCTCGTTCCCTCCTTACTTTCAGCCATTTCAGCTGGCCGTTGAAATCAGCCTACCAAATCCAACCAAACTTTCTTCCTCTTTTATCAATTTCATAAACTTTCCATTTCCGACATTCAAAAACTTTCCCCCATTCATTCAAACAACTACAACAACAATCAATCAATCAATCAATCAAGCAAGCAAGCAAGCAAGCAAGCAATCACTCGATATTTAAACATTCATTTTTATAACTAAGAAAAACAAACAATTGTAAATTTAATAACGGCACAAAGCAACACGAATAATAAAACAAACAAACAAACAACAAACAAACAAATACATTCATACTTACAGCATGTAGCGTTAGAGATGAAAAAAATATATAATAAAATAACCCATTTTCAGCATAAATTAAATAAAATTCAATTCAATGAAAGATTCATTTCATTGAAGACAAATAATGACGTTTTCACTTCACTCTGCAATACAACCAACAACTCCTCTTTATCAATTACAAATACACTTTTACAAAGTAGACACAACTTCATATTTCAATTACAATTTCCACTTATTTACAAAAAAGATATTCAATAAATAAAAACAATACTTTCCATTACACTATTATAACTAATAAACAAAAAATGACAATCGTCATAAAATCGACAACCGCTAAGCAATCATCCATCATCTATTACATTCATATCACTCACTATATACATACATAATAATAGTTCAAAACTGTTCTATTTCGATGTTTAAGTAAAGAGCAATTTTTTGCGTTTCGCGTCATGTAATCCTTCTATCTATATTGAGAAATGATAATTTCTTTTCATTTTCATCTTCCGTTGTTCAATTAACGATTGCGTTTTCTTATTTCACATGACAAATCGACGTCAATTAGTTTGAATTCACATTCAAACTAGTTCAAATAACGCTTTCAGTGTACTGTCAGTAATTCACGAAAACAACACAGTCAGTAAACCTACTTGTCAATAATTGAGTTGACTGTATGCAATTCAACAAGAAATTAATTTCCTCCTATTTTGTGCCTTTGATTTGGGCCCGACTTCATTTGCAAATTTTCTATTATTGAAATTATGAAATCACTCAGCGACACTTTGAATTTTTGCTTATTTGCCATCTCAAGCAAATTTTGTAACTTCATACTGTCAGTACGGTTGTTTTGTTGATATTCTGATTATATACGGTGCGTTTGGAAACTGCTGAACAACTGCTATGCAATGAACTATTATATTTCATTTTATTCAGCTTCGAGTCCTCTGCGTTTTCGTATTAAACGTTTCAGTTATTTCGTCTCATCTGAAAAACAGCATGTTTGTAAGTCAGTATATGTGGAGTAAAAGTTTTCAGAATTTCACGCATTCATTTCCCTTCATTTATTCAAAATACAATTTTAATTTTTCAAAAAGCTATATCTATAAATATTTTCATGTATAATGTCGTTTGGTAGTAATGCAGAAAAGTTTATTTGTAAGCTAGCAAGATGTCACAATATGAAAAGTTCTTATGCGTCATATAAGTAGAATAAATTTCTTTCATTCAATTGGCAACTGATTGAATAAAGATTTACATTACTGCAGAATTGCTTTTTTCAATTTGGAAAAATTATAAATTACATGTTTATGGAAATGTTGGTTATCTTTCTACATTTCACACTTATAGATGTGATAAAGGCGATAGGTAATTTCAGCCAACGCAATACTCACTGAAGCCCAAAATGGTAGCATCACGTGCCAAAATTTGATTGATTCCCCGGTGGAAAATTTTCCAACTGCAGAGTGTTGATGTTGCTGCTGTTCCAGCTTTACAGACAGCAGTGACAAGAAGCAGAGCTTGAACAAAATCACCAACAGAAAGGATACATTTCTGCGTTTGCAATATCCATCGCTGGCGATTTGCGCAAAACCTAAGGAACAGGCGCGTAGAAGGTGAACTTGACGCACACAACTGAGCAAAGTATAGAACAATGCAACTAAATCGAGAATCCACAACGGTGTGAATACCGCTGACCAATGCCAACTTATGCGGCCATCTAAACGCATAACAGCTATGATCACAAATGCCATTATGCATGACCAAAGAAAAAGTGCTCGGTGAATAGCACTCATGGAAATTAGGAAAAACAGCCGTTGAACAACAGTTCCTACGTTGAATCTGTAAAAAACAAGTGAAATTTTTATTATTCAAGGAACAATTAACTGGCAAATAAATATTAAAAGAAACAGTCGGAATGACTTGCGTTTGCAATGCCAGTAAAATTAACAACTAAAAGAACTGAATTAAATTAATACTTTTAATTTAAAAATACCTGATCGAAACAGCAAAAACTGATATGAATGAATGAATGAATGAAGACACAAGACAAAGGAACAAATGTTAGCAGCAATGAATGAAAAAACAAAGTGATGCGTGCATACATAACATATATATATATATATATATATATATATATGCGTGTGTGTGTGTGTGTGTGTGTGTGTGTGTGTGTGTGTGTGTGTGTGTGTGTGTGTGTGTGTGTGTGTGTGTGTGTGTGTGTATTTTGCAATTTGCACTTTTAACAGTAGTTTGCAAAAATATATAAAATGTTCATAAATAAAGCAAAAAAATTGTGCATGACGTCGAAAATGAAAGAAAAAGCACATAGGTGGTGGTGAGTGCTTTTCAATTCACAGGTTCACTGCGAAACCGGCTCCAGCATTAGGTAGTCATCTTCTGCATTATTAATATTATTGGTATTACCATTGTTGCTGTTATTACTAGTATGCGTGGTGACCATTTTCAGCCGACTTTTGTCCGCATGGGAGGAGTAGGGGGATCTGGAAAAACACTGGAAAGAGAAATCAGCAGGCAGCGACCGTCGGCCGATTCTTTTCAACAGTGATATAGATTTGCAGCACTCGGACAAGGGGAACTTGGTGATGAAATTCATGTCCGAATGGAAAAATCGCTCTTTTTTCCTACGTTTCAGCTCTTCATAAATTGAACCGCAAGGATCACCGATGGAATGCCGGCGCCGAATAGAACAACGTGGTGCCGCCGACCATTTGCAAGAAGACATCGGTCTTTGGAAACGCAGACGTTGTTCCAAAGAAGCTGCTGCAAGCGGAACAGTCGTAGCGTTGGCGGCCGAATTTCCTCTGCCAAAAGAAGAAATATCCGAATGCATCATTCTGTCCACACCTTGCAGAATATCCAGTGACGAGTCAATGTCGGGCGAAAAAGTAATCTCATCGCTGACTGGCCTGATCCTGAACGAACCAAGTCCTTTCTTCTCTCTGGTCACTCTCATGATGTCCGTCTCGTCATCATCTTCTTCTACATCATTGACGTCGACGTGATCACCTTCCGCAGAACTAAACATCGAAGTCGACCCTTTGCCTGATACTGTGTCATCATTCACATTTGCCTGAAAAAGATGATACAAGAAAAAATTCACTATCAGAAATGACAAACAAATAAACAAATATTTAATCGATTAAAATATTTGCTTATTCATTCATATTAACAAAGGGGGAAAGAAAGAAAGTTGAATTACAACAGGAGGAGACATGGGAACGTATTCTGCTAGACGCTCCAGCGACGGCCTGCAGCGACGAGTGAATATCAAGTCTTGAATTAATTTCGCGCTTGGCGACAATTCTTGTTCGCTAATTTGCTCAATTTTCGGTGACCAAGACTGTCTATAAATGCTGGCCGTGCCGGCACTGCTAGCACGTGATCGATTCAAAGAATCGCCAGAACCAAACGAACCGCTATTGCTTCGACCATATGGAAACGCGCCAAAGTCAATCTCGACCAGATCCTCAGACCCGCTGCTGAATTTGGAATCAAAAATACGACCAGGCAGTTGGTGCTTAAAACTGTTACCAGAGGAACGATCTAACAGAAAAGAAAAAAATAAAAAGAAAGAAAAATTTGTTTATATATATATATATATATATAAGCAGCAATAACTAACCAGATCCAAAGCTTCCCGACCGCTGACGCAGGCCGCCGGACTCGCCCAAATCAGATCCTTGTTGGGCTGAATGCTTCCGCAACGACATCAACTTGCTAAAATCAACAAAACATAATAACCCACACGTATCACAGTCAAATTAGATATTATTATTATTATTATTAAACTAAAATTATCACGCCTATCAAAAACACACACACACACACACACACACACACAAGATAATGTAATATATGTAGGCTGCTTACGCAGATTTCCAATTTCCAAAAGAATGTGCCCGTTTTCGTTCGTCGTTGAATGAAAAATGCTGCAATTTTCTCATCCAAGATGGCTGCTTAACACTGCCATAATTTCGAACTGTTGGTTTTGAACCACAAGAATATGCTCGCAATGGAGGTACCGCAGTTACAAGATCAGGACCAATAGTCGGTCGAATATCCTCCAATCGCCACGAATCAGTTACTGCTGAAGTATGAGAATATTTTTATTTTTAAACAACCAGCATAAAGCAAACATCTGTAAATCACTGCATTACCATTAGATAGTGCGGTCGTCGTTCCCGGAGCCATTGGTATGTAATCAGATATCTGTTCACTGCTGTATGAGGAAGACATCGCGTCTGCATCTGTTTGAAAAATCGCATTTCATTATGATCCAAAATAATAAAGAAACAGATCATATATAATTTTACCTCTCCTAGGACTGACCGGATCTACACAACCACTGTCCAATGTCATCCGACGGAAACTTTCGACGCAGTCCGGAGACGAATGCACATCCACACAATGAGTTATCAAAGTACGAGCAGGACGAAAAGAATTTTCATCATTCAATTCCAAAATACCTAAAAATTGCACACTCAATTAAATATAAATCCAAACGGATCAATTAAATAATTAAACAAAAAAGCAAATCAACATTGCAAAATCAAATTCAATTCAAACCTTTGGAAGTTTTGCAAAACGGTACACAATCGGTACCACTGCCGCCACTGCTTTCTTCGACAATTGTCGAACGACTTATCAATTCTAATGAAGGGTTTCCAACATGCTGCCGATGACTGTACCTCAGACCATTACTGGATTGAGTTGTTTTGAAAATGGAAAAAAATAAAAATATATTACAAAGAGAAAAACAATGCTTACGCGAAGTGATCGAAATCGCTCGAATTAGAAATGCTTCCAAAACTATCATTGGACAAACCAATTACTGGGCTTGTGCTATAACAAAAAGAATAATTTTGTTAAAGCAAAATGCAAATAAAAAAAAATTAACAAATTTACGCCAGTGCTGATCCGTGATAGCCAGAACGATTATGCAACACGGATGGCGAGTGACTGGCAGATCGAGAATAAGACGGGGGTGCACCACAAGAATAGCAATTCAAATTTGCTAGATATTCGAGTTTAGAAGACACACCGGAATGAGAACGATGCTGCAAGTAGTTCAGATGACTACGCAAGCTGAAATCAGAGCATAAGAAAAAATTTAAAAATGAAAAAAAAATCAATTTTTCATGCAATATATCAAAAAGCCAAGATCTAACAGGCAAAACGAAAAACATATATGCCGTCAACAATCAAACTTATTCATCCAGAATCTAACTAACCGCATTTCTATTTAATTTAAATTCATCTCAAGAATAATTTATTCATATTTAAAAAGAAATAAAGATTATCCTTTGTCATCAATTAATTTTGTTGGATAATGTCAAATAATTGTTAATTTTAACTGTATTTACACTTTCGTTGGATTAGCAATAGCATCCACTATAGCCTTGATCTTCATTCTGGGTCTACACCGTCTTGCAAAAAAATCATGCTCAATTTTTATAAAAATGCAAATTGAAGTTGAATCCAAATTTACTTCTGTAAAGTCTTTTCATTTTCAGAGATGGCACGAGAGCGCAAATCGCTGTGCATCAATGCTTCCGGTGGAAGGGTGGTCGTTACAGAAATTGAATTTGACCTGGTAGAATTTTGACTGTCACTTCTAAACATTGTTGTTTCATTTTTATTATATTACAAAGAAATAGTCACTGATAAAAAGAAAACAACCTCAACCCGCGAGGTTCAATGGGCATGTTACGCTGACGTTGTTCATGATTGTCTTCAAGAATTCTAAAAAAGAAAATTTTCAAATACAATAAACATCAAAATAATAACTTTATTAGAAGAAAAGAACGTTTACATTTTCATAGTTTCATGCATACTACCAGCATCAACAACATCCTCTGTGTTCATCCAAAGCTCACCAGGACCAGTGACAGCTGAACGCCCGACCCTCAAAAAGAACAAATTCCCCTGATGACCGTAATTTGAAATGTATACAAGCTAAAAAAATAATTTTCATTATTAAGCATTGCAAAAAATCAAATGAACAACAAAAATTAATAATAATAAATTTCGTTTTTACTGGAAATTCAAAAAATTCTTCGTCCGTGTTCAGTTTGTAAAAGTATACGGAGCACGTGTTCAAGCAGAAGCGGAAAAGACCGGCTAATTTCGACACCTTTTCAGTTAAGCCACGATTTTTCAACACCTTCACCTGCCAGACGTATTCTAAAAATTATGCTATTATGAAATTTGAAAGTATATAAATTTATCAAAGGATAAAATTTACCAAAATTTGCTCGTCGCAAGTCGTCCGACAAACCCGTCATTTTTGTGTTCATCAACACCTCGAGCAACGTGTGCAACCACGCATCTTGATCAAGCTCATTTTCGCAACCAAGCAACAAATAATCATCAATTGTATACATGGCAATGCAAAATTTCAACTTGCTGTCCACCTGAAATTCAATTTAAATAGGAAACAATTGTTTGTTTGTTTGTTTTAGCATTATCATCATTTCCAAATAAACACATTTAAGAGAACAAAAAATAATCCAAATATAAGAAAAGTTGCAAATTTTACAGAATCAACTTGATTACAGTACATACTCTCGTGCACTGCAGATGAATTCAAATGCAGTAGCAAATCAATCGATCACCTGCAAATAATTGCTGATCATTGTCAATTAACTGGACAATAAAAACAAAGAAAAGCTCAGAAAAGTAACAGAACATTAAAAGAAAGCTATTTATTACTCATGCGGGTTAATAATTTTTCAATGAGGTAATGTTATTTCGTTGAAAACTGAAAAGAAAACCAAAAATGAGTTGCCGTTATTTTTTGAGGAAAACTGAGAAAAGGCGACAATTTGACAAAAGGCAATAGCAGCAAAGCAAAAAAACACAAATCGATAATCCCTGCTGGCTGAACAAGACTACAGTTTCGACTGCTGGCAAAAAATTGCTAAATATAATTAATAATTTACGCTCACTGTTATGAAGAAACAACAAATGCTGAAAGTATAAGCTTATTTATTGTGCTTTGGACGGCCAATAAATAAAAGCAATGAAATATGAACAAATCAAATTCCAGATTTCAAGTCAGTGGATGAAAAAGAAGTATTTTCAGCTTTTTAGACTTTCATATTCACGCATAAAATAATAATAATAATAATGATAAACGTATATCAATGAACAACAAATATTGCTCGATTCAAACTGAAATACAAAAATACAGGCACTACGTCGTAGAGCGTAATCGTAAACAAACAGTTGTAAATGTAGTATAAAGCAAACAGCTAGGAAACGTTACATGAGTAAATTTTCAATTATTATAGCAAAATCAATCGAGAAATGAAGTCAACAGGCAGAGACACAACCCAACGTCAAAAATGGAAAGCAGTGTCGGACAAACAAGCTCCAATAATCAATAATATTTGGATGAACTATTTATGAAAGAATTTTAATTATACTGTCAATTAATAAATTCCACGATCATTTAAACTGAAACATTAACCAACGCCTAAATATTTTAATTATAAATGGTAAACGAAAAATAATTTAACCATGCTCAAATAGAAACAAAAAATCCATTACAATGCTTAGGTCTTAGTAACAAACCAAAAGAAAACAGAAAATTAACAGACGGACAAATGCACGTTGAATTCAACATCAAACGCAAAGTATAGCACCGATATCCAAAGCAGAAAATCTGCAACAGCAAATAACAAAATAACTCTTAACATCGATGACAACACATAACAAAAAAATTTGAAAAACTAGCCTGCAAATTAAAATTAAAGAGCGGAAAAAAGCAAAACCTTAACTACAAGATCAATAGGAATTTTAAAGCTATGGATTGTGAAAATTTAAAAACAAAAAAAGGACAAAAATATACCAAATCACTGAAAATTAAGGGACATGCGAAGTCAAAAAAAGCTTCAAAAAATTCACATCATTGAACCACTTTCACGCCGCTTCACATTTACCAACTGAGTGATATTCTCTTCACAAATTCCAACAATACATAAGCAACA
Organism: Trichinella spiralis; assembly: GCF_000181795.1. Lineage (NCBI taxonomy): Eukaryota > Metazoa > Nematoda > Enoplea > Trichinellida > Trichinellidae > Trichinella > Trichinella spiralis. The sequence continues at coordinate 134,867 of NW_003526944.1, forward strand.
AAGAAAATTGAAAATGAAAAGAGACCGTACTGTCAAAAAATGAATTTCAAGAATTACACACTAGAACGGTAATTAAAAAGAAAAAAAGACGCTGAATATCTTCAGAAAAAAATTTTTTTCAATTAACGCAATTTCAAAATATGTTGCATTTTTTTAGTTGGTAAAAGTAATTTAAAAAATATATAAACTTGCCGACTTTGTTCATACTGTAGAATTGCTGTTGTTTTGATTTTTAAATAATACAACAATAAGTAATTTAAAAATCAGAATGCAACGTGGGAAGAGAGCTGCGTAAAATGGGAAACAAAATAAATAAAATAAAATAAAATAAAATATAATATAATATAATATAATATAATATTATGTAAAATATGCAGAGAGAAGAAAAATTACCACCGATGGGAAATAAAAACAAGCATGAAACGATGACGAGGACGGGTAGGCGGTGCAATCTGTTGTAAACAAAGTTTGCGCTGCATTCAATTCTGACGTAAGTGTTACATTCACGAGGAAAACAAACGAAAAAAAAACAAACAAACACGCGTGACAGAAAAAGAGCCATCACATTGCAACGAAAAGCGAAAAACATTTTCAGTCTAAAGCTTTCAATCGGATAAAACACTATCCGAGATTTTTTGTAAAATTCATCCTATCATGGAAAATTCAATGGAAAGAAATTTCGTTGTCACTGCGGAACTGGAAAATTGGCAACCGAGATGCACAGTTGAACAACATGCAAATTAAAGGAAAATAATCTAACAACATCATGATTATTTTATTATTTTTCTTTCTGGTTTGCTGTTTATTAGCATTGTTTTCATCATCGTCAAAAGAATAAATGACAAAACAAGATAAACACGGGTCAGGTTAAAAATTGTAAAATTAAGATCATTTTTTATCCTGCCCAGGCAAAATGTCGTACGGCTACTGGCACGAAACGATTTTATCGACGCGATCAATGCCAGTCAAACCTACAGGCAATAAAGGAAATGCGTAATATGAAGAATTTGAAATAATAAAAAAATGGCAAAAGCTAAATCACTAACAAATTTAAAAGATGCCGAAATCGTGAACAATAGAAAAAGATATTTGTCAACCGCGATCGCATGAGTGACTTTTACGCGCTCGATTATTTCACGAATGAAACGTTAAACGACCTCTAAAAACAGCTTCATGACAACAAACAAATCAAAAAGTCATGCTAATGCGCTTTCAATGAAAACTCCAACGTGTCAACAACAACAACAACAAGAAAACAACTGTCTGTAAAACGCTGTTCAAAAACAACTTATGCAATCAAAGTTGGTGCCATTATTGAAATCAAAACAGAACAAATCACATAACAACAAAATATTTACCTTTTTGTTGATGTTAAAGCACGTTTTCAATGGAATGGACAGCTTAGGAGCAGCGTGACAGCGGTAGCGTTTTTCGTTGTCGAAGCATTCCAATCTGGCAGGCCCATTGTAACTGTCCTGGTGGAGGACAAAAAACCTTTTCCGAGCACGCTAAAACCAATGAACAGATTGACGGACGGTTATAATATTGCTGAAATCAAACGTTCAAAACAATCACATTGACATAAACAAACCTTTCCCTTTCTCAGAATGCCCATTTTGATGATGTCATCCGGTACATTGGATTCATTAAACAATATTAATGGGTCCATTTAAAAATTGAAATCGCATTCAACGAACGTGTGCTTCTTTGCCATAACCCGCAGCAAGCCAGTGCACACGAGCAACAATAATAACTGTAAAAGATTACAAAGCTACAAGCCGTTCCATGATACGACCGTTACGTCACATGCAGTCTGCATATATTTTTGGAAAACAAAAATAAATAATAATAAATAACAAAATACTAACAATACACGCCAACGCGAATGTTTTGAAAAACAACACGTCCGGCCGACAACAGACCAGAAGACAACAATGCGAAAAACAACAACAACAACAACAACAACAACAACAATATACAACAACGCGAGAATGCGTAAAATTCAGTAAAAAACAAAGCTTATTAAAGCTTTCACATTTTCCATCTGTCACAAACTGGCGCCGATCCGATCATTCGAGCAAGTTTTCCATTTTCTGCTTGTAAACAAGCTGATCGAACCTGATTATTGAATTCAACTCCAAAGATACAATTTCTGGAGCGAAACAGTTTCGCCTGATCTTAGCTGTACGATGATAAATTCACAGCACTGTAAAACAGACATTTAATCACGTCTCAATATAGCAACCATCTACATGGGAAGTTTTCACTTTTCATCAGCAAACTACCCGGCAAGAGGCTAAAACAATCTCAATCTTACTGTAATTATTATTGTTTTCCTACTGTAGTTTTTCAAATGTAAAATGCATTTTTTTCAGATCGATTAGTATAGCTAACGAGTGTACAGAGAAACTTATAAATCATTTGAAATATGATTTTAAAATCAACAGTCTCAATTATATTTTATAAAAAAAATACTGTTTTTCCAAATAATTGGTTTCCAACTTAAGCATAATCTTTGCAAAAAATGTACTAACTGAAGGTGCACACGTAATTCATAAATAACTGACAAACAGAAAAATGTATTAATTAAAAGTGTTTATCAGAATGTGAAAGCATGGAAATGTATTGAAAATCGCTTCAGAATGGTTATTCCAAATTTACAGCATCAGTACACAGTCAAAATGATGCTGCAAACGTAGAAATGTTTTTCGATTCTTTCTTTTTCTTTAAGACTGATGTTCTCCGGAATAAAAGAGATCCATACGCATGAAAATGGGATTTGAAAAGAAAAAAAACAGACAACGCTACTTTAATGACGCAAGAAGCAATATGACGCAGGGCTGCTAATCGCAACCGTTGCACTGTTTGAGTCGACATGGAAAATTGAACAGTGAAATAAATGAACTGTCATTTCTACAACTGAAATAAACTGGAGACCTGTGACTGTAATAATTAAAACATACAATTATTTATTTATTTATTTATTTATTTGTGTAGTTCAACCATTTACAACAGTTTCGCTAAAAAATATCACTACAAAAGTTGTCTATTTAATGAAGAGGAAAAAAATGTTTAATCAGACATGCAAATCTTACATACTGAAGAGGTGAAACAAAATTTTCTTTTCTTACTTCCTGCGCTACAGTTCCTTGCTTGTATGAAAATGGTTAACTGCTACAAAATTAAAATACTATTAATAAACAAGAAAAAAACTTGCACATTTTTTCACCGTTACATAACAGAACAATCAGAACGTAGTAATACGGTAGATAAATATAATTGACAATTATCGGTATAATTATTGATTTCTGATAGATGGATGATTCATAAGAATTGCTTCTTCGCAAAATCAATGCCGCGACCAATGCTAATTTGACATTGAATAATACACTGTTGAGACAACAAGCTGTAACAATCAATTAAATTAATTGCTGCTATTGTGGGTGTCCGTGGTAGATAACTTGGTGTTGATTATTTCTTCTCATTTTCAAAAACCATGGCGGCAATCACCAATTTACCAAAACAAGCACAAACATCATTACGTCATTTAAATCTTCCAATACACTGTTTTTGCTAACTACGTATTTTTCTTTTCTTATTCTAACTACCATGCATGCATTTTCTAACTGTGACCAAATTTTCGGTGATTTCCATTGATATTGTAACCAAATGTCCACTGATTACATCAATCACGGGTTTATTTCACAAGTAATAAAAAGAAATACCATTTGAAGATTTCATACAATCGATCAGCCAGTGACGTGCAGTGATTAATGAAGACGAGCAACACTGCATGTTTATACAGTAGTGTAACGGATAAGTAGAAAACAGTGAAACAATTCAACAAGGATTTAAATTTATGTTGATGACTCCTACTGAACATCATCATCATCATCATCATCATCATCATCATCATCATCATCACCATCACCATTCTCATCATCATTATCCTTCGATACACCTAAACCAAGGGCAGTGACAGTTTGGGCAAAACGACTGTCCGACCTCGCTAATAGATCATTTCTATATCCCCATTCCAGTATCTGGATCAAAACAACAACAAAAAATAACATTAAAATGCCAACAAAATAAACAAATAAAAGATGTTGCTTACTTGGCCATCTTCGAGATAAAGAATCTTATCGCACGCCATGACACTGTTCAATCGGTGAGCAATGATAAAAACTGTGCATTTTTTTGCAACATCATCAAAGCAACGTTGTACAGAGTGATCAGTAGCAGAATCGAGATGAGCAGTCGCTTCATCGAGCAGAAAGATCGACACATTTTGCAAAAATGCTCTCGCCATACAAATCAACTGCCTCTCGCCAACCGAGAAATTGCGACCGCCTTGCTCAATTCTAGTATCCAAACCGTTGCCCATCTTCTGTTCAACCTGTATATGTCAATACAAAAGTAACAAACAGACAGACAAATAAATAAATAAGTACCACGTGTTTAAGCTGAACGGTTTCAATCGCCTTCCACAACTGCATATCTGAGCATTTACCTTGGGGATCTACGTTAAAACGCAATGTGCCCGAAAACAGCACCGGATCCTGCGGTATGACACCAATTTTGCAACGCAGTTGACGAAGATCAAGCAACGTCACGTCGTGCGAATCAATGCAAATCGTTCCTTCGCAAATTGGATACAAGCGCAACAAAGCACTCACCAAAGAGCTTTTACCTGAACAACAATAACAACATTAACATTAATTAATAACTGTATTGCTTTATGTACGTAATATGTTTTCTATTTATCTTATAAATAATAAAAGTTAGCTGAAAAAAGAAAATAAAAATGTGCACAAATTAAAATACCAGATCCAGTACGGCCAATAATACCAATTTTTTCACCTCCAGCAGCATCAAAAGAAACATTTTTCAACGCCAGCTGTTTGTCCTCTCCATATCGTAAGCTAATATAAAGCAATAATATGGAATGATTAACCTGTTTTTTTTAATTTTTTTACAATTACATTTACAAATTCCAATCGGTATATCTATCTATTTACCTGACATTTTTGAAAGAAACCGCTCCTTCTGTCAACCAACAAGCATCTAGCGTGGACTGACAAGCTGATAACTGTTCTTGCTCAATATTCTAAAAATCAGCTAATTCTAGCAAGAAATAAAATCAAAAGAAAAACAAAATAATAACAACATTTACATCAATGTAATAATTTATCCTTTCAACTGAAATCATCTTTGATTCGAATTCAGCTTGCATACGAACAGCAAATTGGAATATGCCGCTCATCTGTTTATAAAAGAATAAATTAAAATCGCATCATCATCATCAGCAAAAATTAAAACAAGAACAACATATTTAAATATTATTAAAAATTATACCTGCAATGCATAAGTAAGAGCCATTCCTGCATAGGCAGGATCGATGTACCCTGCCAAACCAATCATGAACACAGAAATAACAAAAACAACGATCACAACAAGCATGTCCAACCATACAGCTAACCAACGCATTGCCGACTGGAACATGAACAACCAACAGCTGTTCTGATCGAGCAGGTGCTTCATTCTGTACATTTTTAATCATTGCAACGAACAAATATACATACATACATACATACATATATATCAGAAAAGAATCGAACAAACAAACAAACAAATAATAATAATAAATCATTAACCGTTCAACAAAAACTTTCGTCTTGCCAAATGGTCGAAGAACGCTTTTTCCTCGTACAGATGCAGAGATGTGAGAAAAAAGAGGCGATCGAGTGTTATTTTCAATACGCTTTAGACTTGAAAATAAAAAAAGACAAGCATGCATATATATATATATATCAAGTGTAAATACGAATGGATATTTCAAAAATACCTTCTAATGCCTCCGCGAAAGCAGCCAATAAACAATATAAAAATGCCTGCCAGAGGTACGGCAGCGATGAGAAACCAAGGAAAGACCCATGCAATGATTATTAAATAGGCAAAAATAAAGCATAAATTTTGCAACATTGTGTCCAGTGTAAATGGAATCTTTGTATCTGCTACAAGTCACTTTCATTAATAATAGAAGTAACAAATAAAAAATGTCAACTAAGCAACGAACAACTTTGATTTTTGACTTACTTTCATCAATATCCTTCGAAAATCGATTAATCACACGACCAACAGGAGTGATGTCGAACCAACGCATTGTACCATGCATCAGACGTTTGAACATTGTATTGTGAAGATGCTCGGATGCTCGCAGTGTTACCTAATTAGACGAGCAGCAAAGAAACAAATCAGAAAATGTAAAAAAGTCTTCTTTAATTTTTTGTATGCAAATAACAACACAACAGTAACGATAATTCATCTCGCTTACCCCTACGAATACGTAAGCTTTGAGAACGGTAGTTAAAATGACCAATGGTACAGTCAGTCCGTAGACTATTGCAAACGAGTTCATTGTTTCAGGACTGACAACAGAGGTGGAATTTTGTTCAGCAGAATGTGATGACGATGATGACTAGAAAAAGAAACGACAATTCGCAATAATAACATGCTGGTCAATGGGAAAACAATATTATCGACAAACTCCAAATTCTGGATGAATTTTCTTCAACCAATAGGACAACCAAAATGTTGAAAAAATCGTCGAACCAGTACTGAACGCGAACAAAGCTAGTACAAGCAGAACCATCCTAAAGCTGCCCATTGCTTCAAAATAAGATTTGTAAGTATTCATCGATAAACCCCTCTGCTGGAGATTTTCTTCAGATTCAAACAACTTATCTGCAAACAAACAATATGCAGTCAATCTTTTATACAGTCCATAAAGAATAAAATTTTTTCGAGAACAATAATTCCAAAAGTTACCCACCATATTTGACTGGGACGTTGGCAATAATCTCTTTGACATATTGATCCTGATCCTGAATGCGAGCATCACAACTCTGCTCTGATTTCACAATTTCGTCAAAACGATAACGCTGGCAATTGTCCATCTTTTCAATCACCGTTCCGTTGTCCATATAAATTATTTCTAATTATTAAACAGAATAAATTATTAAAAACTTCTTCAATGATAGTGATATTTCAGTTTCATAAAACCATACCATCACCCTTTGTTATCAGCTCGCCAGATGACTGACAAAATGCCAAATAGGCAGCACAGCGTTGCAGCAATTCTTCGTGGCGTCCAAAATCAACTATACGACCTTGATCCATGAACAATATTGCATCACACTGTTTGAGAAACTAAAACCAACTACAATAACCGAAACGTACACAGAACGGAAAACAACAAAAAAACTAAAAGGCGCACTTGAACACAGCTGGTAATAAGTAACACTGTTTTGCCAGAAAGATGTTCCTGTATAGCTTCTTTCAGTACTCGAGAGGCGACATTGTAGTCCAAAGCGGTCAGAACATTGTCCAATAAATAAATATCTTTTTGATGATAAATCGCTCTGGCAAGCGACAATCTAGCTTTCTGACCACCACTCAAGGTAGCGCCACGTTCGCCAACCTGAAAGCAGGAAAAGTTGTCGCCACCGACGAACAAACAAACATGTACACCAAAATGCAGTGCAAACTTCAGTCCTGTCACCGGCTGGAAATGTTTCAATATCGGCTTCCAAATTGCACACGCGCAACACAGTATTATACAGTTGCACGTTCAACGTTTCTCCAAGAAGAATATTCTCCCGCACTGTGGCATTCAAAATCCAAGGATCCTGAGAACAATAGGCGACGCTTCCACCAACTTGCATTTCCCCATTTCCTTGTACCATCTACAGAAGTTGATTAAAAAAATAATACAATGAAACAATAAGTAATAAAGAGCTTTTTCACCCACTTCTCCAATGATGGCTAGAAGAAGAGATGATTTTCCACAGCCAACCGGACCACAAATTCCAACAATTTGCTTCTAATCAAAATCAAAAAACAAACAACTAACTAACTGAAAATTGCATTTCAACTTCAACGCACTTTGTAAATTTTAATATTAATATCTGTCAGTGCAAACTGTTTGGTTGATGGACCGTTATCACGTAACAAAGTTTCCTTAGCATCGTCAGGTGGCTCTGAAATTATTCAAAAATAAATAAATAAAAATATATATATATATATATATATATTTATTTATTTATATTTATATATAAGTAAAAACGACATAAAGAGAAATACTTACCCACAACGTTCCACAGAAAGTGACCATCTCGAATTTCCAATGCCACTGATGAAGTAACGTGCAAATTTCTCACTGGCAAAAGTTCTGGTTCCATCAAATGCACCTGTTGATAATAATATTAAGTGTGAAAAATAAAAGTTTATTCTCCTACTTGGATCTTTTCTAAAGAAACCTTCGCTTCAGCCAAATAGCGCATACCATAAGGAATCATACGAATACTGAATACCATAACAAAAAACACTGTAATAACAGCATATGCCTAAAGTAACTCAGATGACAAGTAACTACTTCATTTTTGAGCGTTAATTCATGTGCACCTGATCTGGAAGGAGATCATAACCAAGAGATAAGTAAATTACAAAAGTGGAAGTGGCTGCAACAACTGGCATAACGCTACCAAGACCAAGAGCTAAACTCTGAGCAACGGCTGTTTTAAAAAGTGCTTTCTTTTCATCTCTGCGAATATCTACACCAGATTTTTGCATTAAAAATTCACATTTCACCTATTCCCAACAAAAATTTAACTGAAATAAAACATCCAATCCACTTACTGTGTACATTCGATTCAAACGGATCTTCGAGAGCGTTCATCTTTATTGCCCGCATACAGTTCAAAATTTCATTGATCAACTTGATCTAGTCAAATTAAAAAAAATAAAGATTATTAAATGAAAGTCACAAAAAATATGCTAAATTTAACATCAAGCAATTAAAGATGTTCTACTCGTTTCTCAGTAAATTCAATGGCAATTTTTCGCAGGAACACAATGCGCTTCCCGATGAAAACTTGTAGTACGTTAAAAATTAGAAAAACACCCAAGCCAATCAACGAACACGGACCAATCAAATAAAGCAAATAGATCACACCGCCTAGAAGAACCAAAGGACTGACGACAACCAGCGGGAGAAATGAAACTGCGTCAAAAATACGCTGACTATCGTTGGCAAAGATATTCATAATCTGAAAAAAGAAATTAAAACAATTCTGTAAGTTTTTTTTAAAAAACAAAACAAGAGATCTCACCTCCCCAATTGAATCTTCGTTAGTTTCACGTTGAAACATCAAACGTTTGAACAAGAATCCCAGTACAGCACCCCGAGCGCGTAAAGCGGTTCGAGTGGATATAGCCCATGTGGCGCCGTAAGATAAAACGCGGCATAGTTCCACGACCAACATCGCAAAAGCTAAAAAAATACCATATCCAATCGGCGCTTCTTCCCATCTCGTTTGAGTAAACTGTATCAATGCTCGAACAAGACATGTCTACATATGAATATCCGAATAAATAAGCTGAGAATTAAACAGCAACTTAAAATTCTCACCGGTCCAATAAAACCAAAAATTAAACAAAAAAAGAAGCAGAGGCAAGCGAAAAAAAATCGCATGCGAATAAACTGGTAAAGCGACCTAGACAATGAAGGTTTCGTGGTCTTCTCCGACTCTACCTTCCATAGGTATTCTAGTCGGGCAATGTTCACGTTCGCAGAATCATAAACCGAACATGCCCAAGGTTGAACATGATTTGGATCCTTGCCTCGAAATGTTGCCCAGAGATATTTAAAAATCCAAGAATACGTTATAAATGAAAAACAACCAGCTTGGTCAACACCAGTCGCACTTCCACTAGAAAACAAATCTGTATAAATAACATATTTCCTTTGAATTTGGAAAAACTGCTTTAAACACAAATAAGCGCTCTTTCACTTCATACAGCAATACATTATTTCAAAATTTATACATAATTACACACAACTGCTACATATGCATACTAAAAATAAGCTGTTAATAACACTGCTATTGTATCAACGAAATAACTACACTATACTTGACTATCACTTTTCATACTATAAATGAACTATAACAAAATAGAGAAGAAATTTATATTACAATGAAAATTCACTGGACCTCAAAATTTTAATTTGAAAAATGAATTACTGAAATTCGCTTACGCTCAATGTATTTGCGGGATACTTATACTATACGGTAAATATATGGGATTCAAATTGACAAAAATTACCATCAACTTAAAATCACATCCCACAAGCTCCACTACTAACCACTGCCCATTTTATCCTATACTGCAACATAAATACGTTAATAAATAAATGTTCATGAGCAAAAATTTGTCAGTCTAGGGAATTTCAAACCTTATCAAATTCAGTATACGGCTTTCGCAATTAACTTTACTGGTTAATTAATAAATTAATTAAATTCAATATGGACAGCTGAAATACAGTAATAGTAAAGCTGAAAATAACAAAAATTACCAAATCCACTCCTCATGTAAAAAGGTCAAAGAACTGTCATTAAACCTTATTATCTACAAAACTTACAGTATGGTAACCAAACCGAATTCATTTTTAACATAATTCTAAACTTTCTCATGAATCATGACGTGCCAACGTTACAGAGTTCTTTATACTAGATAAAATGACAGTACTACTAGCAATTCTATATGGTTCAAATAATAAAATATCACAGAACAGACTTTTAACAACAATTTATCACGAAATATATAGATGATATTTTTTTTTATTATTGCATATTTCATAGTTATACCGGACATTATTTAATAATGAAATTAATTCGGTTTACGATAGACAGTATAAGAATAAAAATAAAAACATACTGGCTTAAATTAAAATTAGCTCCCCATAAAGAATATAATAAATAAATGGAATAGCGTCCTAGTAGCTATCGCCCGTAAACTGCAGCTAAACCAAATCGAAATATAAATTCACTGTATACAACTGAAATCTGAACCGCAGTTTTAACAATTAAAAAAATTAAAACACTTCGCAATGTTGACAAAGCAGCTGATCGAGAAACCGACAATGCGCAAGATTAGTGTTAAAAAAATATTATGATTTACAATTTACTGTAATAAGTTATAAGCAAAGTTCTCAATAAACGTACCTCAGTTGAGAAGATCGTGAAGGCAGCAACTGTTTCAAAGATTGTCGAAACTGACCAAATTTTGAACTGCTGCTCGCTTGAACAGAGCTTTCAATATTCGATTCATCTTCTTCACTCCTCGGCCTAACCAAACCAGTGCATATAACGTAATAAATGAAACAAGATAAAAGTTAACATAATCAACAGGTTTCTGTTTTGAAACACTCACACCAACGCTGGCGTCTTTTCATAAACCACATCCTCATCATCGAAGTCATCATCAACCCAATAATGCTGCGACATCGCTACTGAAAACAAGCCGTAATAGAACGACAGCAAGAATGTAAATGCGGCTTATTGAACAGCAACAGCTTTTTTGAAATCACCATTAAATAGGTTACAATAGCCGTCAGGGCCAATAAGCTCGAGGGAAAAAAACGAATGAATGAATGAATGAATGAATGAAGTGTTGTTCAACATCAACACTAACAAATACTGCTAACTAAAACAATAATAATAATAATAATATTTTAATAATTCAAAAAATTAGCTAACAAAACAAAAATAATCGTAATAACTACGATCCTTCCAACTGTTGTGTGACGTTCCAGAGCGAGTGCAAAATGCACAACTCATAATAGCGTTTACAGACATGCAATTTTTAAATATAAATACATCATTACACACACACACACACACACACACACACACACACACACACACACACACACACACACACACACACACACACACACATATATATATATATATATATATATATATATATATATATATATAGAAAGAGAAGAAAGAACGACGAACTAACTAAACTGTTGGCTGGGCAGCTTACTACCCAAATATTCGTAGTAAACTGACAGCCAAACTTTTGTCATTTGTGACGTAATCCGTCCGTCAATATTTGAACAAGCGATAAAAGTTTTCAAAAAATATATTTACTCAAAAGTTCTTGTACATACTGTCGAATTTTTTTACCAAACATCAAATTCATAAACGATGAACAGCATTCTTTCCAGACAGTAAACAGACGACAATAAATGTCAGTTATAAATATTTCCGCTCCGTTCCATTGCTGAATCGTCCAGTCAACGTGCCAAGTCTTTCTAACAAATCGCCTTGGTTGACGGCAGACCTTGTCGGCAATTTCATATCTTTTTCACGGTCAAAAGGAATTCGTTCTCGCAAATTCCCAGTAGATGACTACAAATATAAAAAGCTAAATAAAAATGAAATACAAATATACAAATGAGTAAGCAACGGAAAACTAAATATGCTTTCTGGAATAACCGAAAACATCGATTCAACAAAGAGTGCACTTTAAAAAAAATTACCGCATCAAATCAATAAACAAAATACAATCAAAGAAATTCAAACCTAGAATTAGAACTTAATTCCAAATTAGCAGAAATAATAGAAGAAGAAGAAGAAGAAGATTGCATTAATTGTCATGAAATTTTGAAAAAACCTTTTCTTGAATCTTGCGTTTCTTGTGTAAGTCCAGCAGCGATGGGCTCGAGAGTCTGTCATGTTTTGCTAATGCAGCATCAATCATTTCGTCGGTTCTTTTAACTGCTTTCAATTGTCGATGATGACGCTTTCTTTCGACATCTGACAGTTTCTGAAAATGCAACTAAATGAAATTCATACAAACAGAAAAGTCTTCAACAACAAATGCAAACCAAGAACACACGTAGAAACCAATATAAAACATTTCAATAAATTATAGGTAGAATTTTCAGAAAAAAATTCTCAATAATTTGTTAATTCATTTACTGTCATCATATGATCTAGAGTTGAAAGTAGTGGTAAAAGATAAAAGTGATTATTAATTTGAATTTTTAAATTCTTCTTCTATAAACAAAATTTCTAATTGAACTCAATAAGTCATACTGTAATCAATGTCATTTGCAGTTCACCGTTGACTGTTAGTGACTACGAATCGATTGTACATGCACAAGCTTTGTTCCGTCAGCAACAGATGAGTATATTCACATGGAATAAGAAAAAAAAGCGTACTTCAGTGTTTGGTGTATCAGTCCAAACAGAACGATCTTCAGACGAATCGACCACGTCATGCTTACGAAATGCTCGAGCTCCAAGACCGAATGACTTCAAAGCTGGTGGCAGTTCTGTCATCCATGACTCACGAAGCTTTCCCTGCTTTTCACACTAAACATGACAGTATTTCACACTTATTGTACATCATAGAAACGCATTCTGTGCAAAGTTAACCATCAATGAATACATGTAAATTAAGCTTTGCATAACTACGACCAAAGATGATAACAATGAAAAGAATTATGCAAGGAAAGTGTTCTGCAAAAAAAGTTACTGACTGCACTGTTAGCCTGTCGAATTTGAGCAAGTCGAATAAAATAATCTTCATCGTGTTCCTTTGCAGAAACAATGTCCGACAAGGAGGGTCCAATTAGCTCGTCATTGGAATCTTCTTCTTCCACATTTTCAGGGACAAAATCTGGCGGCAGCGCAGGTCCGTACCGAACATCCTCTTTCCCATCATCATCATTATCATTAGATGCTGCAATATATTCAACTGCTTTTATGACTTCTCAATCTTTCAAATGAACAATGAAATAAAGAATGCTGCACAGCATTCAACAACTAGAAACGTGGTGAAAAAATTATACATTACACATTTGAAAAGAAATTTAAATGAAAACAATAAGAAAACGAAGTTGTGGGATTTTGGCAAATATACCGCGTTCATTTCTTGATACAGTCTTTGAACTGCTTGGTGACGAAGACGATTTCTTTCCCCATGATGGTGGAAGTTGTGGTCCAATTTCCATTGCCCTATAATACAAACGCAAAAACAAATTTACGTTACAAAATTAAAAATAACTACGCTGCACTGCATTTTGAATTCATAATAATTATTAAAATTGCTAAAGTTCATTACTGACACTTCTACAAAGAAAGAAAAAGAATTTAAAATTGACTTACCGTATTATTTCATCCACATATATGATAGTTATTAATTAACAGCATTTTGTGCTAAAGCAGACGTAAACTTACTCACCAAACAAATGAATAAATAAATTGCAAAAGTCCGATTACAGTAAACAATAGTTATAGTGAAAATCAGGTTCTATTGCATTTGAAAATTATTGTTATTGTTATTTATGCATGTGATAAATGCCACTCACTGTTCATAAATAAAATAAATAAATAAGTAAATAAATGAGACGAATTTATGTACTTTAGACATATATCCATTTGTCATCGTATTTGTTGTCGAAAAGAAACCCACTTTCTCTAAGGATGCTCAGATTTCTTATTCTGAGCGGGTTTCAATCTATTAAGGAGTTCTTGTCGACTTCGCTGGTCTCCATTCCTCTAGGAATAGTCTATTCAAAGTTCCATATACAGATCAATTCTAGCGCAATCTGTTTGCTCTATAGATCGATAAAATAGTCTTTCTGTGAACGATATATTCAACAAATACTACTCTATACAAATAACAAGATACAGTAATAACGAAGGCAATCAATTACAAGCGATCTCAAATAGCACACAAACGACATACACGGACACGTCAAATGTCTATCTATATATATATATATATAACACATCGAAAACTGTACAATAAGAAGTTTCTTTATGATATACAGGTACAAAGTATATTAAAGAATTCTCAACAGTATTAAAACTTTTTAATTTTAGAAAACTTCGCTTTTCTTTAAAATTATTTTATTGAATGAAATTATTAATTTTTATAAAGAAAGTTTGAATTTTCACGTTTCAAAAGTTAAAAATGCTGGTCAACGGGAGGGGTAGACTCATTTTTGCCATCAAAGACATGCCGCCTCAAAATTTGATTGGCTATAAATTTCCCATCCAAATTTGATTGGCTTCAAATTTCATTGGTTTACAAGCTGACTAACTTTCATTGATTGTCGTTGTGATGAATTTCATTTGTTATCGCGCTGCTAAATTTCACTGGTTGTGGCTGTGATGAATTTTATTTGTTTTCGTGAACCTAAATTTTACTGGTTGTCGTTGTAATGCGTTCTATTTGTCAAATTTCGGTTTCTTTTCAATGGTCAGTTTTCTGATATTCAAAGCTATACTATTTATATCCTATATATATTTAAAAAATTACTGTTTAATGGTACTTATTTAATTAAATTAATTACAATTAATTATTTAATAGAATTCAGTAAAATGGTGAATCCACCGCGAAAGTTTCCAAGTGATCTTTCTTACTAATAGCATCCGTAACTTTTAAATTTGTACACATTGCACTCCTGCAGCCTATTTTATCTTATATCAAAATAAACTATTCTTTAAAAACAATAGACACATGATGCACATTGAGTGTACACTTTGGAACATCATATTGCAATGTCCATGAACTTTGGAATATCATGTTGCAATGTCTTGTATTGTGTTGTATTATAATGTTGTATTGTATTGTCTTCTATGTAGTTTTATATTTTTATCACTGAATAAATTTTCACCACTGAAAATTATAATTATCTAATTCACAACTTGGAAAGGAAACTTTTGAACAAGTTCTATAAAATGCTGTATAGTACACAAGCAATAAACTGAGTTAGCATACCTTAAAGATAAGCAAATTTCTAAGGTGTGATCAGCATATGCACAAAAATATAATCTGAAGAAAATTTGCTTTTAAGATTATAATTTTGAAATGATGGTCAACTTTTAATTTTATTTAATGCTACTACAAATATATGTGGAATAAAAAAAGTTAAGCTTTGAATATCAAAAAACTGACCATTCAAGAGAATCCGAAATTCGACAAATAGAAAGCACTACAACGACAGCCATTAAAATTTAGGTTTGCGAAAACAAATGAAATTTATCACAACCACAACCAGTGAAATTTAGTCGCGCGACAACAAATAAAATTTACCACAACGACCACCACTAAAATTTAGTTGCGCTCATTGGCTTGAAAACCAATAAAATTTAAAGCCAATCAAATTTCGAGCGGCATGCCTTTGATGGCAAAAATGAGACTAAACCGTTTGTGTGAATAATAAAATTGAATACGAACAAGTAAACAAATGAAAACTGTTTGCGGCGTGTATTGCACAATGTTGACAACTCTTTTCCAACATACGTTGTTCATTCTGTTGCTTCTTTTTTCTTTTCTTAACAAACAGTAATTGTGCTAATTTTGACTGCAATTAATTGGCTAATATTGAGCATGAATTTGAAATTTGTTTCAAAATTTACAACAAAATTAAATACTAGAAATAAAACGACAACAACGAAAGTTGATTTTATTTTCTATTCTCGGTCAACCACCGAACAGCTGGCGCAAAGCATGGAATTGTAAAGAAATAGATCAGGGGACGGTTGCCATGTTGAGCATCTGCTTGAAAAGCAAGACTGTAACGATGACTGATCGTTGAAAAGTTGCTCCTTGCATGCCACGTGGGAGCATTGCAAGTGAACGATGAACTGATCAACAATATTGCCATCCGTGGTATTATTAAGTCACAGTCTTTCCAGTGGTGAACCGTCAAGAGGAAATAAAGAAAAGAATTGAAGAAGAAAACAACGAAACAAAGAAATGAACAAATTAACCGACAGACGATAGAGAAAGAGAGAGAAGGGGAGATGGAAAGATGAAAACAGAGATGAATGTTGAGAAAAAAGAAAAGAAAAAAGCAGACAAGTAGGAAAAGGAGGTGGGGACGAAAAATATGAAAGAAAAAAGAAAAGAAAGAGAGGCTTGTTGGGTAACGGAGGATCAGCGAAAACTCCCTGAACAGAGTCGAGGTAATCAGCGGTTGTACGCTGCAGTTATCAAAATAAAGCAAGCGTATTGAGGTACGGGCGACGGGAAAAATAAGAAAAAGAAAAAAAAAGATTAACTGAGAAATTTTTGTACAGGACAACTACACGTCACTCATTTTGGCGGATATGAGGTATGGGTGACGAGAATCACTCTTCACAACAAAAATATCAGGTAGAACCGAGACAGAGAATAACAGCAGAAAAATGGTAGATGGTGACGGTGGTGATGCTGCAAAACACAGAGAAAAAAGACAAAAAATACTGTCACATAAGAAATTGAAAAGTAAAAGCGTGAACAGACCCTGAAGAATATTAAAAGTCGACCGTGAGCAAGGTTGTTATCAACGCTCACGGGCGCTTGCACAGACGCAGAAGCACTGCAAAATAAATGTGAACAGTGCCACCGGAAAG
This sequence comes from Trichinella spiralis, assembly GCF_000181795.1. NCBI lineage: Eukaryota > Metazoa > Nematoda > Enoplea > Trichinellida > Trichinellidae > Trichinella > Trichinella spiralis. The sequence continues at coordinate 152,131 of NW_003526944.1, forward strand.
GCAGGCGCAGGCCTGAGTAGTTAAAGAATAAAGAGAAAAAAGCAGAATATAATAATAGTAATGGAAAATGTTCAAAATGACAAATCACCAACATTGCACGAGTATCCTGACTAATACTACAAACGAGACGGGCGCTTCTAGAGGAAAAACAAACAAAAAATGAACAAAAAAGTGTGCATGAAAATACCGGCTTTTGTACAGCTCGACAACGCAATCCAATGTTAATAGTAGTAATAGTAGCAATAGTAATAATAGTAGTACTACTTCTACTACTACTTATAACAGTCGTAGTACTTTCTATAGTAGTAGTAGTAGTAGTGGTAGTAGTAGTAGTAGTAGTAGTAGTACTAGTATTAGTATTGGTAGTAGTAGCAGCAGTGGTAGTAGTAGTAGTAGTAGTAGTAGTAGTAGTAACAGTAATTACAGTAATATCAGCAGGTGTTGTAATAATAATAATAATAATAAAAATAGAGGGAGGAGGAGGAGGGGGGGGGTTATATTAGTAGTAGTAGTAGTAGTAGTAGTAGTAGTAGTAGTGGTAGTAGTAGCAGTAGTAGTAGAAGCAGCAAAAAAATGCAACAATAGACACATACACATTGAATGAAAGCAAATATAACAGATGCGCTTGTCTTACGCCCATAGTAAAGAAAGGGTGGCGATCGTTTATGCAAAATAAAACAGAACGGACAAAAAAAGAACGGCTATGCAATGCAATGGACAGAGAAACTCCTCCTGTGTTGTGAAAAAATTACATCAAAATTATGCGAAAAGGGCAGTTGCGTGACCACATCTAATTAAATACCAATTAGCGATGAAGCATTAGCTTGGTCAGCTGCTGCTTGGCATCTCTTTCAACAAGCTCGTGATTCAACTCGGACAAAGAAAAATCACAAGGCCAGCTGAACAAAACATTCACAAAAATATTCAGAACCGGTGCAAGCACATGTGATCAGGAAAAGAAAAAACACATCCATAACAGCGATTTCACGAACAGGATCACAAAGTGAATAGTTGAAATACATATGCGTAGTCAGCACTGAAAATGAATTAATAACAATTCAAAAAAAATAAAATGAATTAGAACATAAAAAAATATATGCGAAATACCATGAAAAATAGAAGTGTTACGGGTGAGGATCACGGGAAATATGCAAAAACATGGAAAGACGATCTGAGTTCACCTGACCGCACATGTTGCATTTGAATGGATCGTTAAACGCGTGATAGCCCATGTGGATATTGTACATGACGCAATCTTTGAACGCGATCAAACAGTAATTGCAAACAAACGAGTTCGACCAATCTGTCGTCGTCTGACCAAGTCTTATAATTTCACTTTTCATATCTGACTGGTCAAATGACATGATTTCAGGAGTAGTGTTTTTCGCATAGCTGGAAGACTGACGCTGACTTTGCAACCGTTGCATCATTGACATCGTCGCAGCTCTGAAAACATTTAATAAAATACATTGAACAAAGAAAATTTAAATTGAATTTGAACCAGATCAACTTTTCTGACAGAAACAACACAATAAAATAAAATGCAAACCTATTATATATTGATAAACTTATTAGTTTTGTTTTCAATACGGCAAATCCATTAATTAAAAAAAAGAAAAAAAATGTAATCACAAATGTTTCTAATAATACCTCGGTCGACCAGTGATCTTCGAATCAGATTCATCTTCGTTTTCTTGTGCCGTGCTTCCAGTTTCAGGCATTGAAGCCCGACGAATTGTATCCACTGCATTACCATCGGTTGTCTCGCTTCCAGCGTAAGAGTCACCAGAATCAGACAGTCGACATTGCAACTTCATCGCGATCAAATCTAACTTGAACGCCTTACTCTTACGACGGCTACTCGATGAACCAGCACTTTCCAACTGCTGTTGATGTGGTGGTGACTGTTCTGGCTGTTGCACAACAGCGTTTGTCTGCGTATCAGAATCAGATGGGGGCTTTTGGTCCAGCGACCACAAGCCAGCCGAAGGAGCATTTCCGTTCAGCGAAGCGGCCAGAGCTTCTTGACCTGCCAGAGCAGACATGAAATCAAAAACGGCTGGATCAGCTGTCGATGACGAAGATCCATTCGACCTGGACGAGTCACCTTCTGAAGGGAACGCACTACCAGCTGATAAATAATTCATCATGTGCAAAGTTTCCTTGTGTCCCTGCATGTGTTTGGCAAGTGAGTCTCGACTAGTTGCCACGTGATCACACCAGTGACATTTCTGCACCATCGATGGTGACATACTGGCACTACCTTGCAACGGTGGCAAATATCCAGTCAACGGTGCCATCATTCTCGGCGTACTGCCAGTTGCAGCCATCGCTGCAGCCAATTGATCTTTCTGCTGATGCTGTTGTTGAGATACAGCCACTGCCTGAGCAAGCATGTTATTCTGAAAAACTTTCATCAGTGTAGCGTTCACCAGACCGCCCATACCGGCGGCTTCTAGATGACTTGTCTCCAACGGTGTGCCAGTAGCACTGACAGCTGGTGCCATGGTAGGGACCGTTGAAGCAGTGTCTGAGCCGGCAGAGCCGCGCTTTTGCCTAGGCCCTCGTCGATTGCCGAACACATCAATTGCTACCGTACTGGCAGCGGTGCCATCCGGGTTGATCACTGTCGCCGCATTGTGACCATACTTTCGCAAATGAAGCTTCAAACTGTGACAATACTTAGTCGCATACGTGCAATCCGCGCATCGATACTGGTAAAAGTTGGAATGGGATTTCATGTGACTGTTCAGCATCGACTTATTCACGCAGCTGTAGTTGCATTTGGTGCATTTGAAAGGCTTGGAATTGAAATGATTGCGAAGATGGTATTCCAGATGATGCTTGTACTCCGTGATGAACGGACACTTTGGACAAGCGAGCTGCTTGTCAGATTTGATATGCGTTCGCTGATGAATCCAAAAATCATTCTTCGAACTAGCAACAAACAAACACTGCTTGCAACGATATGTCTTGGGTCTCGAAGAACCGCTACCACTGCCACTACCAGAAGATGGCTGGACAGTGAATGAACTGACATCTGTCGTCGGACTGACTGAAAGCAACGGCTGTTGACTCTGTTGCTGCTGATGTTGATTTTGTTGTTGTTGTTGTTGTTGCTGCTGCTGCTGGCAGTTAATGACAGACTGCAAGTGCACCTCAAACGCTTCCTTTTCTGATTGAAAATTTTCTTGACTCCCTTGATCGACCAGTGAATCAGATGACACTGAACCATCTGCACCACCGTTGACACTGTCCGCCGCACCGGCAACGCCAGACGATGAGTCGTCAGACGTTGGCTGGGTGTGAAATTGCTTCATGTGACGTTTCAATCGACCCTCAGTTCGACTGGTGTAATCGCAGATGTCACACTTGTGATCAGCATGCGTGTTCATGTGTGAATTGAAGTGGAATTTCGACTCATTGCTGAAACCGCAAATGTGACAAATGTACGTTGTTGCACCAGTCTTTTCATTCATTATAGAATAATGTTGCATGATCGAGCTGCCGTCCGGAGGGCTGTTATTAGATCCACTCTCCGGTGGACTCATCTGCGGCACCGGGTTCATCTCACCTACAACAGGGTACATGTAGTTTTAGTTTTGCTCTTTTGTGAACAATTTACACTTTCAATAACCATTACCTTCACACTACCAGCACAACAACAACAACAATACACACACACACACACATCTATATGTATATATTTTTATTTATTTATTTATTTATTATTTTACTTATTTTTATTTATATATTTCTTAGAAATTTCTACACACTCAACTAAAGATGTTTTTCACAAAATTAGCCAAAAATATTATAAATATAAGATAAATTATAAAAGTACAAGATTTACAGTAAAAAACATGTTTAAAAACTGTCACTAATAAAACAAACGCCAGTCAGTCGTCTTCTGAAATTAATTGCAACTTGCAAAGAAACTTTCTCACCTATCACAAAAATTGAAAAGTAAAATACACGCAACGTAAATTGTGACGACAAAGAAAAATACCAGTGTTTCAATAGAAAAGTTTTCTAGTTAACAGGACCATGAAGAATTAATTCACTGTCAAAAATAAAAACGTCGCAATTTTTCCGAAGGTCAACTATTGAACAAATGCAAATCTGTACAAATTATTAATCATTGTTGCTGTGGGCAAAAAAGTGAAAACCAATGTGTGAGTTAGAAGTTCGCGTTCTCTCACTCTTCTAATTTTTAAACTTTAAACAATATTTTATTTTTTACGGATGAAAAATACATTAAATTTCTGTTTTTCTCTCAAGTTTAAAAACCTGTTCATCATGACTATCAATTTGTCGAAGAAAAAACGTTTTCGACTTTTCGACAGCTTCATTTTTCATTATCAAAATGCCCATTTGACAGTTTCAAAGACAACAATCAAGTCTACGTTATCGCTTATAAAATTTCAAATAAAATCTTTCTAAATCACATATGCAGATGATTCGTGTTTTGAAATAAAAATCGATCAAAAAAATATTTGAAAATTTAAGCGTGCGCATCATTCACTTGTACTGTAGCAATGCACAACCGTTCGAATTTTAGCAATATTCAGAAGTTTGGCACTTTTCAAATGCTTCAAAAATTTAAAAAGAAAATGAACACAATTCTTTACAACAATGCTAGAGAACTGATGCAAAATTAAATAATTTTGATTGCACGTACAGACCTTACGTTGTCAGAATAAAAAAAAATCTCAACAGATTTACAATTTGACTTTTTATAATGAATTTCATTTAAATAAACAAATTAAGAAAAAAATAAAAATTACTCTCATAAAAAGATCAAACTTACAATGACTACTTCTGCAATTTAAAAGGTATATATATATATATTTATTTATTTATTTATTTATTTATTTAATATTTCTAGTGTAACGAATAATGAATAATAGTATATTTTCCTCAGAAATGTCTTTCTAAACTATGAAAATGGAAAACAAAATTAGAAATATCAAAATAAAACTACATTATGCCCAACCATTTTTCTGTCACTGTAAAGCTGTGACAGCTGATCAAAGTTGATCAAAATGATCTCAATGATCAAGACATTTGCTTAGACTATTTATTATTATTACTGTTGTTTTCCTAATAAGTGATTAATGATACAGTAATGATTATAAAAATAATGTCAAATCAAAAAACAAAGAAAAAAAACAATTATTACTTGGAAAAGTCCATCGTCGCACCATAGAATTGCTGAAATCAAACGACTGATCAGCATCTGTAGCCGTGGTCTCAGACATACATTCAGCGTCGTCCATGTCAGGTGATGGTGCTGAGTCGACACCGCCGGTCATCACTGTATCGTTGCTGCAGTCCAAACTAGCAGATGTGGTACTGTCGTTTGAAGTTCGCCGAGTTGAATCGACAGCAACAGCAATGGAGCTCTTGCCAGCACTACCCAACACTGACGATGTGGTCTCATCAACGTCCATCGTGTCCGCTGGCATTGCTGCCACTACTGTGGGCGCATGTTCAGAACTGATTTCATCTTTGACGTTTGAATCACCGCCATGCTCAGCCAGCATGCTCGACTTGATTTTCAATATCAAACGTGTTGCCTCAGTTGTGCCACTGTTAGCACCTACTAAATGTTCATCACTACCGTCTAGCGATGTTGTTTCACTTTTGAAAGTCGTCGTTTCAGCTGGATTTGGTGAAAATAGCATTGACGAATATCCCAAAGTTGGATGAGCAATCGAAGATCGATTCTGTTGTGGTGCTAAATTGCGGTACACGTCCACGTTCAACGGATTGAACGGAGAAACCGACTGCTGTGTTTGTACAGTTTGGAACTGTTTCGATTGGAGCAATGAAGCGGTGGCACCGTAAGCAGATTCTTGCTGTTGCTGAACCGTCACTGCTGCTTCAGAGCCATTCGGACTAGAAGAAGACTGCGTCGACTGTACTCCGGTTGTACCGCTGGACATGTTTGTCTTGACGACATTGGCCAGTGAAGTTGAGTCTTCATCATCGCCCACCTCTGGCTGACTAGTACCACCGTCATGAGGTAAGCTGAACTTGGAACCAAGCCAAGCACCCTGAGCGTCATTGGGCGCTGAATCGCCAGCACTATTCTTCACCGTCGCCGGCATGTAATATGAAGTGGGATCGAATCTGGGCAACGAGCCTGACGTTGCGCAGCTACTGTTAGATCCAGCGTGTTGAACGACCGGTGACGAAAATGCCGAAGCGACCATGCCTACAGGCATTACCTGAGAGCCGGCCTGGGCCGACCAAATTTGTCGTCCCGTAGCACCAACCTGCATCGTTTGAAACGACGGCAATGAGCCTCCATAACTGACACGATTCGGATCAAAGCTTTCCTGACTTTCAGAGCAAACTGGCGCCACTGGGCTCATTGCAGCAGAAGTTTTCGAAGCAAACGACCCTGCCATATTACCAGGTGAAAGCTGTGAGTTACCAGCAGGTGCCGGCGCAGCGCCTCCGGCCGCTGGTACAAAATTCCACGGCTTATCAGTCATAAGAAACGGCGGAACGCATGAGCCATACTGAGAAAGGTTTCCTGAGATATTGGCCGCTGACATTTGCACCGCTATCTGAAATATACAAACAAAATGAATAAATATTTATATATTAATTAACCATGTAACATAAATTTGTATACTTTTAGTTTTCAATTTTGCATTTTCATTGGCATAATTTAAAGAAAAATTTAGTGTGGAGCAATTTTAAGCAAGACTGAAGTGAAAACCAGCCCCAAAAAATGAGCAAACAGCTATTTAAAGTGCACAAAGAAAACAGAACAAGAAAAGCACTGCAATAAGCAACGTCAAAAATTTCTGGTCATTTTCATCAGTTACAAAAATAAGACACACAGTCAAAAGAAAAAAGGCAAGTTCCCATGGCAGTAAGAAGCAAAAACTGTACTTCAATCAGCTAATTAAGTTATAGAAGAGAAAGAGATTCTCGTGCTAATCATGAAATAAGTTAACCATTACTTACTGTATATTTAACAGCTTGAACTAGCACAAATAAAACTCAAGAGACAACAAAGGCGTGACTTTTTTGCTTTTGATGAAGCGCCCAGAATGTAAAAGATATGCACATAGCAGTGGAACAAAATTTTCACTCTAATCAGCCTCCTATACGAAAACAAGCCAGGGTCATTTTCGGCTGAACGTCATCAGTCATAATTCTCAATTTCAGATCTCTGACGTTGTTTTAGATGAAGAAAACGCGGTCGTTTAATTTTTCCCATTTCATGCACCTTTCGAAAACAACGTAGAAGATCCAGTTTTCCGCTCTAACTATACTATAACAGCTGCACAAATATTTCAGCCAGTTGGGTAGGGATCTTGCGGTGCACCTCGCTCACGCCCATTTTGACGCATGATTTGAACTCCCGTTGCGTTGTACAGTTTGTAAGTTTGTAAGTGAAAAAAAACAACAACAATCAAAAACAAATTGAAAATAACAATTTCCCAATAAAATGCTTTAAAAAATTCGAACAAACAAACAAACAAACAAAGCACAATGGAACGCATTCAAAAGTGCAATTAATACTAGTGAACGTCATTCTGACCAACCAGCGTGCAGCGCTGGTTGGAAAACAGTAAATTAACCAATCAAATTATAAAGCTGCGCAATGGCCAGAAATAGACAACGAAAGAAAGCGTTTCTCAATATCACGCAAAGACCAAAATGCAGAAAACGTAATCGATGGAGAAGAGGAATAAAATATGATTGCACTCGTTCAACACGCGTTGCGTGTAAACAGCTGGCAGGTTGCCAGGGAAATCCCTGGCGCCTTTGGATGCAACAACAATGCACTTCGTTCATCAACAAAACAAAATTTATTCGCTTCACGGTTGTCTTTGCTACTCAGTTTTTAAAAGCCAATTTTCTCAGCCCAACAACAATAACACGCTTGCACTTTACTGGTGTCATCAACTGTTAACATTTTCAATGAATAAAAATTATCTTCATGAAAACAGTTTCAAGCCATGTGATACTGATCAAAAATATTATTCAAAAAAAAAGAAAAAAAAGTTAATTAACTTGTTCCATTATTACGTGCACGCTAATTGAAAAATCACGATGTCACAGTGCGTGTTTATTTGTCTAAGCTTGTTGCGTGCTTTGCAATTTTATTTGTTTATTCAACTGATTGCAGTAATAAGTATTGCGCTCTCTGTGAAACGCCGCCATTTACTAAATATGAGCATTTATGATCGCTACACACGTTTTCCCACCCTAGCTGTGCGCAAAAACTACCCCCATTATCAAGTGCTTTCTGTTTGTTCGATGAGCCAGTTCTGTTTGCATCCCTCGCAAACTCTTACATTGGTGCTTTTTACATACATAGCAGTACAGAAGCAACAAAATACACTTCGATTAACAAACAGTAAACAATTCATTGTTGTCAACTGTGATATTTGCTCAAGTTCAGTGACCCACCTCCTCTCCTGAATCTTTCACCGTCGAACCAGAGAAAAAAACAAGCGAAAACTAAACATACTATAAAAATAATAGGAAAAAGGAGAGTTGTACTTAAAATCAGTATGCTTTAAAATCACATCCATTGCTGTCTGCTCAGCCATAGTTAAGCTAATTAATGAAGAACAAAAAAAAGCAAACTGTTTTTTATAAAATGTAAAAAAAACAGTTAATTTATTCATTTTTTTCATCATTTTTATGCACACACACATTGGGCATTCCATTCCCTAGCAGTAAACATTACTACTTACGCGGTAAAAGATAGAATAAGCTTCTATAAAAAGTAAACGGTAGATTGTAAGCGGTAATTTCAAAAAAGAAAGCTCAACAAAAATAAATAAAGTTGGAAATGAATCAATGATCAGCTGCAAGAATCAGTTTTTGCAAACAGGTGCGACCGGTAAAAGCAGAATGGTGGGGGTGGGGTGTAGTAGTGTATGAGATGAGTACGCGGGCAGGGCAAAGATCGATACAAATCACCTTCTACAAAGTCTGCCACTAATTAACAACTGTAAAGTGTGTGTCGTCGATATACGAAAATTTCAATCAATCGCCAGTAGAAGGACAAACAAGCTGCGTATTATTGTATTGAAAAGAAACATGCGGCCGGTCAGTCGAGGCTGGACATCAGCCCTGACTGACCGCAAGCGACGGTCGTCAAGCGTCATTCATTCATTTGTCATTACTGCCGGACAACGCAATCAAAATCGCAAACCGAGAAAAGCTTTCCCCCCGGTTTATATAAAGCAAAGCACAAACGCAGCCGTGTATTTCCAAGATTAAAACGACGCCAGCATTATTATTAGCGGGGTAACCCTGACAACAAGCTAACAAACGCAACCACCGGATATAAACAACGTCCGCCTAAGCTGAAACAGTCACTCTCCTCCCACAACTGGGTAAACAAAAACAAAATTCCGCCTGGAGTAAAAATTCAATTTCAAACAGAAAACACTGAATATCAACAACTGTCCGAGCTTGGACGAACAACACTTTGCTTTTCGATTGCACAAATCCAATACTACTGCACAACAGCAGGCAAATTGATCATTTTAAAATTGCACGTTCCTTTTAAATACTTCAAAATGAAATAGAGCAAACGAAACAAAGCAAAAAGAAACCTTTTCCCCTAATTATCTTTGCATAGCAGCTGGTTATTTTTTAACAAACAAATGAATAAATAAACAAATAAATAATGTCTGAGTTTAAATAATTTCCAAGCAAGTGCGGAAATCAGTGGAGCAAGACCCGAGTGTTCGCACGCGCAAGCGAGTTTCCCCCGCAGAGGATCCATCCACACGTGCCGTTGGCCAGCTATCATCTATTTAATTGATGATTTCCAACGAACAATGGAATCTGCTACTTTGACAGATGAATGAAAGAACGGAACTGGCTGACGTTTCCGTTGAACACGTGTGTTGCAAGTCGCACACACAAACGCGCACACACGATTCCCTTGCAATGAGGCTATTTGAAATTTTCCTCATTTATTGCATGTTTTTTCTCCTTTTTCCATTCGCTCAACTTTGCCTCACTTGTCAGACCAATCGAATCCAAGCTTCGAGCCAAACAACAACTGGCATGCGTTGAGTGGTAGTTACGCGTGACCATTGCTCCCATTCATCGCAAAATGCAACAACAGCAGCTATTCATTCTTGAACGACCGCTTTGTAGAAATAAATTATCTAGCTAACAAGCATATGAAAACGTTGAAAAAAAAACCCTCAACGTCTTCAACTCGCCTTCTTCACTCTCTCCCTCTCTCTTTCGGCTTTCAATTCTATCAATCCAACTAACTACCTCCTCTGAACTAACTAGTCAGTTAGCTAAAGAAACCGACACTCCTGAAAAGCTATTTTCACTTTCGTTCCGCAAAAGCATTCCTGCTGAAAAAGCATTTTTCACCACATCTCTCTCTGCCTTGGAAAGTTTCACAAAATTGCTATCATGCTATTTGTTTGACAGCAATAATAAAAGAAAAAAAACTTCATTCTTTTTTAATGATTTGCCGTTAAAAAAACCTTAGATAATTCAATGCTTGTTTGTTTGTTTAATACGTTTTGAAACATTATCAATGCCTTAAACTTGAAAAAACAACTACCACTGTCCAGTGTTAATCGACAACAATAAATGAATGACAAGCCAACATTCATAATAGCTTGTTTTTCGCAATTTTTAGAAATTCAATTGGCTCATTACTTTTTCTACTCATTCAAAAATAGCTCACAACGACTAAATAAATCGATCGATAAATACTTTCAACACTACGATGAGATGTGGCTTTGCAAAAATTAATGCATAACAAAAAAACATGTTTGAATAACTTGAAAAATTTTTTGTCAATGATGAAAAAATTAAAAAAAAGCAGTGCCAACAACAGCATATTGCTTCGTTTCAACAGAATAGAACCGTTACAGTTAATTAGAAAAAGAAGAAAATTATACCAAAATAAATAATCGCTGCTATTAATTCAGCAAATTGAACATGCAATGTATAAAGGCCTTAATTTGCAAAGATTGGATCACTGCCCCTATACTGCATCATCATTTTGCTTAAGCAAACAACTGAATCATTGAAACTCAACTGAAAAAACAACAACAACGTAAGATGAAATTCATTTAATTAAGGTGGAAAGCTACAGCTAGAGAAAGACAAGAAAAACATTGTTGTTGTTGTCTTGTTCGTTTTGGAAAATATTCACTCACCATTGAATAAGCCATCTTTTCTTTGCAATATTACAACAAGCGGTTTTTTACCGTTCGATAAGCAGCAGAGAGGATTATATTATAGAGAAGAAAACTGCACGTGCGTGAGAGGAACGTCGCACGCTCGCGGGCGGGGCAAAAATGAACACGAGCGCACGGGCCGTTTTTCTGCTAACACTCGCCTCAGTGAGGAGCGAGGATCGATTTTTTTTTCTCTCCTCTAAAACCTCAGGCTGTCGTCGACTGCCGCAGTTCAGCTTCTTCTCGCGCTTGGCCAGCACGGCGACCGACCGCTAAGCGCGCTTGTGTCAATGCGATTAATAGCGGCGTTTGCGGACTGCACAATGCAACAACGTTCCAAAAATGGAAAGCCCACAAAAAGCATCTCTGAAGATCCACCCCCGTCGATCATCGATCCACTGAAAGCGGTCATCTTGCTCGCCCTCCGCAACCAACCAGCTCAGGGCGGGTTGCCTCTTGGTTGGTTTTGTGATTAAAATCGAATGTGAGCAAAGAAAAAAACCAGAAAAAACAAAAGAACACTATGAAAAGCCTCTTTTTGTGTAAACAGATGTCATTCAAAAATAAACAACAAGCTTCGAAGCCAAAAAAGAAGACAAACAACGACGAGCTACAGAAACAACATTAGCAATTTTTCAAAAACATCTTTTCCTCTGATTGGTCGCAGTTGTTGACAAAAAATAAAAAGAAACATGCCAACAGGCCAATATTTTTACAAACAACCTCACTTCTGAGCCAATCACAACGACTTACTTACTGCTGGTCGTCCTATTATTCGCTGGTAGCAAAAACAGCAATCAATATTTTGGGAGTAGCAATAGTAGTAGTAGTAGTATTATCAGTGACACAAACGTCACAACATACCGCCCTTGTTATTACTGATGTTCTTTTCAACCTCTGATAATAATTTGACCATTTCATTTTAGTCTCAAATACAGTCATCAAAATAATAATTTCTCTTTCATTACGTAACTGATGTCAGAGCTATGCGAAACTTATTTCAAATTAAAAAATTTCAAATTCAAATTCAAACAAAATTTTTCAAATTCAATTAAAGTTCTATATATCTATACATTTGCTGCTTATAAATTTCAAATAAACCAAAAAAATTGAAAATTAATTTTGTTTCACACTGATTGTTTTTGACATTTTAAGAAAATCAAGATCTAATAATCAATTCAAAGCAAAAATGGTCATGAGCAAGAGTGGAGTAACTGTTTTGTCCTGTTTTTTTTTTCAATTTATCATCTGTTCTAAAAAATAACATTTGAAAAAGTGAAAAAAATTTCAGCAAAACTGAATGAACTAACTCAGCAAGAGAGCTGCAAAAATTGTTGTTGCAATCAGCGTGCAACAAGAAACTGACAATGACTTCGACTTTCGCATTTCCAATCTAATTTTTCATTTTTTACCGTTACCAACAACGGCAGGCAACGTTGAAAAAAGATCAAATCTCGTGAGGAAATCGAAACCGCTTCTCGTTTGATGATAGCTGAGAATGGAACAAATAACAGAAATGCAAATCAATAAATGAATAATGGAAATTTTGCTATTTTTGTTTATTTGGTTTTTAATAGTAAAAATTCGATCTGCCACTGTGAAAACAATAAACAACACTTTTAAAAATACAATCGCACCACTCATATTATTTGTCGTCGAAAGCTCATAGAAAGAAGCATTTCAGTTTTCAGAAGAAACTTCACTAGCACCAGTTTGTTTGTTATTTAAAAGAAGGCGAAAGAAAAAGCAAACAAGTGAGAAACAAGTAAGCAAGCAATTTATATTTAACCTACAAGTATTGTAGAGTATAAATTTAAATTTAGAAACTTCCTTAAAGATTCTCTTTCGGTTTCCACTAAAATTGCATAATCAAAATAATTTACAATGAGAATAATAAGAACTGTTATTGTATGCAAAGCAGAGCAGTCAGTTCTAATCCCAATGGTGAAACAGCACATGTACTGATTGATGAGACAGTAGCTACGCGCTTTGTGAAAAACGCAAATTGCTCATATAATCAATTTTCTTCACAGCAACAGCGAAAGAAAGTTACAGCGGTATGACGAAAGCGTAAAATGACGCAAGAGGTCACTTTTTCCATTTTCAAACCACACTATTGATCGTGTCAAAAATAGCACAACAATAGAATGCAAAAAATTTGTTTTTCCACTGTCATTGCAAAAAAAATTTCACAGTAATTTCCATTCAAAAATATTCTATCTAGCTCATTATTTCCACCGTCCCAAATGACAAAAACAACACAGTTGTTTACTTGATGATAAGTGTCCGTTGAAAAAACGAATTCAAAGAGAACCACTTAACCAGGACTGACAGTGCATCTGACATTCAATAAAATGTGTCTTTTTTCCAGTACTTCATTAAGCATCTGTTTGTTGTCAGTGTGAAAATTATTGGTAATTAAGCGCTACGTAACCAGCTAATTAAAAAAAAGTCATCATCATTGTGCAGCATTTTTCCATATAACTGTGAATCGTTCTTCAAACGAAACGGCAGAAAATTTCAATAATGGATTTATCTGACAAGCAGAAACTTAATTACGCCATCAGGAGGGTTGTTTGCTCAAAATTCCGCCCGTCAATAAACTGGCCATATCTCCGCCCTCTTGTTTTCAACTATCCGGCAAGTGAAAACAAACAACAGCTATTTTGTGAAGTACTTTCGTGATTATAAATATAGCTGTGGGCGTTTCTGATAGCTGGTCTTATTGTATATTCCTAGTCTGATATACATTAAAAGTTAAAACTGTTAAATAAAATGAAAACGTCCACCAATGAATATTAAGCTAGATTTTCCCTTTTTAGTCAGGTATGAGTAATAAAGATGATCAGTTGTACAACTACACAATAACAGTTTCTTTACGAAATTCTTCAGCAAATTCGTGCACAAAAATGCATTACGCCAAAAAGCTTTCCAGCATATATATGACTTTTTTCAGTATCTATCAAATCTTTACCTTTATTCGTTTCAAATCACTGTCATCTCCGTGAAAATTGTTAGCTAATGTTTACAGTAATTCACATTATGCTTGAAAGTCATGATGAATACTGTACTCATAATGAGGCATGTAAAACTTTTCGAAGGTGAACATTTCGCAGTAAAAATGGTTCAGCAACAAATGCTACAGAAATACATGTCTACAATTTTAAATGGTAACCTAAACTAAAAACTATTGTGGGTTGTACTGAAGAAAAAACCTTTAAAATTCACAATTCAGCAATTCATGTACCCGTTTAAATTTGAAAGCTTCAAATTTCAGCTACTAAAATCCTTTCATGGCTACTTGCCCTCAAGTATTCATAAACAACTCAGAGCTGCAATTAAACTGAAACAATAATATGTGACAAGCGAACCTTCTAAAAATCATTGTTCATGAATGCAAAAAAAGTAATAAACAAAAATAAAACAGTTGAAAAATGAGAATGCAACCTGTGTTAATCAAAAGTGAAAAAATCTCACGCACTTTGCCTTTCATTGTTCAATTGCCCTGCGGTAACAACCTCTTAAGAAATGAGACCAAATTTTTTGCACCTTCATCCAGACACTGAATTATATCTATACATGTAGGGAAACATGTGTACACGCTCACATGTAGTTACGCCACACATAGATTAATTATTGGGAATTGATTTCCTTTAAAAATAAAACCACCTGTTGAAAATAATACAAAAAATAACTTACGAGGTAGGAGGTGTAGTTGAACAGAGTTCAGTGATGATCACTTGCCAGGCGCTCCGCCAGACAACAGACCGCTCTGAACAAGTAGCTGAACTTCGCTTGAATTAGGAATACAAGTTACTAGGCTCACAGCTACTTGTTAGTATGCGTTCACGCTCCAACCGACAGCACTTTACTAGATGAACAGTTACTGTTGTACATGCGCCCACATCACCGGATAAGGACGCGAATGCAGTAGTTCTGAACGTCTGCTGTTTGTTCTTCTGTATCTTCTTCTTCTTCTTCTTTTTATTTTCTTTACCCACCTCAGCTTCTGCTTTTTCTTCTATTTCTACTTTCTGCCGTACTTCTTTGCACAGTCGTTTTGCTGTAAAACAATACGCAAATGTCAAAAAATAATAGAAAAGTATATTAGTAAGAAATAAAAAAAAAGATAGCGACACTAACGACGCGCGTGAAAAAACAGGACCTGCTTTCGGGTGAATAATGAAGAAAAAAAATTCAAGCTAACCATCAGGGTAAATAGTGGATCTAAGGAGTTGACGCATAAAATGAATAATAAACGCATGAAACGAGAAAAAGAACGAACCAAAAGGCAATAACCAGTATGTGTTGTGTGTATGTCATGTGTGAAAGCGAAGCACAAATCAGGCTGTTTTTCTAGTAAAAATATTAACAAAAGCCATGAGCTAACCTAACAGAACCGATGTGCGCCAAATAATGGCTGTAAGAAAACGATATATTTTATTTTATTTTATTTTATTCCCTTTTTTGTAGGGAATTTTAAACACACTACACAGGAAATAGGAAAAAGCCGTTGATATGACAATCGCTTCAAGAATCTTTTCGAACACAAATGTTGAACAGAGTTATAGAAAATTAACAGATTACAAAGCCAAAAAAATATCTCAACTAATCAGCAAACAGTGCTCAAAATAATAGTGCCACTAATAATATCGAAACAGAACGGTTGTCGTCGTCGAATTACTACATCTCCCCTCCCTTTTTTTACAACCATCTGCTGGTCTTGACTATTTATGCGTGCGTTTTTCTCTCACCTTCCATTTCTCAATCTTTTTAGCTCTCTCGCACGTAAACACAAATACATTCAATAAAACTCACTCGCTGGCTGTCTCTATCTTTCGTTTCCTTTCACTCTTGTTCAGGTTCTAACTTGTTGGCAATATCAGCAGCGGTATTTTCTCTTTCCTTCCCACCCCCTCACTCATACATGCACACACACACACACACACTTTGTCTCTGTATCTCTATCTCTTCCTCATTCTTGCTCTGCTTGTCCGTCTTTCTTTTGCTTCCTCTTTCGCGTTCTGCCTGTCCGTCTCTGTCTCTGTCTGTCTCTCTCACATTCTCTCAATCTCTCTCTCTTTCTCTCTCTCTCTCTCTCTCTCTCTCTCTCATTCTCGTTCTCTGAGCGTTGTAAAAATACAATTGCCTCTAGCAAAGAAAATAACTGGAAACTAAGCGAAAAACTAGCCTGAATGCGGCCACTGTCATGCAGAAGCAGGCTGACAAGAGAAAACTAGACGCCCAGGGCAGGGTCGTGGAAAAACTGCTTTCTACCAATTAACAGTGAACAAACGAACTACCCCCTCCCATCTAAAAATTTCTACAACTTTTCAATACCTGCACTGCTCTATTTACATGTAGATCACCCATCAGTAATTATTGTTTTCAGATCATTTTAAAATTTTCAAAAGTAAAAAAAAAGAGGAGAACATTTTTATAATGCAAAAAAATTGCCCATTAATAAGTAACCAACAATAATTTTTCTTAATTTTCACCTTCTTCACTTTCCCTTTCTTCCCCTATATATATACATATATATATACATCTACATGCTGCAAATAAATCCATACAAATAAATACAAAATACAAAAAGAAATTTCATACATATTTTTGTTTGTTTGTAGTTCTCATAAAATCATAACAACTTTAACTCATAGCCGCAGTTGCGTAAACAGAAAAATAACTGTACAAGATAAATAGTTAAATGAAAAAATGCTAGAACATATCGTTACAAGATGGACACACAATTCCAAACAAACAGCACGGCAGATATTATTTGTTGATGACAATTTTTGAAAAAATCAACCAGCACAGTACAGTAGAGCTCAGCTCGGCTCAATCTAACGAACCTAACCAGCAGCAAAGTCGACGGACGTTGTCGACTGCATACCATGGCAAAAGAAAATCTCATCTTCACGCTTACGGCTGTTTCATGCTGACATGACGTCACTAACGACGCAGGTGGCCTAACACTGGTTATATAAGCGCTGAGCGTTGATCGTATAAGCCGGCTCGAGAGGACAACACATTCGGCGATTGATCGACTTTTCGCTTTTTCAAAAGATTCACAAATTGCTACTACTCAAAACCCACTTCAAGAATAGAAACAGCTCAATGAACCAATCAAGCTAAATCATCGTCATTTTCATCTTCATCATTACCAACACTAAGAACAAATCCGAAGTTGCTCATCGCTCACTAGTGGTTAGCTCACTCACCTAGGCTAAAGAAGAATTGTGTTTTTCTTGCAACGCTTGCTTTGACTGCGCGTTTTCAATCTTTTCAAATCTGCAGCTACCTAAACCAAAACGTGCCCTTTTCCTGTTCATTATTTAAGCTACAATTATTCACCACCGCAGCCTGGGTAAATATTAGGCGAAAATGGCGATTTATTTTCCAGATTTCCAACAAACACTATTGTATTTAGAAGCGAACAGACGGTCAAAAGAGACGTCCCCGTTCACGAACGAACTGTAAACAAAATCCCGCTAACGTGATAACTGAAACGTCGTCCTTTTTACATAAATAGCGCATCAAAACGATTAGCGCCAGTTGTTGAAATTCGCTTTTTCTTCTGGGTCTTTCTGCTTATACACACACACACACACACACACATTATGTAGAGCACATTTGAAACAAAAATAGAAGATTTATTCAGTGGAACGCTAATTGGCTACAGATAAAAGTGAATCTGGAAAAAACACGCCTCCACAATATACGCATACAATCGAAACTTACATGAAAAGCACAAAACATTTTAATATCAGCGCTGGACAAATGTAAACATGCTAAAGCGCTCTTATAATCCGAAAGCGATGAAACGAAAACATCTACAGAATGATATTTTCATATTATGCAGATATTCTAATAAATCAATAAAATCTATTCACTTTGAGCAGAAATAAATGATCGAAATTAAGAAAATGAAATTTCACACACTACGTGCATGCGAATATGTGAAACAGAAAATAAGCAGGCCGAGTTACAGATAATCGATTGATAGACACATGTGAATGAATAAACAACTCGAAGATGAAACATTCATTATGCGCGTAAAAGGATGAAAAATAAGCCAAACCGGCTAAGTTGAAGAAGCTCGAAAAATCATAAACTGCTTGCCAAAGTTCGCTAACTTATTGTTGTTATTTAGCTTATCAAGGAATGCAATAAACAAATAAACTTATAAAAAGAGTCTCTATTTTTGAGGACACCATAATCAAACAGCCTCGCTGTCGAGCAAGAAACATTGGAGAAAAATTGATGTTGAATAAATTTTTTGTTTTCTATTTATAAATGTGAAAGAAAAGAGTCATTTTCAAAAAATTGACATTGGTAATAACAATAACAATCGAATCCGTGAGCGCATCCGGACATGAAACTGTGGTATAGAGAACCACTTGCAGTGGCTGCTTCTTAATCGCTCGCTGCTGAAGAAGCGAATAGCCAGCTGCGCTTCCGGAGTCGATTACTTTTTTCCAAAGTGAAAGAAAAAGCACTCTTTGATTACGAGAGAGCAGCCGTCGTCAAACAACAACGAATGAATCAAAAGTCCTCTGAATCCCCCCTCCACCACCAACTCTGCAAGTTATTGCACAATTTGTCAGCTTCTTCGCTAAAAATTTAAGCAGCTTTCACTCTGTGCCACACCACACGTCAAAAGAGAAAACAACGACAGCCTTTCAACTTTTTTACTGGACAATCCCAACGCCGCTGGTCGCATTCGACGACCAGCAAGCTGTTTCACAGTTGTTCATTTTCGAGGACACGCCTCCATCTGGCAAACGACCAGAATTCCGACAATTTGCCAAAAGCAATTTACCAATTCCAAATCGTCATCGCTCTTTCTTATTTACTACAGCGACTGCAGCTCTTTGCAGTGCCCTATTTTTTTTACTAACCCTTTAGCGCGAAGCAAAATAGCGACAGTAAAATTACAACATCATCCTTCTTACAGTAAGGTTCAGCTGATGTTCTCCGTCTACAAAGTTGAAAATAATAAAAGCTGCTACAGATGTGAAAATCAAATCAAAATTGGAATTGGAAAACATATTCTCAGCACTGACACACAGACAATGCAAATCAACAAGCATCCTTCCTCAACTACCTACCAAAGCAAAGCTACACCCCTGAGAAATGAAGTTAGCAAATGTCACCCATTCTCACAAAATAATGCACTTTGAAAAAATCCTAATCTATGCGATACTGATAAATAGGCACTTTTTTGATGACCAGATCTAAAAGTAAGGCATAATTATTTGGGCTAGAGCGCCGCCAATGGCTACCAAAGCCAGATCGATGGTTAGCCTTTCTCGAAAAAGAAAGAAAGCACTGTTTTTGAATATCGCAACAAGCGCAAAAATCTTAATTGAATTCAAAGCTTCCTTCAATCGTTCGGTAATTCAATTTTCTCACTCTAAACTCTATTGACACAGCACTCACTATATGACTGCACAGAATCGCCAGTCGGCAATCATTTGACTAGTAAACAGAGTGGATATTAGCAGTGAGGTTGCAAATTTGATACATACAAATTAGTTTTGCCCGCTTTGCAAATCGAGCTGACTAAGCAATCAAAAGCAAACTGTGAGCGATGGAATAAAAGTGACATCACCAAATCATCAAAGCAACAAACAAGCTATCGACAGAAGCTAAAAAACGCTCCACAGCGTGTCAGTGAACGCCAATCATCATAACCGAATTGATAGCAATTTAAAAAGTTTGTTCATTCTCAAAAAAAATTCCCCTCAAAGCATTTATTCATTGCATCTGTAACATCGGTGGTAAATAAAAAGAATCAGTTAGAGTCATTTAAAATGTTCTCATAAATCTTACAATAACAATGCACAATAAAACACGTCAAAAATTAACTGCGCAAAACATCTTTTGAACAACAGCTAATCTTCAAATAATTAAGCAGAATTCAAAATCACTACATGAATACGGTCAGAAATTAAAACGTTCATCCGTTTGAATTGCGTCGTATTGTATTGTACTTAACATGAATAATGAAAAATTTACTTTGTAATGGTATTATTGAACAATAATATATTTTTTCAACTATTTGTGAAAGTAAATAAAGAAATCAGTTTTGAAAAAAATCTGCAAAAAAAGAAACCAGGAAAGGAAACTAAAAGGTATTTATACATCACATTCGCTTATACTGATATACAAAGCAGTTGTTTCAGTGAAAAAACTGCAATCTAAAATTAAACCGTTTTAACATTGCCAAAAAACCATTTTCCAAATTTGTCGCTGAAAATTAACAAACAAATCACGTGTGCATACCATGTATGTATATGTGCGTATGCTATCACGCTATCAGCGAAGATAGAAAAGGAAAATAAACAGATAATGATGCTTTTGACAACAACAACAACAGTAACTTATTGTAATTAGGAAAATTAATATGAAACAAGAGAACAATAACAATTAGAAAGAAAAGCAGTACCGTTTTCGTTGAAAAATGAAAAACCAAATTATACAAGTCCAGATGAAATATCGCAAATACTAACTATATCATGAAATGGTTTGTAATTCAGCATGCCATGAAATAAACACGTTTAATATGCATAAAAACTTTCCTCTCAGGAAGCGCAGGCAATTAACTATCATTCAACACATCTGACGCAAATGGTAAACATCTCGCTGACAGTTAAACAACAAGATAGCCGTGCAGATTGGGCAACATCTTGAACTGTAGCGCTATCTGCAAAAGCGACAACTGTTGAAAGCTGGCCAATAACATAAATGCTTTTAAATGACTCTCGTTTACGCTGAGCAAAGAATGCACATCTGACGAGACAAATTCCAAAATCATCATCTTTCTATTTTAAAAAACAACTTAAATAACTTCTCAATCGTGCAAGCAAATGTCAATATAGGTAAGCATGTTAATATTATGAATGGTCGTAAAATTGGTTCCTTCTTGTGAAAATTTCTTATTTTTAGAATAACAACGCAGAAAATATATACAAATATTTTGAAAAAAATGAAGCAATTATCTTTCCTTTAAAAAATTAATCATATTTTGAAAATCTGCCTACAGTATCTGCTGTGTAAAGCGCGATGTGCAACAGAGAGCAATAATATTTCTTAAATAATCTGCTAATGATGCTATATTTAATAACTTTTTAATTTTTTCAGTTGAATGAACTGAAATTCATTGAAGAAATACACTTACTTGAAGGCTGCTTTTAGCACCAACAGCTGCCCAGAAATGACATGGGAATTGATGTGACAGAACAAGAGAAAATTGATGAACAAAACAACTTATAACATACTCTAAGCATTTTCACCCTTAAAGTAAGATAAAATAAAAGCAAAGCGCCAATACCGGCAGAACCACAAACACAATCGTTATTTACTTGATATTCTCTGCTGTTTGTGATAGAAATAAAACTGCACAAATAAGTACAGTCGATGAAAAATCGATATCGACTACGTGCATTTTATTTATCTTGAAAAAAGTAAATGACGTAAATTAGTAAAAGAGAAACAAACGCAAAAACAAAAATAAAGCATAATTGATGTTACCGAAGCAATAAAGCCATCATCATTTGATTAAATATGATCGAAGAGAATAAATATTCAGTTCAAAAGTGCATTTCTGACTTTAAAATCAATGTTAAGCTTATGCAAAATTAACAAATGAAAATATATTACGAATAGAAAACGGAATAAGCATGCTAAAATGCACTCATATTCTTGTTACTGTAGTAAAAAATGAACAAACCGTTTTCTAAATACAGCTATAACTATTTCAATTTTACTTTAACAACAAAAAAATGCATGTGTTAATTTTGTTTTAATAATTTTTTCATCTACCGAAAGATATTTCAGCTGATAAAAAGTGTAATAAATACTGCATCAGGTAAGTTGCAGTTTACAAAATTGCAACCACAGCCATCTATCTGCCTCTTAGTAGGAGGGAGTCTGAGAGACTATACAAAAGCAAGCATGTAAGACTGTCTGTGTAAAAATGTTTTATAACATTACTTGAAATCCATTTTTTGTTAGTTAAATCTGAAAAATCTGATCTCATAAAACATTTATGCATTTTCAGATAATTAAAAAAATTATCCTAGCTTGCACCTTTCTCAAACTTCTTCAGATTAAGTAACCGTTATTTGCTTGTTGTTAAAACACACAGCAATATCATAATTCTACCGCATGTGATTCAAAGAGCTAAGGAAAAGCAGTTTCGTTTCACCAGACATTCGAAGAACAACGTCTAAACGCTTTGTTGAAGAGAAAAAACTTTGAAGAAAAAAATGCATGCAATTCTGATTCCTTGACATTAGAAAATG
This sequence comes from Trichinella spiralis, assembly GCF_000181795.1. Lineage (NCBI taxonomy): Eukaryota > Metazoa > Nematoda > Enoplea > Trichinellida > Trichinellidae > Trichinella > Trichinella spiralis. The sequence continues at coordinate 174,644 of NW_003526944.1, forward strand.
AAAACAGATTGAGATAGAAGGTTTGCCGATAAAAATCATCCCAAACTGACCACCACTAAAAGTAATCATACAATTCCATAAAAAATGTAATAAAACACGTTGAATAACAAAATAAATAGTGTTACGTGTAATTTTTCTTGTTCGCCATTCCTCTTATGCAAACTTTCTCATTTAACTATTAATTTCCTATTAATGAATATTAATTTCAATTACTGAAAAAACTATAAATTTTGTAAATTGATTTCTAACATTCACTTGTGTACAACTAAGAGGAAACGGACAAAATTCATTTATGATAAATTATTGATGATGTTCACAGTAAAATTTCATATAAAAATTTTCAAATAAAAACATCTTTTTGTAAAATATTCAGGTAATAAACAAATACATATATATATATATAATGATAAAATAGCTTCTCTCACATAGGAATAAACTTGATTTTTATCTTTAATTTTAGAGTGGAGCACCTTTTGGAAAAAGTTTTACATTTGAAAAAGAATTCAAACTCAACAAAACTGACGTTGATTTTTAAGCTACAGTTTTCTTCTGCTTCAATCCACCCACACCATCACCCTAACTGAAAAATAAATATTCAATCTGACATACCAGTAACGCCAATGCTGAGCAGGATGTTCAAAACTCGGCCCATAGAGAATTCCGTAATGCAGTGCGAGTACTTGTAAGAAAGAACGTTTGAAGTTGTCCCTTCAAAAGTTCGCAACGCGTAGAAAAATATAAACTGCTTACCAAGCAAACATTGCGTTCTTCTCAAAACGCTAAAAGCACTCCAAAATCGTACAGTAAACAACGAAAAGAAAATTGTAAACGGATTGAATTTTTCTACTTCCCAAGCTTATAATATTAAAGCAAGCTGTTAAAATAAAGCTGATTTAAAAATTTGAAACAAAAAAGCATAGTAAGTGTTATCAATGCGCATCATTAAATTGTGCAATTCGCAATAATTTCATTAAAAAAATTATACACTTGAAAAAATAAACATTTCAAATCAAATTATTTGAATAAAATGCCCATTCATAATTCAAACATATTAAACAACAAAAATAAATAAATAAATAAATAAACTCATATTGGATATCAAATAGTAATAATAAAATTAATTTCGTTTGAAATTATAAATAAATAAATTCAAAATTATCCATGCTGTTGATAAACAGGCACTCAACTTTGAATTATGCTGACATGTGAAAAATAAAAAAAAGATAGTAAAAGATTTGCTCAAAAAATGCAATCTATGAATAAAAATTAATTATAAAAAATACTACACTTTCAATTATACTATTATATTATTAATTATACTATACTTTCAAGTCAGTGCAATAATTAATGAATAAATTTTTTTTCATTTGAAATAACAACTGAAAATAATGACGTGCAGAAAACACTAAATTAATACGAATTAGTTTAAAACTGTGCAAATATGATAACGTTTGACACTTTAATTGTGTACCAAATAATGTGAAAACCTCATGAGAAAGCAATCAAAACAGCAGGCCCATATGCATATATATATATATATATAACTTGAACTTTTCCTGAAATAAGCTTCAACATCACCAACCGTTAACTGTCAATGTGGATAACGTAATTTTTTAATTTCAATTAGAATTAAAGCTTCATGCGCATACATAAATAAAAATCTTTCCCACTGTACAACAGCAAATAATAGTTTCTGCTGCTGGCAGATTGCCACATGACAAAAATAACAAAAGGTGAGTAAATTCTGCTATAAATTTCTGTGTTCAGTACGCTCAGTTTGATTGTAGTTTTCTAACAAATTGGATTATTTGCAAACGCAAATATTGATTTGAGCAAAAACGCATCAAATTAAATACAATGGTCTTGATTATAATTGATTTGACGGCAAAATACTGGAAGAAACTATAAAAAGCAAACCAACCACTTATATTTGCAAAACTTGCCAACCTACGCATAATTCTCGAAAAATAAAGCACAATCTTTAACTATTAGTTGTTTTTTGCCAAATTTCAGCGAGGAAATCAAAAATATTTTCTCGAACATTTTACAAACCTAAATTTAGAAAATGCATTTTCTATTGTAGTAATTCGTAATTTTAACTGATTCGAAGAATAACAGATTAAAAAGAAGCAGTCTGAAATGTTTACACTGTAAACAGCAAAGCAAAAAAACTTTAAAAAATAAAAAAAAACAAAGACTTGAAAAATAAACTAGTGAGCATTGAACATCTTTTTTGTTATTTTAACCTGCTCATCAATTAATTTTAGCTACACCGCTGCAGAATACTGTAGTCATCGGAACTTAGCTCAGAAACGAAGATAATGAATGTTTGAAATAAAATTAAAAAAAAATTGAAAACAAAACTTTTCACACGTAGTTATTCTGATAATTCAATTTGTTGAACTGTATTTTGGTTGTAAAAAAATACAACTATTTTTCTTAACAAACAACACTCGGCAGTAGGCAATGTATTTAAGCTGAAGATGTTTCTTCTCATTGGGCGGAAAATAATAAAACTGAAAAATTTAAACTAAAGAAATCGATAAAGCATACCATATTAAGAGATTACATTTTGTGTTAGGATAAACATGGCAAATAAAAAACTTAAAAAAAGGATCATGTTATTTTTCTAAGTTCAGCTCATAAAACTAACCGAGTTTAAGGGCAAAAGAATAGTACTGAACTACCAAACACACACACTGACATGTATATCTATATACTTTTATGAATAGACACATATGCAAATTTGCATATATATTAACAGATAGACAGAAAAATAGTTAAACAGTAATAACGGTGATAAAGAGATCCAAGTTGACGATGCATGTATGATAGGAATTTTGTGCAACGCAAAGAAATAAGAAAAAAATAGCATCGAATCAGTGGTCAGCAGTAGCTGAAATTTCTGTCTGCCTAATAAAGAACAAATCGTTCAGTTGCTAAAAATAACAATCGGGTATTCCATTGGCACAATGCCAACGCTTCTTTTCAAGTTCACTCAATAATCATAACTGTTATTGTGGTGTTGAATAAATTTAAAAAAGAAATAAGAAAAAAAATTCTTTTTTTGAATAAAAAAAGTACACGCACATTCGTAGAAAAATATGAATAATAATTGAAATAAAGAATAGCTTACTTGTGAGAGAGAACAGAACAAGAAGATGATGAAGTGGAAAAGTGAAATTAGAAGCGGATGAATATGGATTGACAAATTAAAGCGTACAACAAACGTTCTGGCGGCCGAAAATACAACTGAACGCGATAAATAAGCAACGAACATGGAAGAAAGAGAGATAAAGAAAAAATTTGCATAATCATCATTTTTACCCAACTAAACAACTGACAAGGGAGGCGTTGAAGTGCTATTAGAGCAGTTCTTCTCGCCTGGTTTACCCGAGGCTATCAAACAGTTGAACAGAAAGAGAATGAGGGAGGGAGGAAAAGAAAATGGCGGCGGTCAGCGGCACAGCGGCTAGAAAAAGCTGTACTGCTTCTTTGCACGAGGGCAAGCGTAACCAAGGAAACTGCATAGAAAAATAGATCATATTAATTACGGCGATCAGATCTGCTTGTGCACATACACTCACTCATACAAGCCGACTAACACCCACGCCAGGACCCACAAAGTCCGCTAAGCTTGTTCAATCGATTTATCCAAGCCACACTACTCCTAGTCACTCACTCACTCACTCATTCTGGCCCTTTTACTCCAATGTCAATGTTCTGTCAAAAATTTTCTCTCATTTTCAAACATTCATTTCATATTACAACTTTCGCGGCTTTTTTCTATCAATTTCAACCTCCTCTCTCTTTCATAATCATAAATTATTATTCTATCACATCTCGATTCATTTACGTTCATAGTTCATTCATTCATTCCAAATTAACTAAGCCTTACTACTCTTAGCCAAACACGTTGCAAATAATTGTTTTAAATAATAAAAAATTTTTTTACTAAGTAAACAAATTAGTTTAATTTCTGAAAACCAGCATTTGGTTGGATTTTCATTAAACTAAAGCATTTTCACTTTTATTTCCTCTCATCTATACTAACGTTCAACACCTTTAGCCTAACCTGATTGATTATCATTATTTTCATATTATCATATTTCGACTCTATATGAAAATTTTTATCACAGAAACTGAAACACCGAACTGATAAAACGAATGAATATATATATATATGAACTTTTTCTTACAGCAAGATTTATCATCACAAACAATGTTCATTATTGTTCAACTGCAATATAAAATACTCTCCCATATTATAAACCCCAGTTTTTATTAGAAAGAAGAATTTATTACAAATAAATTAATTTGAATTTCTACTGAAAATACGCTTACAATGTTGCTTAATTTAAAAAATTAACAAACAACAAAATCTATTATTTTTCATTGATCAATGATCACCATCTTTTATCAGTGAAAAATCTGTTTCTATGAAAAAAAACATATTCTCATTTGTAGCAATGATTTGAAACAAAAAAATTATCAACTTTCCAGATTCTAAACGACTAAATTCACTGACTGAAAACACAAATTTCCATTGATACTGATAAGTTACAGTAGTAGTAGTAGTAGTAGTAGTAATAGTGAACTGTGGCCAACAAGTGTCACATTTCCTAGCATTGGCTTATTCAGTTTCCCAGGCGAATGTATACCATATTTTCAAAGGAGAACAAGCTTTGACAGCTCAGTGCTGGAGGGATTTATGCTTTCCAACTACAAAGCACCAAAACTCTGCTATCTCTGTTGAATGTTCTTATTTTTCTGAATTAGTTCGAATGACTTTTCCAAATGCTGATCAATATTTGTCCTGGCAATTCCATATCCATTTGAGGTTTAGAAACGCTAACCAGCAAAGCAACTTCGCTAATCACTCTGCACAGCCACATATATTTTAAAAACATACATGGGCACCTTATCATCATCATTTTCATTATAATCATGATCATCATTATCATGAGATAATATTCTGATTTTTCATTTTTAACAACACAGTAGGTCAAATATAAATGTGAGTGCTAAATTGTTCCTAATTACTTTTCTCCCATATAATTGCTAATGTTGTTTTGAAATAAGGCACAATTGAAAATGAACAATATAAAATATATGCCAGAAAAAGGAAGACACGTAGATAAATAAAATATTCTTACCTAATAAGAATATGAGGTGATTTTGCTGTAGAAGATTTTTCAAGAAACTTTTGCTTCAATTCTTTCAAGAATCAAACGCTAACTAAAAAAAATAATAATAAAACAAATCAGATGAAAATTAAATTAAATTTGAAATAATAATTTCAATATTTCTTTTTTGATATTTAAAAATTCAACTGTACTTTAAAAAAAAAGAATATTATCAAGAATGAAAAGAAATAAACACATACACACATACACAGAGAGAGAGAGAGAAAGAGAGAGAGTACAGTACAATAGTGAAACGCGAATACATTGAACAGTTAGTGAAGATTGAACAAATGATTCAATTGAATTGGTTGATTTCATTTTATCTTGCTAAAATATTCGTTTGTTGTATATAGGCAAGCGTATTTGCGATTTGAAAGCAACAAACAACTTTGCTTATCATCAATGAACAGAAGTTCAATGAGATCTGTTCAGATTGTACAAATGTCACCGGTAACTTCAATATATAATGATGATATTCAATTTTGACAACCTGGACAAACATAATTGACGAAACAAACTTTATCAAACATCTATTCAACAGTCACACCGCACGCTTACCATTGCACAATTGCTGATAATCGGTTTCAAGCTGGCGGCTAGCTTTACCGCGCTTTTACAATAATTTATTAAACAACCACCAGCAATATTTGTTCACTGAGATTTGCTAATTCTAATGAATTAAAAAAAAGACAAAAAGTAACAAAAAAAAACACTTCTTTTATTATCATCCCCTTCTTCAAAAGCTGCATTCTTCTTCACATTCAAAAATAATTCAACTCTAGCTTAAATAAATACAAGACTAGTTTGAAATTTCAAAAGAAAGACTTATCCATTCTCATTCTTCGAAAACAAGTACAGTAAGGATTAAAAAAGAAATAAAAAACCAACGAACATACACGAATACACACACACACACACGAAAGGGACAGCGAGTGGAAGAGAAATATATTAGAATTGAACAAAAATTATAAAATTCATTCAAAGCACTTATAGCATCAATTCAATGGAACGCTAGTTTAATTTTCCAGCACAATTTGTTATGCTTTAAAAATAGAAATTGCAAAAACGAACTGTCAACAAATTTACAACCTCACCAGTGAAGCTTGTTTGTTTCGCTCGTATTGTGCTAACTGTTATTCATTTTCGATTGCTTTTCATAGGCTACTTATTTTTAGAGGCTTCGCCGAACAACACCTCGCTTTACACCCACAGAAACAATAAACTGGTCATTTTTGCACTCGGCTGAATTCACTGCCTTCAGTAAAATTAACAAATTTGGATATTTAATCAGGCGACATTAATCATCTCTGAGTTCAATGGTCGAAAATACAGTTGCTTCGATGAAATGAATACAAATATTAACAAAAGAATTGGAAAATACAATCAATGCACTCGCATAATAAACGAATCGCTGTGAAACAAGTAAAACAAAGATGAAATAATTTTTTTAATAAAAAAAATAACCTATATGTTTTAACTTTAACACCCAGCGCTTACGAATGTGAAAAGTATAAAATATGCGTGAATAATTTAAAACAATACTAATCCATTACTATGAAAAATGATAAATTGATCAAAGTTTGGAAAAAATAATCACATCAGCTTAAAATATGCATGGAAGGAAAGGATTGAAAACGGGCAGTTTAAAAATTTTTTTGTGAAATGTAATGCTATCAGAGTCGTCATCAAATCACTTCAGGGAATTATTGAAAATGCGTTTAAATTATTTTACTTTTTTTCTCTCATTCAATGAATCTCAGTAGCAAAAAATTCCAAAAATAAAAACAACCCAATTATAACAGGGCAATAAGCATCTAATTCTTATTTTTCTACTCAGATTTGTAACAGCAAGAATGATGTTTGATTGCTGTTCTATTTTTAGTTTAAACTTTGCGTAACCTGATAAAGCAATTTGAAAATATTTCATTCATTAAAAATGTGAACTGTCACAACTAAGAGAAGAAATTCAGTTTGTCAAGCAAGCGATCTGTGTTTCTTTTGATTAAATTTTGCAAACGAAACGGATTTGAATTTCATTAAGCTGAAATTTAACAAATCTCACTGGAATACCTGACGCAAATGTGCCTTCCTCAAGCAAGTATCCAGTTCAACCTTCCATCTACATCCTCCCTTATAGTCTTTCTCCCACCCCTCCCCACTATATATATATATACAGTGTTGAATACATATTTAATACACCTGCTATATAATTTGTAAAATTTTCATACATTTCACAATTATACTTTTTATTCAGAACAAAAAAGTTTCATACAAATTTCACGTCAAATACAGTAGTAACAAATGCCGGATTATTTAATAGAAATTCATATTGTTCATTTTTAATGTATTTATTTTGTTGATCAGACTAACGTTATATATATGTATAAGAAAACAACGCTCATCTGTTTACTGCCGAACTAAATAGATCTATTTATTCGTATTTGCAACAACAAAGATTATTTAAAATTTTATCATTTTAAATATTATTACAAAATAACAAAATTATTTTGTGTGTGTGTGACTAATTAAAAATATTTTCAACAAGTTCAAAATGGTTTTGTGTAATTTCTTTGAAAACAGATTCTCAGAATAAGCACTGCACCCACTTCAACAAAATCAATAAGCATGTTGGAAAATATTAAAAGAAGCAGCTAATAATCGATTGATTACAAATAGAAATTATTAAATAGGAGCTGAAGGCGTGTCCTGAAAATCCACGCTGCCCAGCATTTGACAAACAAATATTGAAAAAGTTGCATTTTAGTAGAATTTATTTTCACAAAATCATAACCAGATAAGTAACAATGATGCTTCAGGGCAAAGAAGACAAACGCAATCCAATCTCTGTGCACGAAACCCGTTCAAAAGCTAAACAACTGCCAAGATCTAATTTTCTACTCTTTGCCAACGTTTTGCATTATTGCATTTCACTTTTTGACTCTTTTCAAAACATCGTTCCTATTCTGAGCAATTAAATCCCATTGAAATAGATAAAAGTGGTATGCTATTTTATGAAATCTGAAAAAACATCTCTCATCTGTAGTTTCTGAAAAAGTCGAAAAAATACATTTTGAAAAATTATGCTCATCAAAAATTGAATCTCATTCTTACTCTAGCTGAAATGAATAACTACTTATTAATTTGAAAATTTTGCAAAATTGTCAAATTTGGACATAGTGCTTGCTTGCTTGATTCTTGCTCTACACAGTCGACCGACCGACTTCAATAGACTATGAACGAACAAGCGAAGCGGCCATTCGCATTTCAAAAACCAGCAAACACCTGTTTACCAAAACAAACCATTCTCGACCATTGTCCACAAAAATTCAGTTGTAAACAAATGCATTCATGAAATGTTTAAATTTTAATACCAACTCATTTCATACGACCCGGTTCAGTTAAGTAAGCACAGCAAACATATGCACTTGCATAAATAATCTCTAATGTCACAGACGACACAATACAAACAAACTGAATCTTTTGCCATAGAGAAAAATGGTATATCAAACTAATAACTCTTCTACTTTTTGTATTTTATCGCTTTCACTAAATCACTAAATCTGACAACAAAAATCTCATAAGGACAAGTGAGATGGATAAATTATTGCTCCAATATGAGGTTCTGATTGCTGCATTTAATTTCTTCTTCAGTCCTTATATTAATATTATTCTACTGAATGCCACGTTTCAAAATGATGCATGCTATATTGGAACAAAATGAACTGTACATAATAAATGACCATTTGACAGATTGAGCAGTTCAACAATAAGAAGAATATTCGTGTGATTCGTGTAATTTGAAATAGTGGAAAGCTAATAACATTGTAACTCAAAAAATAAGTTGAAAAAGTATTACCAGTTACTTTTTAAATCCAAGAAAAAGAAGAAATTAATAATCAGGTGAGAACGTGTATAATAATTAATCAATTAGAACAGCTAATTATTCAATAAAAAAGACCCAAAAAAGAAAAAACGAAGCAGATATTTTGTAAATAAACAATTATAAAAAATGCTTTCAAAAATGAAATAGATATGAAAATAATGAAATTAATGAATAAAACATCTTACCAAAAATATAAAAAAATGTTGTTTTTTCAATGCAAATGTCGTATTATTGTATTTACTGAGAGTAAGGGGAATTTTGCAATGCCAAGCTGAAGCGTGGTTTTCCAGTCAGAGCGGTGTTTGTTAGTGGATGTGGAGGCTGTGGTACCACCGATGTGAGCTTTTCTACGAAGCCGTGCGAAAGCTGAGAGGCATCGATTTTCCCGCTAAATAATAAAATGAAATCGCCATTGACAAGCGCGGGAAATAATCGACGATGACGACAACACAGCACGATCATTTCAGCAAAACGCGAACACAGATAGATAGATACATAGATATATAGATAGATAGACTAGCCGCCACGCCGCCTGGCCGCATAGCAAAAGCAATGGGAAAAGCAAAAGCAATGAGAAAAGCAAAAGCAATGATGATGATGATAGTGGTGGTGGTGGTGGTGGTAGTGGCAAAGTGAGATGAAGCCCTGGACAACGCCAACGGCCAAAAAGCTTGCTTGCCGAGAGGCGGCGTTTCGTCGGCCTTGATGAGAATCTGTTTTTGACGTAAACAACCGACGTGCCAGGCGCTCGACGTGCTCGCCGGACACTGGCCATTAGCAAATTTCGACTGGCCAGTCAAAGAAAAAATCAATAGCTGACCAGTTGTAATGCTTGTTTTCCAACACTAGTCAGTCTAGCATCGATTCCACTGCAAGGTCAGAAAACTGAAAAGCGCTCGCTCTTGCACCATAATAATAACCTCAATGACGAGGTCAACAAACATGACGACAACTAATTTTTTTTTAATTTATTTATTAATTTATCTATTTATTTTTGAGCATCCTGAAGCTTACAAACATCCCAAACATGACTCCTCTTTGACATACGCACATATATATATATATATGTTTGTGAGTGTGGGTGGTGGGTATGCATGTGGTGCATGTTTGTGTGTGTGTGTCCGTATGGATGTTTATATTGAAAGAGAAAAAAAATATGTACAAAAAAACATGCATACGTGTTTACAGTGCTAGCTTTTAACAAATAAGCATGGAAAGAGGTCGAAAAAGTTCAGCAACCGGTCGAGCGGCTTGTCCTGAAAATGACCGCAACGAAAAACAGACCGACTCGGCCAGCGGCCAACAAAATGAACAATGCTGAAAACGACATTGCCGGTACAAACAATAACCGGGCAGATTTAGCGCACGTCGACCAATATCACCACGTTCACAGTGGTGAGCACGCGTCAAATGACCGATGGCCGGACGCGCAATTATTTCCGACCACCTAAATAAAACCAAGATGGAAAAGCACGACCAAAATAAAATGACCACATTCTACAATTTCCCTCTCAACTCGCCAAACATCCTTCCTTCACTACATGCCTGCCTGCATGTGGAATAGGATTTGGAAAATTTGAAAGCAACCAGCCTAGCAGCCAAATAACAGCAGGCAGTATATTTTGAACAAAGCAACAACGAAACATTAGCTAGCTCAAAAATAATCACTCAGAAATGAAATGTAAAACGATCATCAATCAATTGGACAGTTCAGTTGGTAGCAAGCTTGCAATTTTGCATTTGCAATTGATTGACCAGTGTCCATTTGGTGCAATCTTTCAAAAATAAACCGAGCAAATTTTTTGGTTCATTTCAGAGCTATGCGCTTGGACAATCCAGAAAACGGCATCAATTTGTACCATTTTGCAATAATACAAATCGGGGCGCGTGATCGAAGAAGAACAAGAAAGAACGTGATGTGCAAAACTGAATTGAAACATGCTTGAAAATTTAGCCCACGATCTGAAAACTTAACATAAATAATAGCATGCAGTTGTGCCAACAAGTACTGGTCATTGGGATGGGTAATGTTGAAACTTTTTTCCAACTCTCTCATTCATCATCATCATCATAAACAATTCTAAAATATTAAAATTTCTACACGCTGTGTAAATTAATGCAGCACAATTCAAATACATCACACACACACACCCTTAAAAGAAATATTTCATATTAGTAGAAATATTTATTGAAAGAAATAAAATTTTGAAAAAACATTAACATCTGATTATGCAATGCATATATTTATTTATTTATTTATTTATGTATCAATAACCAAAGCCAAAATAATAATAATTCCAAATTATTATAATTGGTCAAGATTGTAACCTATTCTCAAAAATGTACATGCATCAATGTACATTATACAAGTACAATAGAAATACAATCAGTGCAACCTATAAAAGCACTCAACTGTTCCATGAAATTCATTCATTTAAAAATTAAATTCCATATTCACATTGTTAACATGAGGTATGCATTTTTTAAAACAAAATTAAAAAAAACATTTTTTCATAAATTAAAAATGAAATGTTTTTTAATAACTATATGTGTATATAAGCACTTGCTCTAAAGAATTGGAACAAGTAATTTATAATACAATTCATTTGCATGTGCAATGATAGATGCTTCCAAGTCAGAAATTTATGAAATAAATATGAAAAAGTTGCATTTTCCATTTTCAGTTAAGCTTAAATTTCACCCAATTGAACTAACTAGCCATTCAACTAGATGCGAACCGCAATTTGAATTGGTCAATTTCATTATCTTTTCCAATTACCAAAAAGTATGTGCCTAGGTCTCATTTATCACCACACATCAGAGTAGTACAAAATGTATTGCTTCATCATCTATATATTAATATGAGCCGTTGAATTCAATTTAATAATGAATATCGTAAATAAATAAATAAACATATATTATATACGTGTGTGTGTGTGTGTGTGTGTCTGAATTGAAATTGAATTTGAAATTGCAAAATATAAATATTTTTCACAAAACTATATTGTTTTCTCAGTTGCTTCTTGTAATAATAATACTAATTAAAATTTCGTATTTAAAAAAATAATTTTTTTATCTATTGCAATTTATAAAAAATAAAAGTAAAAAACAAATTTACATAAAGATCTGCGGGAATATGTTTCGTATGTTAAAAGTGAAACAGTAAGCAGTGTGTGCGTTCAGGTTACAAGTTGACGTACCGATTTTTGAATGGAATAACTTGAAGAAATTTGCATTGGGATAGAAAATGAGATATATAGAAATGAAAAATGAAAAAAAATTTCTTGCAAGTGTACTTTTGAGAAGAAAGGTGGAAGTGAAGTAAAAAAAGCATATTATTTATTATTTATGATTATTGCCAAGTTTTACGGAAACGAGTGGCCGAATTTCGTTGCTACCCAAAGTGTCGTCCACAAGGGTCACGGGCACCGGACAGTCACCCGATGACAGTTCAAAAGATACTGCTTTGCTGGTTTTCATCGACAACAAATACAAAACAGTGGACAGCTCAGACGGGCGTGTCCTTGGAGGGCGGTCGATTGTAGAGCGCTTATCGGCCGCAACCTTTTGGTAAACAACAACCGTCTGAACGCTGGCTGTCCAGCAGTGGACTGCTAGCTAAAAGCTAGAGTGGACTTTTCGCACGGCCGAGCCTGGCCGTGCCTGGCCGTTCGGCCCTCAAAATACACAAACATGTTTTTCACAATCCAGCCCCGCAAATGATGAAAAGCAACGCAAATGAACAAACACTGTTGCATCAGCATGGGTGGGTTCAAGAAAACGCAACTGCCAGCCGCGCCTGGCAAGCCTGACTAAACGATGGTCACCACAGATTATATATATATATATATATATATATATATATATATATATATATATAACTCGCTAAAACAACTGACCAGTTTTCACCTTACTCGTCAACAACAAAGATTTGCATGAAACTGGTTGTGCTTAGCACGCAGAAAACTCGTCATCCGTCATCATCACTTCTCCATTTCTCTCTTATTATATTATATTATTTCTCATTTCTATTCATATTCTTCTTATTTAAACTCTCTCTTTCTCTACCTCTCTACTTGATCAGTATAGCAAGCATATTTGCATCATCATCAACAACAACAACAACAACAACACATTCCAGAATATCACAATATGTAAAATAAAATAAAATAAAATATACAACACCTCCTTATATCAGATTTTAAGAAAACCTATTCTCACTTACAGTTCTCGTTCGTTAATCATTGCAAACTGAAATCACAGGCAAACAAAAATTGAACTATTATTCATTTTCATCAATATGAACCCCGTATCAAGATTCCATTTCAATTTTAATTATTAATTAATAGAATAAATTTTTTACTTACCACTTTATAATAAAAATGCATCATTGTAGACGAAAAAATTGTTGGTAGCTTCTTCTTCTTCTTCTTGTTATAAATTGCAGATGATGGATAGAGATACTCCTGTGTCACAGTTTCAACAGAATCATTGTCATCAAAAATATCGAAGCAATTGCTTTATTGGTGGCGGCACTGTTGCGAGATGATTGACATATGTTCGTTTTCTTAAAATATTTGAAATTTTTGCCGTTTTCTTATAAAATTAAACAAATTTATAACTAACCGTTTGACAGTTATTAATTATTTCTGATTAATTTCAAAAAGAAAATATATCAAACACAATTTCAGCAGAGAAACGTGACGCCAAATGACAATAACGATGGTGAAATCACTTTTACATTTTATCTAATGCATTTTACCGGAAACAATTAATTACAATCAACTTTCTGATTTTCGATTCCAAAAATTAATTGATCAACGCCCTTGTGATCATAAAATTTAAACATTTTCAGCAAATGAAAACTTAAAATCAACTTAAAAGAAATGCTTTTCTTTTCAAAATTATTATCTTTTGAATATTCATTCATACGGTTATATGTATCGAATTAATATGTATATTTTGTATAAAAAGTGCCAAATCAATTTAAAATAATTTTCAATTTTGTATAATTGATTTGCATAAAATTTTAGAAAAATTAGCACTTTCGAATGAGAAAGGAAAGATGGAAATAAATTCAATCTTCTATAGCTTACTGGTTATTATTTTTTTCGTTGTTTAACTCTGTCAAACACCTGCATTCAGGACGCGGCAGATGTGGTTGTGTATACTGCCTTTTTGCCAATATCCCTGTAGCCAGATGTAGCCTGCTATTGACCGTTGAACTCAGATGACCTGAAATAAATCATTTGGAGAAAGGTAAGATTTAAAGGACTTTAATTACAAAGGGATCAGCATGGCAAGGAAAGATAAAAAAATATATATATGTATGCATTAACATGTAATTAAGTGACCATTTTCTTAGCTTAGAAAATTTTATCGGAAATCGAAACAATTGCAATTAATAAACATGGATTTGAAAAAATGAAAAATTTGTTGGATACAAATTGAACAATATATTTCAGTATAATTTCAAGTTGTTGACGTAAACATTTTTACCACTTGGCATATAAACGCGAATCAAATGTAATCATAAAAAAATATTTGACTTTTTGAAATACGACATAGTTAATCAATACTTAAACTGATAATCATAATTATAATCTGTCAATTGTTAACCATTTCTAAATTTTACCATATACAAAATATACAATAAATACATCTGTATAAATACACTGAATAAAATGAAACGAAAAATATCGCTGTATTGCATTAAATATTGCGTGATAATTTCATTTTCAAAGAAATAAAATTACAAAATTAACCCTATTGAACAGAATATTTGAATGAACAGAATTTGAAGAATAGATCTTCATGGGTGATGAACATAACAATAATGTTAAATTGAAAACAATTATTTCGAATCCCAAAATTCATTAAAAGTAATATCAGTCAAAAATCATTACAAATATCTATTAATTCGTTTTCAATTTTATAATTTATTATACAAAAAGTGCTTTATGAAACCATTCGATTCGACAACTCATTCCATAAATATATCAAGACGTAACAATACAATCAAGTAAAACTTTTATATGCTGTAGATTACTTATTGATTTTCACGACATTTTATCATACTGTAGCTTATGTATTTTTTTTATGTATGTATTTTTTCAACAAGTAATATTTTTCTCCTGAATTATTTAAGTAAGTCTTTTCACATGTTTAATTTAAAATGATGAGGAATAAATAAAAATTTACAATTCTAATTATTCCAAATAATTGATTGTTTAATTTGAAAAGTTAACAATTTGACTTGGCAGTTCTATATACTTATTATTCAGCTATTCATATTTCAATAAACGTAGTGTTGAATATTTATTATCTAAAGTAAATATTGTGGGAAATGGATATGGTTGAAGTGAGAAATGAATGGAATGCGAATGCCAGTTTTTGTACATATAATTCAGTTACGTTTTCTTTTTTCATATCTTTATGTTTTAACTGTTATTTAAATGTTCTCAGTTATTTTTTGACATTTATTTGTAGTGAAATAATTCACGTTATTACATTATACAAATGAAAACATGTTCATTGCAGCTTAGTTATGTTTCTGTTACATGTCTGTTATTTGAATTTAAACAGTCAAGCAATTTTATATCATGATAAGGTATTAATGACGAATTAATTGTAATAACTTTAAATTTTCTTATTATTTATTTTTTAGATTATATTCGTTGTTAAGTCTGTTAAATGCTAAGTTAAATTTAGAATTGCATCAGATAATGTTTACTTGTTTTTTTGAGTTATACCATGTTTGTTTGCATTGCTCATGACAAATATTTAGATTTACATTAAATTACATCTCAGAAATATAATAAAGGCAATTTTCCCGTACACACTTCTGACTGTAAGGTGCATTGTTGAAGAATTTTTAAACCAATGTTTGTAAGACTTTTCTTCATTATTTTGTCATTCATGTTTTTCAGTATTAAAATTAAAAAAATTTTCAGTTAACTGCGTGAGTTTGAATGTAAGAGGTTTCGAATAAGATTATCAAGAACAAATTATTCTTACTGTAAATATTGCTAAATGTTTTCATTGAACAGTGCGTTTTGAAGTAAATATTTTAATATTTACAGCTTGTTAATGAAATTAATTGAGAATGATTAACATCTTCGAATATAAAGTGTGGGGCTATTATGCGGTATCATAATTTGGCAGTGTATTACATTTCTCAACATGGGTTGGATTTTGTCATAAAAAGTATCTCTTGGCTGTTCTGATATTTCACGGAGTGTACAATATTGTTTCATAGAACGTGGGAAATTTGATTCAAATGCCGGCTGGTGTCAGTTGGGGGCAATATGCAAAGACAGTGACCGTATTTTTCCTGTCTAGTATTCTTGGTTCATCGTTGGTCAGCGCATACTATCGTCCATTAGATGTCTGTTTCATTTTTATTAAAATACTGATTGTTTTATTATATTACACTCGTCTGTTTTATTTAGAATTTATATGACCGATTGCTTTTTGGAAAGCTAGAGATTTTAGAAGAAATTCTTGCCAAAGAACAACAGCATTCTTAAAACGATGGCATCCGATACAGCTTTCAAACGTATTTTTAAGCAATTCAAGTCGTCTTCCGGTTCAGATGCCATCCAAAAAGCGATAGATCCTTCTACAGAATCTGGCTCTGCTTGCTTTAAACCGTTTCAGCTAATTCCACTTCCAGAAGGCTTGGCTGCCAATCACTTAGCCGAGGTCGGATTGCATGCAGACCTGGGCTTTTGGAAAGCTGCCGAATTGTCCTCAAAGCCGGGCTTGATTCTGATTCGTAACGCCTTCACCAGTCTTGGTCAGTATTTCTGGGTTCAGACATGCATGAAGAGCTTCCCAACACTTCCGCACCGATCCAACTTGGGCGGTGCCAGCGTATTAGGCAAAGTCGGCACAGAGCTGGCGAACAATGCAGAACTTTGCGCTCGGTTGCGTTGGATCACGTTCGGCTATCATCACGATTGGGATTCAAAAGTCTACTCGAATCAGGAACGTTCACTAATTCCTCGAGAACTGGCTCAGCTCAGTCGAATCATAGCCGGTAGGGTTGGCTATGCAGATTATGAACCTGAAGCGACTATTATCAATTATTACAACGCCAAGACAACCATGTCCGGTCATGTCGACACTTCGGAAAGGAATCTCGATGCACCATTGATTTCAGTCAGTTTAGGTCAAACGGCAATCTTTTTAATTGGCACATCGAAACCATCTGATCCGCCCGAAGCCTTGGTACTTCGTAGTGGTGATATAGTTGTGATGAGTGGACCTTCGCGTGTTGCATTTCACGCTTTGCCTAGGGTAATATGCAATGTACGTTATTCGAAACGCGCTTTTCAAGAAGAACAACAACAACAACAAGACGCCACATTTGAACTTGTTGAAGAAATTGATCCACTGATTGTTGGTTACATGAATGCTCATAGAATCAATTTGAATATTCGTCAAGTCGATTGATTGAACAACACTTTGAAAATTCATAATTAAAAAAATTTATTCGAACTTATTTAAATCTTTCATTTTCTGAAACCATTTCACAGGGGATGTTCAAACCCATTCTGGTACAGCATACGGATCGATGTCAAGCATGCGACTAGGCATGCCAAAACCGTAAAGAAGTAAAGCATCCACTATTCTCGGGGGGTAGAATTTTTCCATTCCTGCTGGACTTGATAGCTGCAGAAACTGTGTGTCAACTTGAAATTGACAACATTTTATATATTAATTTTTTTAATGATACAATCACAGACCACTTGCTTACCTAAGATGTACTTGCTTGCTGGTAATGGAATGGGAAAGGAAGTTGTAAAATAAATGTTCAACTGGACATAAAGTAATAAAACAATCGTGCAATATTTCATTGTCGATGTATCTTCAGCAGCCACTGACTTCTGTTCAAATAAGTAAGCTAGGTAGACAGAAAACATTTACAGTACGCGTTATGTATTATTTATTACTAAAACAGGCAAATGAAAATGAAATTGATGAAATGTCATCAACGATTCATTTCACTATCCGTTACGAAGGAAGTACTGTAATATATGGACAAGTTTGTTTGCGAAAATAACCAGTAAACTGATTAAAAGATAAATAAATGTATAAGAAATTCCACAAAGCATTTTTATTATTTCATGAGAATTGTTTCTAAGAAACAGTCAAACTTCTGCACGCCCGATGCTTCTTCGTTCAAAGTGGTCGCTGCATTTAATGTTCATCTCAATAATGATCACCATACTTGTTGAGTCGTACAGATGTGCAGGTGTGCTGATTTTGTTGTGCTGTTTTACTTCAAGAAAGTTATTCAATTGATGAATATGCTTTTCTTTCCAGTGTTGAAGCGCGAACGTCGTCAATTTTGGGATCCGTTTAACATGGGCTGGGGCATGTACAACGGTTTTGGAGGCTTCGGAATGTATGACATGTACGGAGGCTATGGTGGGCTTGGTTATGGATTTCCAATGTGGTAGATTTGCCTTCACGTTCCGCTATTTATAAAAGCAGGCAAACTGTGGCGGTGAAAAATGACCTGATATCGAGCTGAGTGTGATATATGCTTTCAAAATGAGTAATTTTCCCTGATTAAATTATCATAATTGGCATATGGACAATTGGTATATTCGGTAATTTAGAACAATAAAACATAAAATCAAAGTGAGCTGAACTTTTGCCTATTTTGCGTTGCATTACAAAGAAAAGAGGGAAGATGCTATCAAAAAATTGAGTATCAGAAATTCAAAATTAGAATAATGCAAAAACTATAACTAATTCAATAAATAAAAAACGTAAGCTTATTGAAATTTCATAAATTGAATAACAAATCCTTTGGGAAATAAATAATGCAAATTCAAAAAGTGGAATAAATTTTCTCAGTTTCCCGCAACTCGACAACGTCGAACTAAATTAAACAACCAAGTGCCACTGTTTATAATGCATTACAATACGAATTTCAATAACTTAAAAGCAAAAAAAATTTTTTTAAAGGTTAAAAATGAGCTAATTCAAATGTATATCTACTAAATGATCATTCTCAGTATAATAAAAAAAAATTTCATGCATACCATTTTGTTTCTATGTAATACGAGCTGATTTGTGAAAGCTGAGGCAATCGATCGACTATGTTCCAAAAAGAATTCTTCTCCTCTTCTAGCTCTTTCTCTTGCTTAAAAAAAATTTCTCCTATGATACTTCACATTGTTTGAGTGCATCGTTGATTAAAATGCAAAACAGTAAGGAAAAGAGAATATACGAACATACATATTTATGCATACATAATACAAACAAATAGAGATAAGAAGAAACGTTAAATTCAAGAATTATGAAACTAAAAATGAAAACAAATAATAATGATAATAATTTAGGCAACAGAAGCATCATCCAGAGAAGTGGAATTTGCGGTAGGACGTTTGGCACAGGAAATGCCTTCAAAATAAACGCTGCTTTTTCGAAAAGTGATCATGTTCGTGAATGGATATTCAACTGCACTGTCGGCGTACAAATAGCAGTGCTTAAATTTTCCAAGAAAAACGGACAAATTCGCTGACCGGCAATTACGTTTGGCACATTCCACGAAACAATGCAGCGGCTCTTGAACGAGAAATTTTTCAATCAGCTGACGACCGTTGAATTCAGCGTCAAAGAAAGCACTGTACGTGCAACTTCCACCTGCATATTCGGCAACGTCAAATTTAGCTGTGGTCAGCGATTCCTCACCAGGCAGAGGAACTTCAGTGGCCGCCGTGGTCGACTGCTTGTCTTCAAATTTCGTAGTTGAAGGAGAAGCAGCAGATGATGACGACGACGACGATGATGATGACGAGGCTTCCAGCTCAGAACGTCGCGCTTCCATGATTGCATTATCAGGAACAATTTTTCGTTTCGTTTCATTCTCAATTACTGGAACCGAAGAAGAAATATCTGACATAACCGGCTTTGCCATTGGTTCACTTTGCACTGCATTAGGAGAGGCATGGCTCACTTCAACAGATGGTGCAGCTGCTTTTACCTTTTTCGCGATCACATCTTCACAAAAAATAAAAAAAATAATATTCAAAACTGCAATGCAACAAACATCAATTAATAAATAATAAAAATTTAATTTAAACTATGTGTAGCAGTTCAGTTCAAAACATTATATATTGCATTTATCCTGCGTTCCAATATACTGTAATGGCAATACTATATTCGAAGTAAAATCTAAGTAATTGTTACACTGTGATTTGACAAATATGCAATTTATAAAATTACAAATTGCTTATTGTTTCAGAAGTGAAAATTTTCTTCTGTAACTGATAAATTTCAAGTGGTGGTCTTACCTTGACCCTGTATGAAACCTGGTCTAGGAATGTCTTGCGAAAGCTGCTGAGTTGCACATTGTTCAACATATTTCTGACCTCTGTTACCTGTAATATAGCATAATATAATATATAATAATTTACTTATTATTTATTTATACATTAAAAACGAAAAAGTCAATAAAAAATGATAACTACCTTTCTCAGTACACAAGTAATCAAAATAACTGAAACGATCTGGTGAAAATGTAATTTTAGAAAACTGCCTTGGTCGCTGAGCCCGGTTAAATTTGTTCAACCAGCATGTGCCCGTATCCCAAATGTACATCAGTGACAAGCAACGAAAACCGTACAATCGTTCACTGTCAACACACATACACTTGCATTCTTCCAACGTCATATGGCTTTTACTGTGCTCAACGGACCCACTGAGTGCGTAACCACTAATTTCCAAAAAGCATGAATCCGTGTATTCTAGAATTAAGAAAGAAAATTCCATTTTCATTTCTAAGAAGAAACAACAAACAATAATTCACCTCCTGGTGGAACGGATATTTCTAACGTTGGTTTGGGAGTTAGCGGCTCTGCAAGAAATTCTGCCTTCTGATTATAATTTTCATCTACTTTCACACCAAAGTTGTCCAAATTGCTTCTAGACAACGTATGCTTTACAGTTTCTGTCACGTCTTCCTCTTTGACAGCGGCACAACGAGCAGTCAACTGCGCCAACTTCTTGCCTACAATTAATTAATTAATTAATTAACATCTTGATTCTTCAGTGACAAAAATGATATCACAAATGAAAAATGCATTCACCTTCACAGGATGCGTCCAAATACATGACAGAGCTGAAATCCGCCTCTTGCTTAAACAAATCCGGTCGTTGCCAACGATCGTAGACATTCAATATGCAGTTTCTCTCTTTTGGAAAATAAGAAGCGGAACGACAAACAAAATTGAATTTTTCATTTTTTACACTTCCAAAGCACAAACAACGACATTCTTCAATTGAAACGTCGCGTTCCAATGCAGCAGCTGCACCTTTCAACGAGTGACCAACAACAATATCATGGCACTCAACTTTCCACTTTGATTCAGAATTCAAAACTCGACTCTCGCTGCAAGATTCAAACAGATACTTGAAAAGTCTGCGTCGATCACTTTTGCAAGTAAATTCATATAATGAAGTGGTCATTGTGCGCACTTCAATCAAATCATCACCAAACGGCACATCCGACGATCCAACGGCAGATATACTGTTTAAAACACACTCTTGCCTTTCTGGATAGTATTGAATTGAACTACAAACACCGTTGGAACCAAGCCAAGCCTGGGCGCAGCTGCACTGGCAATCAGTCAAGCTGTAACCTCTGTAAACTAAATAAGCGGACTTCACCACCGCCTGTTGTCCCAAATCAGTAAAGCATTTTTCTAAAGAATGAAAAGTTAATTTGACAATTTAGTAACACAGTTTAAAGAAATCATATCATATCATATCATGAAAACAAATAAAACCTTACCCACAGTGCTGTTGTGAGTTGCACTTTTTTCAGCAACTACCTCAGGTTTTACACGTTTCGTCTTCATTTCTGGAATGTTCACAGTTTTCAAAATTCCAGACGAACGATCCACCACAGACGGATCCTCAGAGATGGAATACATTAGCGACGAACCACTGTTCTCAGCAGCGTTCAAATTGCTGCTAAGAAGAGATGCATTTTTAGCCTGATCTTCCAAAGGTGCAGTCGAGATTGGATCTAGTGCCCTCGCTAAACAAAACAAAAAAATATATTCATCAGATACTTTAACAATCTTTTCAAAAATGACCAAAATTTTTCAAAAATAACACAACAATACTTACGTTTCCCAGGGCAAAAAATGCACGTCACAATTAACGGAATGGAAATATCTTCAGCAATTCTAGGTGATGGAATTTTCTTTTCTTTGTCATCTCCACACGCGTCCAGTGCCGCATAACCAAATTTGCACTGCTTAGCAACTGGATCAAAAATAGCCGAACGACAAAAAGTCCCCTTATAACAAAGGCGTACGCAGTCTTCGAGCGAATCAACATCAGATACAACACCAAAAAAGAGAAAATCGGTTTTTCTCAATTCAGATATCGGATGTACGTCATAAATAAGCGACTGATCAGCGCAATCTAGAATTAAAATAAAATTAATTTCTCAAAACCATCACCCATGCCATTTATATTAAACCTTTCTTATGAAATTACTTCCTTGTCAAATAAAGGATAATTTTATTTTGATTTGTTGTTAATTTTTGATCATTGCATACATACCTGTGTAGATTTGAGAATGTGCAACAGCAGCAGCAGCAGCAGTAGTATAATGATAAAAAATCAGATAATTAAAAGAAAGAAAAACATAAACAAGAAAAATTCTACAATTAGTCAAAGTAAGCAGCATTTTGTTGATCAAACAACCAACCAACAAGATGTAAACTGCAATAAATGCAGCACAAAACACTCCTAATGAACTATTACAAAGTGAAACAGATGATCCATTACGCAAACTTGACATTTGCATTTACGACCCTGACACGTTGACATGTAAAACGGTAACCTAGCCTGAACGCTTAACCTGCTGCTGATGATGCCATGCGCCAGGTCGAACTTCAACAGAATTTGCCAAAGGAAAATAACAAATAAAAAACAAAACAAAAAACACACAAACAAGCAAACAGCATAAGCACCATTGACGACAAATCAAAACAACAAGCAAACTGCTGCCAGTGAGGTCAGCTAAAATTAATGCTTTATTATCAATAATCAAAAGTCAACAATTGCAAAAAGGTTTCATCTCATTTTTTTTAAAAAATATCTTGATGTAACATAATTTAGAACTGTCAAAGATAAATATTTGTCATATGCTTCGGTACAAGGAACGTCTTTTCACATTTACTGCGCATACACCAAGTCATGCTAGACAAACAGTTAGTGCAATGAAAAGTACACAAAAACAGTTGCATTCATCGAAACTTAGCACCCTTTGAATGTGTGTGTGTGTGTGTGTGTTTGTGTTTGTATGTGGCAAAATTTTCAAATGTCTACCTTCCGCTCAGACTTAAATTAATGTTATTGAAACAAAAAATGCCAATATAAAATGAGAACATTTTTTAATCGCAAAACAGAAAATGCAAATAAAAATCTATTAAAATATTTAAATAAATAAATAATGAAACAGCTTAACAAAAATAAACTGCAGTTTCACAAAAATATGCAAATTACAATATCACAAAAACCTACACCGTCATGGATCATTTAATCCCGGCCTTGTTGATGTCTTTAAATTTACACTTTGAATCTGATTAAAATAATTCCATACTATTTCACAATTTATAAATGAAATACAGTTCACAATGATGAAATTAATTTTTAAAATGCGATCAATTGGTGCATCACTGAATTTATAAAATATAAAAAAATATGTACTTAATAATAATAAAAATGAATTACTTTTTCAATGGAACCCATTTCTTTCTTAGTCTAATGCATTGTAATTTATAACACCGCATAAATATATACTTGAAAATCAGATTCACTACAATACTACAATAGTGATATACAGTATTGCTTAATTGAAATATTTAAAAATTTTTAAAATTTTCAATTAGTATATAAAACTGAAAGGTCTTACCGAAATTTTCTTCCAATTAATAACGACTTATACGAAGTAATCAAAAATTTTTGTTCCTCCAACATCGTTGTTTCAATGATGTCACATTATAAAACGTACAAATGTAAAAGGGACTTCGACAGCATACGTCAAAAATAATTATGATTTTCTGACGGAAAAATGCATATGTCATTTGTGGCACACCCTTTCTTGAAATGATTGACTGATCTGAAAATGAAACTGCCTTCAGCAAAAAATCAGTTTATTAAAGGGAAACGACCTATCTGCGGCAAAAGATTTAATCTCAACTTGCACTAAAATGACAAACTTATTCAAGTGCTATTCAAAAACGCATACAAAAATCAATTTAATGTATATGTAATGCAGCACTTATGAACAATAAGTATGAACAATATTTTTCAATGAAATTTCTACTAATTTCATTTGAAAACTTAACTAAAGTAACAATAAGGACAAAATTTTCAAGTAGAATTTCTATTTAGGCTATTTCTACCAGAGAAAATAATAAATTATTCTTCACTCTCCATCGACACCTACGTATACGATGAAGTGAGTTGCTCACTAATAAAATTGCATAGCTGTATACATTTTTAATTTTGAAAAAAGTCAAACAGCATACTTTAATAATTTAAAAGTGCCTAATAACATGTAAAACATATGTAAAAAGCAGTAAATTTATCGCACTGTTTTCACATACTTGTTGCATAGCTAAGTTGACGAACATTTCAGAGCATCAGTGTACATTTGTGTACATTGAGCCAGCCAGAGTAAGCTGATTTCATTTGAAAATAAAATTTCATAATTAAGAGAAACAAAAGCAAAAATATGCATTATCGTTCTCGACCAGCTTGTGAAATTTTGAATAAAAACACGAGAAATAAATAAAAATTTTACCGTAATTTTCAGTAGGATAATCATGTATAAATCGTATCGCGTGTTACTTGTTTCCCTGATTTTATTTTTACTTCATTTCTGATTTTTTCAATTTATTTAGCAGTAATTTAGTTAATGGTAGAATTGAACAAAATTTTCATTAAAAAAAGTGAATAAAATGTACCAATCGACAGACTGCTATTTTATATCACACAGTGGAATGGTTTTAATATTTCTTTTTCTTTCTTCCAAATCAAGAGCCATAAATGAATACAAATCTACCTGAACTATGATGATGTTCACACCATTAATTAATGCACGCATGTGGAAGGTTCGAATTTGAAAATATCACAACAAGGAAGTACTACAAATTTAGCAGCGAACTTCTTCTACAGACGTAAAAAAGTTTGTAATAAATACTTTTACCAAATATAAAATATTTCCATATTCATCATCAAATTGGATATATCTTGTTCAAATTAAGAAATCTAAGAATAATAATGGAAAATACGAGCCACTTCTATGTGAATTCGAGAAGATGGAATATGAGTAATTGAAACAATCATCATCAACAACAAGAACAACAATAAAAATAAAAAAAAATAATAATAAAAATAAATTGGAAAAGTCGATAAAAGATTGTTCGTTTGCGTGGGACTTAATAGTACAGAAAAGGAATGAAACGAGAAAAAAATTAAGAGATCAATGCAAGTGCTGAGAAACAAAAACTGAAAATAGTTCTCGTCTTTTCATCACCTTACACGACGTTGAAATGAAACAACAAAAGAAAAAACCAAAGACATAAAAAAGGCAATTAAATTCATAAATTTTAACACAACTTAAGTCAACTAGAAATAAAAATTGAAAAAAAAACTTGAAATTTTCAAACTTGTTGCTTCAAGTGAAGCCAGTTGACTAGAAAGCCGGCATTTTTCCAAAATGGACTCTTCTTGGTCATGATGATCGCCGGTTGGTTGGTTTGGACGATGTGCTTGTAGGGTATGAATCCGATGTTGAACAATTTGTGGGCAATGACCATTTCCAATTTGGTTGCCAAGCCGAGACGTCTGAATTCCGGAAATACCCACAGATGGGTTAGGAAAGCATACTCGCTGTCGCAGAGGACGAATGCGGCCAGCTTGAGGTCGTGGCGGCGCCGAATGCAGACGTTCGGATAGCGGCTTATGCGCTTCTCGATCAAGGCTAAACTACCTTCGAACCGATGGGGCCAACAATCGTTGACCAGCTGCGCATCTTCTACTCGCAAAGTATCCAAGCAGAACTGCTCGTCCAGCTGCAAATCAGCCACAGCTTGATGCAAGCTGGGGCGGTGACTTTCGGGCAGATGGAACAATTTCAACTGGGACCATTTGTCGAACGTGAATTCGCCACGTTCAAAAACCGCCTTGAACACTGGCAGCCATTCCACGGGCAAACTTCCAAGCACGAATCCATTGTTCTCGGTGAAGCCGTGCTTCGCTTCTACGGCTTCCAAAAATTCCAAAACCCCGCCCGGCTTTTCAAGCTGGCTGCTGAAAAACGCCGCGAACGGATACCGCTCGTGAGAGGCAAATTTGCAAAAATCGATCACAAATAATGCGGTCGGATTGGGCCAACGGTCGGCGTAGCACAGTGAATTGCTCGACGTATGCTGAACCGACGAAACATCTTCCTGGTCTCGCAGCAATAACCAATGGTGAACAACAATCGATCTCGGCAAATGAGCTTGAGTAAATCGCACTGCCGAACCAAAGTCCGCTTCGGTCAACAAATGCATCGGTGACAAATTTGAAAATTTCTAAAACTACATTTAAATTAATAATTCACAACAACTAAATTTGCAATGCTGTTTTGTCAATTCAAAAAAAACAACAACATCAAACATTCTTATTCAACAATAATCAACAAATGTATAAAATGCAGCAAATTTCACTGCCATTAGTTTTTGAACAAATTAGCAGCAGCAGCATCTTGCTTAAAACAATTTACAAACGTAAACTTGAATTCCAAATGAAACTCAGCAGATTAGAATAAACACGTCAACAATAAAGCCAACTTGCACATCTTTCAGCAAAACAAGTTGCTCTGAACAAAGATAGCAGTGCTTTAAATATTCGTTTGATCAGTTGGAAATCTTCATATAAACCAAACCGATCAAAACAAAAAAATTCACTTTAAGTTGTGATTAATAATCGAAATTTCTTTATATAATTAAAAGATTATCCAACATTAAATGATTGTCAGAGAACAAATAAAATGTCAAGATGTTTCACCGAAAATCAGTAAAACAACAACACAATCAATAATAATTTAAATAATGAAACAAAAAAAGACGATAATCTGTGAAGAGCAGCAAAATCAATAATATGGACAAGACATGCATAAAAATATATCATATAATCATGAACTGTATGTAATCTTGGCTATCGCAACAAATTCATTTCACTTCTAATGCCACAGTTAGTGTCATAATTACTAACGCCCTGAAATATGACAAAATTCAAAATGCCGCAATACGCGTAAGATGTTATAAGGAAATGAAATGAAATGTAATGTAAAGTGAACTCTTACGAATGTACATTCGTGAGATGGAGCAGGAACATTAAAGTAACAAAATAATATCAATTGTATCGATCATATCACTGTTTTTAAATATAGAATTATAAAAAAATAAAGAAAATCATAAATATCGCCACACAAAAACAAAACAAAAATATAATCGTCTAACAAAAAGTAGAAAATTAATAAACACAATAGAACTGCTCAAGTGTTGAATTCTAAAGCTTCACAACAAAAATATTGGAAGAACCAAATTTCAAACAGTCATTTAAATCATGCAAAACAAATAAAACTTATGCTTTCGGAATGAAATTTGTAATATAAATTACTCTATTTTTATCAAAAATGAGAAAATAAAACTAACACACTGCCTATTGAACTACATCAGCAACAACTAAAAGAAAAGAATTTGGAATAATTAACATTCAAGTACATAAAAATACACCTCTTACAAAATATAAGTCAATGCAAAGCTTACAATAGCTTATCTTTAACAGAAAATAATTTAATCATTCGTCTTTAATGCATCTATACAAAAGATAAAATCAATGCATAAATCTCTTCTTTCTTACTGTA
Organism: Trichinella spiralis; assembly: GCF_000181795.1. Classification (NCBI taxonomy): domain Eukaryota; kingdom Metazoa; phylum Nematoda; class Enoplea; order Trichinellida; family Trichinellidae; genus Trichinella; species Trichinella spiralis. The sequence continues at coordinate 202,671 of NW_003526944.1, forward strand.
ATAGCAAAACAACCTCAATTTATCTGTAGATATACACATTCATGTATGACTATACCTCGATTTGTATTTATTTAATTATGTATAAATTATACGCATATAAATAAATAAATAAACAAATAGGCATAACTGCGTGAATATTTAATTTTATTATGCTTTCATTTCATAAAGAAAAACTAAGATTTAATTTTTTAAATGCAATGCAATATCACAAATGAACAACAACTGAGTGAGCTGTTTGCTGGTAATATGATATGGGAAAGTTAACATATACAGCGCCATTATTATCACATTTCATTATCATATTAAATTTATTCTTTATGCATTAGCACATATAAGCATAAACAAACGGTGTTATTCAATAAACACTTTGGTAATTGTGAAATAAGCTTTAAAAATTAAAAATTATAATGCAGTTTTACAAATATTAATTTCCTAAATTTAAAAGAAATGAATTCTACAGCAGTGACAATAGTTAAAACATTTTTGACATTATTTTACAGCGCAATACAGTAACAACAGTGTGATATCTTGGAGATATGTAATATTAAATTCCAAAATAATATATTAATAAAACTTGGACATGAAACAGATTGACATTTGATCATTCTTCTATCATTTTTTAAAAACAAAAGCTGATTTTTTAGAAACTCAAATTAGACTTGATTTTCAATAATGTACAGTATACAGCTGTTTTTGTAGGAAGCATTTACGTGTTAAGCGATGAAGCGAAAGACGCTGCAGAGTTTTGAAGTTAATTTTTCAGCCTATTAATAACTGAAATGAAACAAATAAAATAAGAATATGGTCAGCTTTAATAAAAGAGGATTCTGCGAAGCAAAGCATTTGGTTGTGCGTAATCGATTCGCTTTGCCCGATGCTGCAAGACTGTCGAAATGGTTTCCGGCACACATGTTCACCGGTATGAAGCAAATGCAAGCTAAAGTGCGATCGGTTGATTATGTGGTAGAAGTACACGACGCTCGAATTCCGTTTACAGGTCGAAACCAGCAGTTTTACCGGCTACTTTATAGAGGTAAACCTCACTTATTGTTGCTAAACAAAGCGGATTTGATCAGTAAATCTCGTGTGCGAGACGTTGAGCGCATGTTGATGTGCAAAGAGGATACAGTGTTGTTCGGTTCTTTCAACGGTCGCCAGAAGGACGCGTCCGCGATGTCACTGATGAATTTGGTGCGGCATTGTCTGAATACGAATGAGCAACGTTTCCATCGTCAATACGAGACCGATTACAACGTGATGATCGTTGGCATTCCAAATGTGGGAAAATCGACTATCATCAATTCTCTCAGGGCGAGATTCACCGCACTGAACAGCAAAGCGTGTGCAGTCGGTCAGAAACCAGGTGTCACCAGGTCAGTGATGAATCGCGTTCGCATCTGCGACCAGCCCAAAATATACGTATTCGATACACCAGGTGTGCTCGCACCACAGCTCCAACCGGATGATAGTAAATCATGTGTTGAAAGCATACTGAAGTTGGCTCTTTGCCAATGCTTGCCGAACCGGCATGTCGGTTTGGAAACGCTCTGTGACTTTTTGCTTTACATGTTGAACAGACAGAACAATTTCCAATATGTCGACCATCTCGGCTTGTCAAATGTGTCCGACAGTATTCATGACGTGCTTCAGCAAGTTGCTGAACAATTTCACTTTAAAAGGACAATGTCATTGTATGGCGTATTACAAGATGTCCAAGACTTTGAACGTGCTGCTGAAAAATTTCTCACACTTTTTCGTTTGGGTATTTTAGGTGATCAATTTCTAGATTTTGAATTTCTTAATCAATAAAGATAAAGAGAAACATCACTCTGATTAACGTACATTAAAAGTGGGTGGTTCAATTAATCCGTTGCAATTACTTACAGTTATGCACTGTGTATATTGTGATGGATTGGATTTCAATTCATAGATCACAAGAAAAGAAGAATTTTATTCCCATCAATATGTGATGCATTTTCCTTTTAACGTAATGAATGCAACAAAGTTGATTGATAGACTGGGCTAACGCCAACACGTCATCAAGTGAATGATAAAAAGGCGACATTATCACAAATCATAGAACTTATAGAGCCTGAGTAAATTTTGCAAAATGGTCAAAGGGGAATGCAGGATCGTTAGACGGCCTATACTTAAGATGGAAAAAAAGCTGAGCGAGATTCAAAATTCGACAAAAAAGAATAATAAAAGATAAACTACCCGTCACAAAATGAATCTAAGACTCCTGAAACAAATTCGGCAATGTGTTTGGACTAATTGAAGACGTAAAAAACGGTTGCGGAGAAGGTCGTTGCAATGGTGGTAACTCACCGAAAATCTGTCGAACTTGATGGGTTTTCAATGGTTTCTTAAAAGACATAGTCAAAACGAAACACACAAATACATATAATTGACGTAATTTCAAAATGGACGTTAATATAATAATAATACTTACAAGAAATTCTTTTATCAAACTTTTGAACCAGTCCCGTTTAACTTTGAGCGTTACTTTATTGCACGATTTAAAATCTGGATTTTCCAATGCATTCAAGATTTTCTTGTCAAATGCCTAACACATCATACAATCCACAATGCTGACATCATTATCATTCAAATAAAATGCAAAAAACATACTTGCAAATCTCCTAAAGAACACTCCGTCGTCTGCAACAACACCGTTTGAGCTGCATTCGGATAAATATTACGCTGAAACATTTAGTAACAGTGAATCAACAACAATATAAATAATTATTTAAATATTAATCAAGTAAAAGAAATTATCAAAGATGATATAAATGAAATTATATGCTCACAAAATGTTCATATAGTTGAACAGCCAAGTCGTACAATCTTCCCACAAATTCAGGATTCAAACACTGCTGCGGCATAGCTCCCAATATGAAAGCGTAGGCATGCTTGAACGACTCTTCGTCAAGAATACCATTTGACTGTAGCTGAAAATAATGTCTAGTCAATATATATATATATATAAGAAAATGAAGCAAAATTCGACTGCCTCCAAGATAGCCAAACCAGCCACTTGACCAATGTGAAAAGCTGCAACGGGTTCGCGCCAACTGAGCATGTTCAACAAAAGAGACACTAATGATGCATAACAATTCACCTAAACATATGTGGACGCAGCTGTTGTTAAAGAACAGTTATATTTCCCCAAAAACAACAACAGTAATAACGATTACCTCTCTTTGAAGTAAAGATTTGCCAAGAAAACTGAGAGCATTGCTGCTTGATGTCTGCTCATCATTAGCATCCGTATCCATGGCCGATGAGTTGAATTCAGGCAATTCAACGGCTTTTGGTGTAGCTCTGGGTTTTTCTGGATCCTGCTGCAGAAGCAAAGATCGTAAAAATAATGCTAACTCTTTAGTTAGCAATGAAACAACGTTCTCAGTGAATATTTGCTGTTTAGTTTGCTCGTCGTCAAATTCGTAGGCATTCTCTTTTTTCATAATTAGATGCCAACGAGCTATGAGACGGTCATTTAGATGTTCGACCAACTTTGCCAAACCGTTGACGAAATAACTTTGCACCTCAGTGGTGGAGTTGCTCAATGGAGTGATCACTCGTCTCAGAAATAACCGCAATCGATAATCCATTAAATTTTCCAAATCCCCGAAAATACCATGCTCTACATAGGACGCTGCATTTGGCAACGCAAAAAATTGCCAGTCAAAAGCAAATACGCATCGAATCAGTAAATGTTGCCTGAAAATCAAATTCATTACCGTACATGTACAACAGAACAATAAAAAAATATACATACAAGTGATCAGAAAGTTCTGCCAAAAATAATTTCATTTTTTCATAAAACACTTCTTGACGTTGCATATCTTCGAATTTCTTTGTTTCATGAGGTTTGCCTTGAAAAAAAAATCAGTTCACTACTTGGTCATGAAAATAAACTTTGCTTAACAACAAACAAGCAAACAAACAAAACATTAAATCCCTACCCATAACTGCACTCTTTTCAGCATCCGTTAAATCGAACAATTTCGCCTTGTCGTACGTTGCATGAACTACTTTCAAACTGCTAACACTGTAAATTCCCTTCAAGCATCTTAAAAAATATACAACTTTGGCTTTTAATTTTGCAATGAAATCAGTAGGTTTTTGCTAACCGAAGAAAAGTAAAAAGCGTAGGAAAGATCATTTGAAATAGTTCAGCAGCTGGATGACAAATTCGCAAATTACCCTGAACATCAGTTATGCAGAAACCGCCTGTTTTCGCATCCTGAATAAGAAAAAAGCAAACTGAAAAAAGCAAACCAAGCAAACAAACTTCACACTCATCCGCACCTCAATTTCTGTCGGAACTTCCAGTCGACTTATAACCGAATGCAATATTTTAACGTGAAATGAAAACTGTTATAAAAAACAATATAATAAAATTGAAATTTCAAAGAAATGATAACAAGAAATATGAAAAATTAAATTAATACCTGCTTCCGGCGAGTGTGATAGACAAGATTCAGTGAATCGTCATTTGTCAAAGGATCCCCCAAACCAATATAAATGAGAAAATTTTCTGGCTTGCTTACGGCTCTAAAAAATTTTATAATCATTAGCTAAACAAAATCTAAAATTCAAAAATTGCATAAGTTATTATTACTGAATTTAAATTTCAAGATAACCAAAGCAGAAAACAAAATCATTAAATTGAGCAGTATAACAAGCAATTTAGATTTGAAAAAAAATTCATTTACGCCATAATTTCAGCTGATGCCCAAAACTCTACAGTCTGTTGCAACGTGACTGACATCAGCTGCGCATACTGTTCAAAATTTTTGAAGAGTTTGCACAAAGCAAACAAACCTTCAACCACAGTACATTTCTGATGATCTGAAAGTTGTCCCGCAACTGCTGAAATTTCCTTCCAAATCAATTCGATGTGAGCCTTCGATACAAAAATATAATCAAACAAAATAATAAACTGAACATATTAAAAATGGCATACAATTAAATGAGCCTGATGAACAGTGGCCATTTTGATGAACAAATACGTGAAATGGTGACGAACTTCTGCCATTTCTGGATCATCGATGCCCAATGTGAGTGAAGAAATTAGCTTGCATAAGATGCCCGGAATGCGAGGATCAGAAACATCCAAAATTGGAAACAGACTAGACAATATCGATACAAGCGCTTGAATTGCGTTGACAACCTAATAGGAAAACTTTGTTTATGACGCTACTTACAACAACATTATCAACATACCTGGCAATTTTGTAGGGCATTCATCACTGCGTCCACTTTTGCCTGTATAATCGTGTACTCCTGCATAATATGCGCAAAAATAAATCAGCAAAAGTTCAAAAATGAAGTGCATTAAAATAATAAACAAAAACCGTTTTCTTCACATCTTCGATAACATCAACGAGAGAGTCGAAAACAACGTGGATTACTTTAGCGGTGGTCATGAAGCATTCATCATTTGATGCTTTAGCTGGATTTTTTAAAATTTCATCAAGCCAACCCATTACAACAGAGTATGCTCTGCGCCAGTTGCTAGCAACCCAGTCTCCAACAAATACTTCGCAAGCCTCACGCAATCCTGAATCAACGACCAAAGTTTCACTTCTTGCAAAAGCACAAGGAAACAAAAGGCAAAACTTACGATGATAATCAATCGAAAAAGCAGTATTCGTTTCATAATCAAATTTCGCATATGCACTAAACGGCTCGACAGCTTTGGACGGTTCACCGTTCTGAAATAATATCCAATGCATAAATAATGAACAATTTAAAAAATAAACGAATATTACTTTGAGCGTTGCTTTGGGTATATATTCAAATAATTCTGTCAATATCGGAGCAAAGCGTTCGATCTTGTACACCTTTTTGCAATTTTTCATTGAATTGAAAATCAGCGAACACCACATTCGACAATACTTTAAAAAAGACAAAAAAGAAATAGTTTCAAAAATTAATTTAAATCATCAGTTCTTTTGTTCAACAAATTACCGTTGATGGATGTTTCAAAAGAGAAAGCATCAAGCGAAAAATTGAATCCCAATTATCAATACAATCTTCAATTTCGAAAAGTTCCTGAAATGTTTTTATATTATAACTATTTCAGTGAAAAAATAAATTATGAAAAAAAACAAAACAGCCAACCCAAAATGAACAAAAGCAAGTTGCTATGTCGAAAAACAAATGTGTAGCAGCTTTCAGCAATGCATAATTTTGCTGATCAAACGGTAACAACGATGTCATCCTAAAAACTCAACTTTACCTCAAAAACAAACTTAATGGATATGAATAAAAATTATTCAAAAAATTTCAAAAGTTACATAAAAATATCATGCATATCAGTAAATATATTTCAAATTATCAAAGAGCACAACTTTCCAATTTAAATAAATCATACGTCAAATTAACTTACATTATAAAGTCATAAGCAAAGTTGAGTCTTCCAGATTTAAAAAATATAACAACAGGCTTGTAATTCTTGGCGCTTGCCTAGAACAAAGGCAAAAGTAAACGTGCATTTTAGATTAAAAAAATTATATTATTATTCAAAGCTGTTTTAAACAAAAAGTATTACTTTTCTCGGAAAAACACTTTCTAAGCAACTAATTGCAATTTCTGCAACGGGTATGTTTCCTGACTTGAATGCATCTCGAGCTGGTTCTAAAATTTTGTCAACAAACTTGGTAAAAAGGTGTGGACGAGGATTCAACGACGCAATGAGGCTGTTCAGAAGATGGTAACTTTTTTCAAGCATACGTTGCCTCACTGAACTCTACAAAAATAACAAGGAATTTTCAAAGTCAACACAAGTTAAAACTGAAAGCATTGCTTACCTCAGCACATGAGGGTGGGATTTCACCTGCTTTGCTCTGCTTAATCATTTCTAATGTCAAATCAAAAAATTCACTCGCAGAATCCAAAACAACAGTACGCAACTCTTTGTTACGAGATGGATCTTCTATTAATTCAAATTCCATTACATCTTCGATCAAGCGCCCAATAACAGATAAAACGACTATCGCCTGACTCGGCTGAAAATAAAATAACATTTACAAATTGCTTGTCATAATATATTAAAAATCAAATTTTTTAACAAACAAAGTCTAAGTACAATATTTAAAATTTTTTAAATTAATTAAATAAATTATATATATAATAAATTTCATACACCAATCTTGGATATGCTGCGGCAATCTTCAATAAATGATTTCCATTTCTGCGGCCAGTCACATTCCACTATTGCAACGATACACTGAGCAAAACCTTCCATAATTGCAGGTGTAGATCGAATGTCATTATTAGCAGGCTGAAAACAAAAAAACAAATTTTGGCAAATAAGACGTCAATTCAATGACTGCATACGTACAGATGAAAGCAAGCAATTAATAAGACGATCTTTCGACAATTGTTGAACAACTGGAGGCAAACTGGGCCATTTGGTTCTAAAATATTTTCCATAAAAAATGAAACTTTTAAAATAAATTAAAAATACCTGATAGCATGTAAAATAAATTGCAAGCCACATTGCTGCACATAAATTGAGAAGCAAATGTCAAGCATTCGGAAGCCAATCTCAAGACACTGGTTGCTTTCTTTCACCGATTCGATTAACTAAATAATAAAAATATCGTTTATCTCTTGAAAACAATAACAAGATAAAAAAAGACCACTTTTACTGAAAATTGCTTATATTCACCTCACTTCAATAATGCATTATAAAATCTTTTAATCTTAACATAGAACATATAAATGTGAATAAAGAATTCGCTTCAAAGAATTTATTTTAAAAATATAACTTGCCCAAATTTTATGTACAATACAAAATGTATAGTAATAAAAGCAATACCATATACGACGCTGAGCGCATATTGTAATCAGTTCCTGGTTGGAAGTTACATTCTATCGCTGAAATCAAATCTGGAAGAATGTCTCCAGTGACTGGCAAATTTTCGTTCATTCTGACCAAGCAAACAATTTCAGCTGTTAGCCACCTTTAAAATAAAATATTAGTTCACAACAAGAATTTCGCTTTGATGTAAAGCAATTACAAATCAAGCGTTTCAGTACGTTCTCCAAAAAATTGTTCTTAATAAATATTTATAAAAAACTATTTCACATCCCATTATACAATTTCATTCATGAAGAATTAAAAATAGAAGCTATGTAACAAATTATAAAAGACAAAAAGGGGAAAACCATAACAGATGCCCTGTTGCAAAACAGAAATACGTAACAAAAAGATTAAAATTTGAAGTAATTTAGAAATTATTTGCACTTGAAACATCCTTCAATATTTTAAAATAAAATAAAAAGGAAAGGAAGACGCAAAAAACAGCATGCCAAAATTATGTGGAACAATCATAACAAATGCTTCTTACAGAAGGATAAATTAAATGATAGTTAAGATTGAATAACAATATCGCGGACATAGTTAAAAGTAATTAATTCATAGGTCAGTGAAACATTTAATAATTGCCATTAATAACTTTTAATTTGCTGTTCTTTTGAATTTATTATCCTAATGATTCATGTAGTAGTGAATGCCTACAATATCTGTAACGAGCGAAACTACGGGTCACTCGCACGTGAACTTAGTAGACTGTATCTTTGTTCGTATTGAAAGGCGGGAAAGTCAAATACGTTCGACAATCCAACCTTAACCGTGTTGCACTGACTTCCGTCACGATAGCCGTCAAACGAAACTAGATCAAGTGTCGACACAGTTTATTCAAAACGAATAATAGTCAGCCAGGGATAATAAGACAAGAAATGACTCAATATAGCGCAAACAAGCAAAACACACTGAAAACAATCTTCAAAAGAAACGACAACGCCACACTTCCAGCTAAACTTTCTCACATCATGCGTCCCCACAGTACGCGACCTAGTCAGTCCTGACGCGCAGGTTTTCTAACGTTGATAACAGTATCCCCATTTCCGTCGTCCACAATATCATTTCGACAGTACAATAATTAGCACAAAAAGTAAATATGATTTTAGAACCACTAATTTAGAAAATTAAGATTATCGTAATTTAAAATTAAATGCAAAGTAAGATTTAAACAAGTACAGCGTTTCATTAATTGGAAGAATTTTTCTTTTTCTGTAATTAGGTCAGATATATTTAAATTTTTATTGCTTTATTTCAGAATATTTTAGAAATAAAAATGATTGTATATTCTAAGAAACAGTTAAATTTTATATGTTTTACTTTTGTGCTTAATTTGTTGCTGTTATCCTCAGTTTTTGATTTTTGAATTCAAAATTTGCTGCCTAAATGAACTTGAAAGTCATTCATTATTACTTTTGAATTATACTGTACTCTGGCGGGAAAGCATCAAATTGTTTTATTTAACTTATTTATGGCATCTCAAATAAACGAACGATATGCCGCAACACAGATGGTATTAAGTTTATTTTCATATTTAAATTTATTAATCACACACACTTGTCTTAGTGGAATGACGCTCTCAGAGCTTTTCGTTCTACAATGCCACTTCGAGAACACAAAAGGAAGTTAAAATCTTATCCAAATACATTTACCGGTTGCGAAGCTGTAAATTGGCTACATGGTTATTTATGTGCGCGTTCGAATCTCCAGCGCCCTGTGACGAGGTTTACTGCTTTTACTTTACTGCTTAATTGCTTTAATGTTTATAAATGTAATTTACATTATTTGGAGTTGCTGTTAAATTGCTATTCTTGATTGAAATTCCAGAATAATATAAATAGTTTTAGAGATCAAATGAACCTAAATGTTTGTTTTTTATCTTAGAGATCAAGCGTTTTCTCTATTACAAAAGTTTGCTGGTTGCAATGTATTTGTTGATGCAAAAACAGAAAAGCAAATTTTTGAGGAAGAGTTGAAAGATGATGAGACATTATATAGGTGAGTTAATGTTTTATCTGTTTATATTTACGGTATAATACCAACATGATTTTATTATTATGCAAATCGTCACCGGAAAAAATAATGAATTTTAGTTTTGTATTATGGATGGAAATATATTAATATAACTGAAATTTTGATTTCAGTTTTACAGACATACCAGTCTCTTCATTGACACAAACACCACTGGCTTTAAAAAATATGCCTAAAAGTTGTCCTACAACTAATATATCAGATTTATTAAAGCGTTACGAATTGGCTGTCCCTGTGACTACAGATTCTTACAGGCCTTTGACATACAATGAAGCTTCAAGTAAGTATATTTAATCAACTTAAGATTTTTAGTTTTATTATTATACTGCTTTGAGTTCATTATTTGATTTTTAGCTCAGCACATGTCATCTATTTCTTCAAAAAATGCAGTTGGCGAAATTTGGAAAACAACTTGCTTGGAAAGGTACAAAGTGATTCCTTGAACTTTTGAATTTTAAAAAAAAATATTGAAGAAATATGTAAAACTTGACTGAAAATCTTTTAAGTTTGATGAAACTGTTGAAAGTGGACTCACTGAATATGTTGGACGTCAGCAATATTTCATCACAGAATATTGCATTTAATGTAAGTCACCTTAACGATTATGGTATGGCAACGGTGCAGAACAGATCAGGTAAGCATTCCGATTTTAATAATCGATAAAATCTTAAATGTTTTTTTAGATGACTTACCGAAATGGATATTACAAGCCATGAAGTGTTTGGCACACTGTAAAACATTATAAAAGCTCATATATTTATTTTTTGCTTATTGATTGTTTTTTTTTCGAATATCTAGGGCCTTGGCAAAATGACCTGCTCGATACTTCATGTTATGTTGGTTTTGAACGTGACGTATTGCGAACTATTGTCGACTTTTTCAACTCACCTCAATGTGGTTGTTTGATTCCACAGAATTTTGAATCTCTCTTATTAGATATATTAGGTAATGATGATTTATTAGTGTTGATGGTACATGTGCATCATTAACTTTATTAAGAAAGAGCTGAAACAATTGAGAAAGATAATCGTCAGAAAGAGCACCAAAATATCGAACTCGCATGCAGTAGAACGATGTTGGATATTTTTAATACTTGCATGACCACTGGTTCAATTCCAGACGCAATTCAGGTTGATCCGACATCGTCTATGTTAAGCATGGGCGAATTTCAACCGAGTTGTTTATCACCAGTTACGATAAATAAGGAAGGTAGTTCGTGCAAATGGATGCAAGCGTCGTCAAAGTTGAATCCAATGGCTGCTGGCTCTCGTGCTAGCATTTCTTGTGCTATGTCCCGTACAAATTATTTCGAATTTATTGAACCAACAATATCATGGCGTCCTCGTATGCGTTCCAGCATTGCTGAATATCCTTCAGGCCGTCTTGGTCAAGCAGGTTTGTCGTCTAGGAATTTGAGAGATCTTTGCACATTGGTCACTTTCAAGACAACCGAAGCACGTATCTTTGCCGTTGAAGCGGTTCAAATCGTTTTATTATTATTACAACCACGTCAAAGACGATGGTTGCAGATTCTTTTGAGATTCATGGCTAGAGTATCGGTAAATCATTGTTTACATTTGGATAAACTGAAGAGTGTCTCAAATCGCGTGTTGGTGAGTAGATCATTTTATTTGTTCTTTATTTTAGACTATGTTTGATTTCATATTTTATTGAGATTGTGGATGCACTTGCTAACTGCTTTTCATCCAAGGAATCACGAACAGAAGGCAAAAATGTGCATCGATTGTTAGATTTTTTGTTAAATTTTCAATTTGACATTTTCAAAGTACCCAAACGATTAGAAGAAGATGTGAAAGCGAAAATCTGCTTAGAGGGGGAGTGTTCGGTGAGTTGTTTTTCTGTCAATTTATTTTTATTCATTTTCAATTTATTTGATTTTTTGATATTAATTAAGGCATTGTATAATGAAAATAATCCACCCCTGTATTGTGATCGAATTTCCGTTGAACAGTTCAATCGCCAGTCATTTGATTCATCCAAAGATGCATTGATGCAGTTGCTTGATACGATTATCAACGACCCTTCGTCGACCGATCGAGAAAAAAACAAAAACTTAAAAAGGGTATTATCTGCTGATCAGACTAAAATTTGCTTTCTTGATGTATTTTATGTTTTAGTTTCAAAAAACGTATCCAATTTTATTTCAAGAGCGCTTTCCTGATCAAGTCGATACATTGTCAACAAAAAGAGAAGGATGGTTGAATAAGTTAAAGGAGAAACTAAAGATAAAATGAATTTCGATTACATCCTATATATCAGTATTCAATTCTAAACAAAAATCTTACATAATTCGTATACCTATTCATATTTATGTTCTTTTCGGAACGTTATTCTTATGATTTTTATTTATGTAGCGATTTTATGAATTTTATTATTTACAAACAGTGATTCTTTACCGTCATTCATTCCTCTTACAATTAAGAGAGTTCATCTATTAAATTTGAAATTCGAAAGTGCTTTTGACAAGTGCATTTACGTGATAATTTGTTTAATAAAACTTTGATGATACAATTATGCCTCGAAACATTATGTTTAAACTTGAAATTCAAAGTTACACTTTTAAAACAAGTTAACAATGGCAACTTTGACAAACGTTACTTCTGTAATCTGAAGGTGCCATTTCCAATTCACTGAAAAACTTTCGACTAACAACGCATTGTATGATTTAAGTTGATAGATAATCACGACATAAACGCAAAAGACTATGTCAAGTTCCCATTTGAGAATTCGACTACATATCAGTAAACAGTCAGCATGTGTCAGTATTTACGGTAGGAGTACGGTATAATTTGGGCTACAAACGGAGTAGTTGTCCCTGATAGATTTGATGATTCTGCTTGTTCTAATTTATCCAGGTATTGTTTAACATTTGAAAATATATTTAAATTATTTAAAATTTAGTTTTCAAATATTTTAAACTGTGATGCAAATATATAGCAGATCAATATGAACAATCATCAGTGTACCAGAGATGTAGGTATTGTCTAAGGACCAAAATACAGCATATATATATATATGTTAATTTATTTATATATTTATATGCGTAAATACATAGATTTTGATAATTCTGTAATAAAAAAGTTATTTAATAGTAATTTTGAATACATAACATAAGTGTTGTAATTTAGAAATATTAATGCTTGATTATCTCTTATAGTATAGCGTGCATGCGCTTATAGTCTGACATAACAAAAGTTGACATTCTCTGACTGTTTGCTGTCTTACTTGAAAATCTCTAAGCTGTTGCAGCATAATTTGAAACTTTACAATGAGCAAAGCACATCCACCAGAATTGAAGAAATATATGGATAAAAAGATGCAATTGCGACTGAATGGCGACAGAAAAATCTCTGGCGTTCTTCGAGGCTTCGATCCATTTATGAACATGGTAAAAACCTTTAATAATTTATGATTTGTTTTATAAACAAAATTATTTTGCTTTAAATATGGATGTGTGTGTACATATTGATTTGTATAATTTTAATTATGAATACAAATCTGTCTAGTTTTATAATTTCATTACTGTAAAGCTTTGTTCAAGTTTTATCAAATGTTGAGCATCACATTTCAAATTTAACATCGATTTCTTAATGAGCATTGAATTCAATTTTAGGTTATTGATGAAGCTGTTGAACATTTGAAGACTGGAGAGCAGATTATGATCGGCATGGTTGTGGTTCGCGGAAATTCTGTCACGTTAATGCAGATATTGGAACGTGTGTGATAATTTATCGAACTGAAAAATAAATTTGAATTTTGTTTCGATGTATTTATTGATTTTAGTTCGGTTTTTCTTTTTCTGCAACACTTAATAGAATGAATGCAATCTTCATTTGTAAACAGAATTAAAAGACTTTGTTCCAACTTAGGTCAAATCTGTTCACTACATGTGAGCTTAAGAATTAGATTTTTTATTGATTTCAAGGTGAATGAGAAGGTGAGTTACGATTTGCTTATGAAAATGCAATTATAAAATTTTCAAATTAAACATTTTGACTAATGCAGCAGTAAAGCTTTAACAAATGAACAAGTTTACAAAGCAAGTTCAAGGCTGCATCTATCAGTCGTGACTGCATAAGAATATTATTTTGAACAAATGAAAAAAAGATTATAAAATTTCTAATAAAAATTCTGGCAAAAATTTGTCCCAACTTGGTCTATCTCAATAAAAAGGTTAGGTATGTTAGTGTGAAAAACGTAAAGTACGAAATATGACTTGTGCAAACAAATTCAGCGGTTAATGTACAGTTTATTAATAATATTAACTTAACAGATGAGATATATTTTAGCATAATGAAATTTTGAATAAGAAAACGGGTTATAAATAACAATTTACCAAAATTGAACTTGATTTGCTTTTGCAAAAGATTATACAGTATTCAATTTAATTTTTTGTAATGACAGATAGTTAATGGATTTTGATGTATGGAACTATGAATCATTAAAAACTAGACTTAGGAAAAGAAGAATTTCTGGGGAAGTTATTTGCACACTGACGGAAACTTCACCTCTTAAAATGAATAAAAATGTGCGCAAAGCATCTCAGCAGAGGTTAAGTATAGCCGTTTAAATTAAAATTCATATTATAATTCTGTTCATTTTTTATTACTCTATTGTTTTACAAAATTCAAAATTTTCATGTAATTATTCACTCAAAATTTGTTTAGCTTGACCAAATTTTTCAAACGAGAAAATGGTGATCAATCAAAAAAATATTCGTTTAATGAAAAGCAGTCTGTTAAAGAAGCTGGCACGTTCTCGTCAGTATCCAGTGTCCGTTCACTAGCTAAAGAAAAGCCAAAAAAACTGTCACGTACTCGTAGGCATTCTTCAAGCAGCGGTCAGACCACGATTACTGAATTTTTCAAATTTCCTGATGGAAAAGGAAAAGTAGTTGAAAAAGTTAAAGTAGCTAATAATCAGAAACAAGCATCTTCGACTTCAGCGTCGTCAGCAAATGTTGAGCATAAATTTAGAAGGTGTCCCAAGTATAAATTTGTGCCAGGTTTGTTTTCTTCATTTTCATTTCAATTATTTCACAAGATATTGGGCACTGCTCTTAAAGTAGCAATGTCATTTACTGTAATTATAAATTGAAACGAATTATATAGTCTTATTCAGAATATGTTTATTATTTTTAGGAACCTCATTTGTGGTTGACGCTTTCAAATTTGGAAAGATTCCAGACATCGAGTTATACTTTTTGTCGCATTTTCATTACGATCATTACGTTGGTTTGACTCGCCATTTTGATGCTCCAATATGCTGCAGCCAAGTGGGCAACTAATTTCTTCATCTGCGCGATATAATAATTTCTTTTCTAAACAGATCACAGCAAGCTTGGTGCATCTGAAATTGAAAGTTCCGAAAAGCTTCTTACGTGTGCTCAGTGTCAATGAATGGATCGATCTTGGAGATGATAATTCAGTTATACTGATTGACGCAAATCAGTAAATATTCACCTCTGAATTTACATTACAGTTTAAAAAATATTTTTTTTACTTTTAGTTGTCCTGGGGCGGTGATGTTTTTATTTCATCTTAAAAATGATCATTACGTATTACATACGGGTGATTTTCGGGCCGAACGAGTGGTTTTGGATAATCCCATTTGGTCGTCTATACGAGTAGACTATTTGTATTTGGATACAACATATTTCAATCCGGCTTATATATTTCCATGCCAAATGGTCGCAATTACGAAAATGATTTCAATTGTTAAACAAATTCAGCAACAGCACAACAAATTGCTCATTTTGGTAGGTACTTATGAAGTTGGTAAAGAGCGTATATTTACAGGTAATTATGAATGAAAAATTGTGTTTGCTTTTCTTAAAATAATTATAACATATTAGCTCTTGCGGAAGCTTTGGATTGTAAAGTGGCTGTGGAAAAGAATAAAATGCAAACATTGAAATGTTTTGATGATAAAAAGCTTTCAGATTCCCTGACTTTGCTCAAATCATCTACATTTTTGCACGTAGTATCTATGGGTGTCTTGAACAGACAAGTGAGAACATTTTCTGTTGTATTATTTTTTGAATGGTTATTATTTTTTTTTAGAAATTGACCGCCTATCTTGCCTCATATCCCACCTACGAACATTTAGTTGCTATTAAACCAACAGGCTGGGAATTTTCCGGCCGAACAGAGGACAATTTGATTGATGTACAGAAAATGAACAAAATCACAATCTTAGGTAAGCGATTCATATTCCGTATATACGTATTACAGTATGACTAGTTTGAATAAAAGCAGAAATTTTTACTAGCACACAGAATAAAGTATTTCATTATTATAACAATTTCAATTATTCAATCATCATTGTGCAAACAACCTTTTCCAACAATGGGTTATTTTTTTCATTAATAAACTTTATTCTTTGATCAGGTATGTTGGGTGCGGTCCGGAGAGTTTACGGAATTTTTCCGGAAAAGCAAGTGCAAGTTTGATGAAGTTGGAATTGTTTTTTCTTGCATAGTTTGAAATCTAGTAAATTTACGTAGCCATGAGGGAGGAAGTATTTTGAGAAATTTGAAGTGAAAACAGGTTAACTTGTATATTTGATGATCGAGAATATAATGTTTGCACGATGGGTTTTACTTTTTGCATTTTTATTGGAACATCTGAGGTTTGAAATTTTGTTTTTTGCAATTGTACATTCTGAATGGGATTTTTCATTTTTTGCAGGAGTACCGTATTCAGAGCACTCCAGCTTTGCTGAATTGAAGCAATTTGTTTTGAAACTTCGACCCAAGCAAGTGGTGCCAACAGTCAACGTTTCGGCTAGAGCCGAAATCAACCGAGTCATCGGCCAGTGGTTAAACGAATCATCATAGTTTTAAATTTTGAATATATTTTGTAAAAATTTTATCTGTTCATTTTCTAAGCAATGGTTGAAAAAAGTAAATTGCAAAAAAAATGGAATTATTAGTGAATGAACGATTGAATGGAATATATATATATATATATATATATAATGTTATAAAATAATGATTGAAGAGAATGGAAAATTGGTACTTTTCGAAAGTGGTGGTGAATTTTGCTAATTTTGCCATAATGATGACCGCTTTGTCGAATCAGAGCAAGTCCATTTTTGTAAACAGTTTGTAAACAAATTTGCATCGTCAAACTGGGGCAGTCGGTTTGTGAATAAGTGAAAAAGCTGTTGTACAATATGTCCCATATTGAACACCACTTTCCCATGGACGAAGAGTATGCGCATATTGTCATCAAGTGTTAAGTTTGCAGTTTCAAGCTCAAGCTGAGACTTTTTTTTAATGACAGGCCAGTTATTTTTTATAAGACGAAAAAAGCTTTTGCCCATTTTGCTTCGACAATTGGATGGAAATTATCATCTCGTCCTATTTCATCAGTTATTGGTGTTTTGTTTTTATTTAAATTTATTTCATGTGAATTGAATTGTCAGTGTTGGGTGTTGTTCATTTTTGTATTGTTCATTTTGTCGTTTAATGCGTAGGTGATGAAATTCCATCTGGTGACGGATGCATCATAGGTCGACTTTTTTCAGCATGCTATTAACAATGAATCATCTATCTTTTCATTGAAATTAAAACAAAACAAATCAATAAAGGTATTATTAATATTTTTTCTTTGTTGGTTGGTTATTCGACGAGTTCATGGCCTTCAGTTACAGAATGGTTTCGCTTGAGGCTGATAGTGGTGGGCGACCAGTTCTTTGGAAATTATCTTCCAACCGGTCTTAGAAGCAAGGCCTTGTGGAACTGGGTACGCAGGGGCGGAATTCTTGGCTGGTCAACAATTGGAACAGGCGAAAAGCATCTTCAACACAGTCGACCGTCATGACTCACCTTTCGGCTTACTGTAGTTTATTTGTGTCTATAATTATATGACGCACGCGCGCGAGCGTTGTTTCCATTTCGCACGTTAGTCAGTCGAATCGCGCGCTGCAACTGCTCAACTCCAACCGAAAACTACTCGCTCATTCGATTTTTCCTTCTTCTGTTTAGCCGAAAAATAAGTAAACAAACAAGCAAACAAACAAACAAACAAATAAACAACCAACCAACCAACCAAGGAGACGTTTTTGTGTTCCAATTCTTCACTATACTTTTGTTTGTTCACAATACCGGTTGAAGAAGCACACGGTTTGCATATATCCATGCACAGTTTTGTTTTGATTTGAATAAACTCTTTACAGATGCCTTGTGAAACAAACAATGCCGACGAGAGTGGGAAAATCAACGGTGATATTGGTGAACAAACCCCAACCACGCCGGTACGCTTAAGACGCAACGGAAACAACTCTACCGCCGATAGTCACGAGGTAATTCGTCGAGGTTTGGCCACTTTGGCAGAAACTGATTTGGAAGAAAATATGACCGGTAAGCAAATTTATCCATATTCAACTAATACACTGTTTTTTTAAATCATTTTTTGACATAAAATTTACACGATTGATTTTTTTTCAATGTCTCATTCAAACTAATGAACATTTTTTTATCGTTATTTCTGATGATCAGGTTCAGCAGTTTTTTCTTCTTGAAGAAAATCTTCATTAAAAGAATATTATTTCAATACTTCTACATTTCTATTGCAAGCGAGCTTGACTGGGCTTGACAGCAACTTTCATGAAATGAGTTTTTTTTTCATTTTCATCCTTGCAAAAATAATTCTATCAATAGCATGCAATTTTATGCTAATCATCACCAGTAGCGTCAATGATTTTTCTACATTTATTTTTCTGATAATTCGAAATAGGAAACAAAAAAAACAGTATTATAAATAAATTTGTCGACCAAAAATTCGAAATATCATAATGTTGATTTATTCATTTATTTATTGTGACGTTGTCTTGGAACAAATAGAAAACAAATAGATACAAGGAAATTGTTTGTTCTTGGTCAGACAAGTCGGCAAAGCTGATGTCAACTGGCAATGAATTGCTTGTCGCTTTGAGAAAAATGAAAAATATGCAACTAGCATTTGTTGTGATTCGAAACATTTTTCAGTATTGATTTTATTTTTATTTCCATCTAATTTTTTCATTCTACTCATTAGAAAGAAATTCCATTTGAATACAACAAAACAATTGAATTTTGCTTGGCAGTAATATTTCAGTTTTTGAACTGACATTTTGCTTTTTTTTGCTGGGTGTGATATTTTTATTACGGAACGTGTCATAGGAAATTGTTTATTGCATAAAAACTTCTTAGCACAACTTTTGCAGGTTGGTAATAAATAGAAATTATTGTTAAAACTAGTTGCCGGAGACTGGCTCCAAAAGAGCACTTTGCTTTAATCTTACTTTGTAAAGCGTCAAGTTAGCTTTACTCGACCAAAAGAAGCAGCTGTTTACAACATTATACATGTTTGAAGAGTGTAAATTATTGTTGAATTATATTTTAACAAATGAATAAAGTTATTTTTACTTATTTGCATAACTTTTTTTCCTTTTGTGCATTCAATTGGATTGTATTACTGTAAAACTAAATGGTGGTCAACGTTTTTTCTTTCTTGAACAAACATCGACAGATTATTTGTGTAAATTTGAAATCAGATCGAAATTTGTATCCATTTATAAAATTGATTTGAATTTCATTTTCAAATTTGCAAAGTAAATGATTATTATCACATTATTATTATTCTGCATTATTGTTGTGGAAGAAATATTTTTATAGAGATAAAGAAACTAGATTCACAAATTGACCATTTGAATGACTATATGGCCAAAGTGGAACGTCGAAATTCAGAACTGACGGGCCGATTGCAATCATTTTTACAGTCGCAAAAAGAAGAACGCGACAAACGACGTGCATCATTTTATCAGGTGAAATACTAATTTTAATAATTTTTTCCAGCTCTATTTACATATTTATGTTTAATTTTAGAGACAACAAGAATCTGAAGCAGCACAGATCGAATTCAACAATCAAGTTCGTGCAATGTTGATGCGATGCCAACAGGCGCGTGGCGGACCACCGATTGACACATCCGGCTACGGTAACGGTGCATTTTTTTCCTGACTCATTTTTTGGTTGGTGACTTCAAAAGCGAAAATGACGACAGTTGTTACAGTGACGTGGCTGGCCAACAGCTGCCTTTTTTCATGGAAAAATGAATACATATTTCATTTTTTAGTATTTGTCTTTTTTTTTCTATTCTTCCAAAATTCAACGCAGCCTCGCTATTTTTGTTCCTGATTGCATTTATCCCATATCACAGCTACGGTTGTCCATGCATGTTGACTGCCACGTTGCGTTATTTATTTCTCTTTTTCTTTTTTACAGTAGAATATGTGAAAAGTTTTTCTTTTATTCCTTCTGTTCCTGTTTATATTTGGAATATTGGTAAAATTGGTTGAATAGTTTTTGTTTTTTTTCTACATGTACATTTTAATCTTTTGTTACTGTACAAATGGGTGTCTGAAAAGAACAACTTGAGGCATTGGACTCTTCAAATTATGGTAACCGTTGTTGCAGTTGGCCGATTTTGTGAACAATTACGTGACAATAGAAAAGTACAATTGTAAAAGTTTTCGTCTGCATTTTTCTCTTCAATAATCTTTATACTTTATGAAAATAGTACTTACTTTGAACAAGTGAATGATAAATTTCGCATGTGCAAAGAATTTCATTCGTGTAAAAAATCAAGCGCAGTTCAATTCGAGCATCGTAAACAACAATTAAAAATTTATTTATATTCAAACATTGAATCAATAACGTTAACAATTTGTAAAAATGAACAAACAAATGCGGCAGCATTTTTTGATAATCAATATCCTGAAACAGCTACAGTAAGTGAAAAATTATGTTTGAAAATAGTACTATTGATTATTTGATGATGTGCGAGCATACTCTTTCTCGTCACTTTTGGGCCAAATAGTAGAGGGAATATTCCATAAACCAACAGCGATGGCTCGCTTGAAATGGTAATAAAGTTCCCGTGCACTCATATTATTCTGCACCTCTTGAGACAACAGTTTGCGATCTTTGGCTTCAAAATATTCTCTCAAAGACGGAGGCATCGCATTCAAAACCTCTTCAACGGTGAGATTTTCTTCAATTTCGACGTCGTCATCAATTTCTTCGTATTCCTTCGCACTTTGTCTAACATGTTCGATGTACTCTTCAACATCTTTCATGAATAATTGCCTCCTGTCCGGTGATTCCATCAACGATGCAAAAAAGTGGCGAATGAGACCTGGGTTACTTGCATCCGTGTTGAACGCGCTTGCAATGCCATGCAAGTTACACAGCAGA
This sequence comes from Trichinella spiralis, assembly GCF_000181795.1. Classification (NCBI taxonomy): domain Eukaryota; kingdom Metazoa; phylum Nematoda; class Enoplea; order Trichinellida; family Trichinellidae; genus Trichinella; species Trichinella spiralis. Next base: position 223,844 of record NW_003526944.1, read on the forward strand.
ATATGCTGATGAGCGATGTGTTCCATCATTTTATGATTGCCGTTCATTTCTTCCATAAGCACTCGAATCGTAATCTGTTCTAAACTTGCATCACAGCAAAGTTTAGGAAATTTCAGCAACAATTTCAAAGAATCTTCAAGCTTGTGCAGCATGCAGAAATGCTCCAATGCTTCCACTTCTTCATTGATAACATCATTTGCATCGCACTTTGGCATGTCCGAATTGTCCGCTTTGCTTATCGAACTTCTTTCGAACCCTGGTTTTGAAATGGTATCCACATTCCATTTGGCTTTTTTCTCCTGCTCTTCGATCTCCTCCATGCACTGATCTAGCTCTTCCAACTCTTTATTCAAATCTTCCATTTTCTTCTCACTTTCTGCCCTTTCTACATCGGACAATTGTTCGTTGGCAAGTTTGTCTTTTAATTTCTGCATTTCTTCCAAAACTGTCTTTCGATTCTGTTCAACCTCTTCCCGGTACTCTTTCTCCTGTTCCATACGTTCCAAACGCACACGGTGACGCATCTCAAAAAATGCGTTTTTTTCAAAATAAGGTGACAGACCATCTTCGTCGTCCGACAGTTCAATATCTTTCCATTTGGAGTAATCGATTGGCATTGTTGATCAGCGTAGGAAAAACCAACCGTCTGCGGCGAGAAATCTGGACAAAACTAAATTTTCACTCACTTAAAAACTGTAACGTCAATGAAAATTTTAAAATAAAAAGTTTAATATTTTAAACAAAGCTAACTTTAAAATCACTAGAAATTTAAACTAAAACCAGCATCTACTTTAATCAAACCTTCATTTTTTTAATATTACAGTAACAAGTTATTTTGTTCAGGTGTGTTGAAAATTCTTTTCTGGAAATTTATAAAAAACACAAAATAAATACTTTAACTTAATTAATAATATGCATACTTAATGCTCAACATGAAAAACGTCGTTTTCAATTGCGAAAAAATTGTTAAAGTTCTAACATTATCATTGAATAATTTTATTAAAATTAAAATATTTAGCAATTGAGCACAAAGTACAACTTTGATATTTTGTTGAATTTCGTCATAATCTCAAGTAACTGACTATTATAGTTGGTAATTTAATTGATATTTTGATTTTAGAGTTCATACTGTAGATAGAATAATTTGCAGTAATCTGTAATTGTGATAAATGCCTATTTTTGCGCTAGTTTTTTTGTTACGTTAAAATTTAAAATTTATATCAACCACATTACTGAAAGTTGCTATTACAGAAGAAGTATCACGACTAACATTACTGTACATGAAAATATAATGTAAGATGATAGAAATAACTTGATAATAGTCAAATTGCCACATTTTGTATTATTCAATCAAAAAATTTGACAGTTTTATTTCCAATTTGGAATTAAGGTTTTTTTCAATTTTCAAATGTGGATGAAGCTGCTGTAAAACGTTTTAATCCGCCTTTGTTTTTCCAGAAGTGTAATTTTTGTTCGTTCTATTCGTTCTTCTCTGTACATTTATGTATCCCTTGCGAAATATTTTGAAAATTCATTTTTTTATCGTTTCTTGAAGATTATTTTTCAGCAATTGTGTTCGATTTGAATAAGTGATTGAACAACTACCTGAAAGTCATAACTAAACTGACAACAATCAAAAGATAAGCCAGTTAAGCTGTTGTTCGTTCTTGCTCTCTGCGTGTGTTTCTTTAAAGTAAGAGTTTTCTTTCTTCTTTTGTTCTTTATTCAGATTCTTTATTGATTCAGATCTTATTCAGATTCACAACTAACGTCAACGTCAGGCGACATGCGAGTGCACATTATTGAAATGTCAGCTTTTACTCTGTTATAACAAGCAAAAACAGTTCCATCAAAAACTATAAATGAATAAAACCAGCATAGTGAAGTAGCAGACCTGAAGAATTTGCGATTCAGATTCGAACGGAGGGCGCAGATGGGAAGATATATTGTCAAAGTCGGTTGTTATGAACAATAATGGTAAGTGGTTGTTTTAGAGCAAAAAATGCACGCATTCAAACCGTACACTTGAGCGAGAGATTATTATATCATTTTGCACACAGCGCAATAAAAAATAAACTTGATAATAATGTGCAGAGAAAACAGAAAATGAAAAACAGGATTAAGCCAAAAGTGAAAACCGTGTGTGCTCGTGGAAGCAAGAACTTGGCGTTTCTAAACGGTTGGCCCCGCATTCAGTGGAGACTCGTACTGTAAGTCTTTGCGACGTTCGCGTAAAGAGGGTATTTTTTCTTGATTTGATATTGTTTCCAGTGAATCAGCCGACGCTGGCACGGACCCTCTGCCATCATTCAAACTTGGATCCTGATTAACAACAGCAACACCACAAGATGAATTTGAAACAGCAGCGGCATCAGCATCAGCAATAACATCAGCAGCAGCAGTTGCTGCAGCAGTAGTAGTAGTAGGGGTGGTGGTGGTGCTGACGGTAGGAGTAGTAGACGGTGGGGCAGCCGCAGCGAAGCGTTTCAGTCTTGGATCCGAAGGTCCATTTTTGTTGATCGGATCGATGATGCGTCCTTTCGCGTGTGGACGAGGCGGTTGCACCATGACGTTCATTCGAGATTGAGGTGGTCGCTGTCGGACAGGTCCGTCACCGACGTACAGCAAACCATGAGGCCGATAGCGTGAAACACCGCCAGCATAACCTCCGCCGGATGGCATCGGACCACCACCGTACGGCCCGTTGTGTGCGTAAGCATGACGCGGACCCATCATGTCCGGACGTGGACAAAAAGCGGGACCGTTGAGCTGAGCTGGCGGCGGTGCGGCCATGTACGGATCGAACATATCGTTCGAACCGTTGTACCTGGGTGGCATGTCCGGATAAGCCATTGGATTCACCATTTCCGGTTCCATTGGCATCGGCTGACCACCGTGGCCGTAACCATAATTTCGGATCGGATCCGGAAAGCAAGCCATACGAACGTTGCTGGCGGAATCGTACGGCAGTATTGCATTGGACATCGGCATCTCTGGCGGCACAGATCCAGAGCCCGCGCCTGGGCCGCCGGGTTGCGTTTTGATCCTCGGATCACGAGGTCGAGCGTCAACTGTTCCCAGAACAACCGCCGATGACGGTGAAGATCGACCACTCTTGGTCGATGATGTCGGATCGGTCACATCCTGAGCAGAAGTAGCATCAACTGATTCGCGTACGTTGTTAGCAGAAGGACTGGCTGCCACAATTGCAGGAGTCGGGTTATCCAACGGTTTCGAACCAGTGAACAAGTCCGAAACAGCATCAAACTGGTTTGCAAGGTACTTTTTCACACGTGGATCTGCCCGAAGCTTGACGTCTTTCAACGATATGACCATTGTCGGATCTCGAACTTTATTTTCACGCTTAACATCTCCAAGCAACTGCAACTTGAAATCAACCAAAAGAACTGTCTGCGGAACCAAAACCCACTGCTTCATTGGTTCTGGACTAGCCGGTGAGTCTGAAATTTCAACATATATATATATATATATATATATATTACAAATGTTAATAATGTTTCGTCAGTATTGAAAATCAAGAAGTTTAAATGAACTGGTATATTAAAAAAAACGCACATTATTTATTATTACCTTGTATTTTATCGGCACCTTTGACTTGTGACTTTATCTCACGAAGCATAGCGATGATATTAATTTTCGCAGTCGGGACCGCCGCCGCTTTGGATGTACCAGTTTCATCGTGTTCTTTCTCTTTACGCATTTCCACATCGTCAATTAGCGATCCTGTTTGAGCTTCAGCCATGAAATTTTCACTTTTTATGTTCGGCGTTTCCAACAAAGGTTCTTGGGAAATTCTCGAATATTCTCTTTCCATGCTGGAAAAAGAGACTGATCATGTAGTAAATGGAAAGTGCATCAGCTAGCGGAAAGCATACTTGGCATAGGGAAAAGAGATACCATCATCGTGAGACATTGCATATGAAGAAGGTTGATCACAGTTGCCAGCAGCCATTTCACGCGGTGGTGAAGGAAGCAGACCCGTTCCAGTGTATGGCGTCGGAAGCATAGCCTGTTTCGGAGGATCGTTCAACAGCACCTTGCGTCGTGTTGGCAATTCCAATTGCACTGAAGCTATTTTCGATCCCAGCGGTGGAACGTGTTGTTCCTCAAGTGGAACCTGAAAATACCGAACAAATAACACATGCAAAAAAGAAATCAAAGAAGCGTAAAGTCAGATTTCAAAATGTTACTGTCCACTTACGGATTTTGCAAATTCAGAATTGACCCCCCTGTCTGCGTTGATAGCATGTGAATAGCGGCATCGTTCCCCTTTGCGGCAATCTCCGATTGGGAAAAATTTGCACGGTAAATCATTGTGCATGTAGGGGCATTTGCGACCGTTTCGACAGTAACCCGACGCGAAGTACTTGCACAATTCCTTTCGCTTGTTCTGAGAAGTTGCGGCGGCCGAAGGTGACCGCTTGGCGGTCGTGGCAGGTGAAACGTGTGAATATGGACAACGATCACCCTTGAAACAGCAAAGGGAAATTCACCGACTATTATTATATTCAGTGTAAAATTCACCCACTCATACCTCACGACAGAAGCCTTCTTTGAAAAAGCGGCAAAGCGTACGATCACGACGATCACCACGTTCCCGTGCAGTACCTGCTGCTGCTGCTGCTGCTTGTGGTAGTGGTGCTTGTGGTGGTGGTGCTGGTGGTGGTGGTGATTTGGAAGAACGACGTTTCGCGCGTCCAGTGCGAACCAAGCCCCCAGCGTTTTGTTCTTGCTTGGGACGTTCTTCGCCGCTGCGGCTGTCGTTCTCAGAACGCGTGGGCGACATGCTGGTACGTTTACGCTTGGGGCGTGGACTGCGACATCCCCCTGGACCTCCTTTGCCGTGGCGTAGTTTTTTCGCTCGAGATCGTTCGTCGACACGCTTTCTGTTGGATCTTGATCTTGGACCCCTTTCCGCCGCCAGTGGCTGCTGTGGACCGCGTTCTTCCGATTTACTGAAAAACCAGGCACCATTCATTAATCGACTATTAGTACACCCACTGTGTGAAAAGTAGCCACTCACATTGTCGTCGAACCGCTAATCTGTTCCAGTGAAGAAGTCGACGTTACTGTTGTCTCGCCGTAATATTCGTCGTTTGGGTCGAAGAAAGGCGAATCGCAATTTGCCAACATCGTCGCATCGTCTGCCAATTTTGATGATGTTTCAGCGTTCTTGGCACCCTTTGCCTTTGCCCAGTTGTTCAACATGTCAGCAGAATTTTCGTTCTGAATTATTGTAAACGAACGTCGAAAAACATTCAAATTCAACAGTCCACACAATTCAGCAAATTTTTCAGAAATGACAAACAACTTACGCAATCCAGATCCATGTAGAAATTGTTTCCCGACTGAAAAGACTTCACAGTCGATGAAGGGACCTCCTTGGTCTTCTTAATTGTTCTGGTATATTCAACGGCAGCTGATGATTTGGACCCATTGTATGCTTTGCCTGCATACCAGTCGAGAGCGTCTTTGCTCGGCTCGACCACTTCGCCCAATTCGTCCTGTGAATGACCGGTCAACTTAGCCACCAGCTCATCTCGTTTCTGAAAACAACGATCAGCAAAAGATGTACTGTAAAAATGGTTGTCACAAAACATATTTGGTAAAAAAAGAAATTCACCCTTTTCAAAGAAGCATCAAATTCCGACTTGTTCGTTATACAGATCACACTGTCGCTGGAATCACTTGAATTTCCACTTTGGTTCACTTCGGGATTTGGGAAAAGAATATCATCGTCTGTAATTTCGCCTTCTTCAAGCAGTTCGCCTTCTTCCATTTGGCTCATTTCATCAATCTAGAATAGTTCATGAATTCGCGTGAATTTCATCAATCATACAGTACAATACAGTCACGCGAGTTTAGTCAGCTGACTTGAAGTTTTCAACGTTCGTACAAAACAAAATGACACGGCCAAAAATGAATAAATAATACAAAATATTATCATGAAAAATGTGACAAACTTAAATCGTCAAGTCACCATCACGAAAGTCAACTTCACCAACGCCAAACCACACTTCACTCTGGTGAAAGGTATACAGTATCAAAAAAACACCGAACCTGTATTCCATTTAGTAAAATTTTTCTAAGAAATATTTAAAAAAATACTTTCCCCAAATATTCATCACGTTTAGAGTGAAATAATTTCAATTTATTCACTTATATTTGATCATTTCAACATTATAAGTAACAAAAGTAACGCAACGTTTTTTAAATACAAAAAATTAATAAAATATTACCATAAATAGAAAATACAAATTGGAAAAAATTCTAAAATTACAAATCAAAGTGAGTAACAAAGCAAAGTAATTTAGTACGCAAAAGAGGAGCAAACGACAAGTAACAACTTTTCTTGCGAACCGTAATATTATACTGAACGCTTTTTAAAATTTCAAAATGTGCCAAATATTACATATTACATGAATTAGAAATTAATTAAAAATTTAATTTATGCACTGACAAGGTAGCATTTGGCATTGAAAATAAATAATAATTGCGCCAGACTTTGAAAACTACTTCATAATGAAATACAAAATCTAAGCATCACTGTTCACATGTAATGCAAGATTACTTAAGTTCACAAAAAAGTCAAACGTTTTCATAAATTGTACATAGAGAATGGCAAATTACAAATGAAGCGCTAATTCATGAGAGAAAAATTCAAATTCAAATGCCAGTCAACTGTCGTTTCGTCCCAACAGTATAGAATAATAAATCCATAAATTTTCATTTTTCTCATTTCAATTCAAAACTGTTAATGAATTATCGATTAGTTTCACTTGGTACGTATTGAAATGCAAAAACTATGAACAAATCTCCCGCTTACAGTACTCAATGTATCAAAAATATACCTACTTATAACAATGTACTGTATTAAAAGCTGTAATACATAAAAAAATTTGTATCCATGCACCTGGCAACATTCATTTATGTAAAACAATGTCCAGATATCGAAGAATCTGAAATGAAAGAAACACATTTGCTTTCTTTGCATGGATAATGCTTCAGCATCTTCTAATCGAAGCTTACTGGTAAGCAAATGGAAAATTTTTTACATTTTTTGCATGTGGTACCAGTCATATCTCATAAATCTAACCATGGCATCAAAAGTTTTCAACTTCAACCTTAACAAAAAAGGAATAAGTAATACTTGCAAGCTGATTTGAAATCAACATTTGAAAACGTCTACATTCCATCATATCGATTATCTAAAGATAAGTTCTAAATGAATGAACGAATAAACTAATATATAAAATATAAAGAAATATATATATATATATATATATATATATGCAGATATAGACATGATAAATAGATATTGGTGACTCTAAAAATAAAATAACATTGAAGTATCGTTAACTGATGATAACAGTTGATAGTAATAAGAAAGAAATAATCTAAGTAAAGAATTCAACAGTTGCAGTCATAAATGAATATTACCTATTTTTTTGCTCTACAACTAGAAGAGGGAAATGTACATTTGAGTTGTCGCTTTTAATCTGAAAAATAAGTAATCTGTTCGTTTCGGTTTTTCATAAGTCTTTTCTTGTAATTTGCATTACAGCTTTAAAAAATCGGTCTGAAAAAATTATTCTCAAGTGAATACCATCTACATGTAGCAGAATTGTACTAAGACTATTGTTAAAATGTTAAAATCATAAATTGAAGTGTCTACTGCGATTTCAGTGGTTTCAGTATAGTGCACTGAGCTGAAGTTTACACGTGTACGAATTCTGTGTATTTCTGTTTTTGTCAGTAATTAATCTAAGCCGTCCAGAAGTCATGTTGTCTTATGCTAATTACCTTTGAATAAATAAATTGAAAGCATTCATTCAACGTGATGATAAATTTTAGCATTTCATTTTAACTGCACTGAAATCTGCGCGAAGTTGTACGCGTAAATAACATAGCTAATGGAAAACAGTTTCTACTAGCTATATTATTTAGTAACATATCGAAATTAACTGTTGAATACGATAATTTCAACAACGTCGGTATAGTATTATTACCTGAAAATCGCGTTTTTCAGTAAACAAAGAATACGGTAGTAATTTTATCTTAATATTGAAAAATTCGGCTATACTATCGGGTTTATCAAGCATATTTCCGAAAACAAAAAATAAATCAAAACAAAAATGCAGTAAATTTGCTTAAACTACGAAATTAGACTTGACAATCATGATAATGCTAGTATTACTGTTTCGATCGAACGACAAATTCTCACAACGTGATATGTGAATATCCGCTTAATGTTGTAATATATAGTGGGAGAGTTGAAGAAAAACACATCCGTAACGCATTTTTTAACGGACCCTGGCACTTGTTAAACTTTTATAACTATGCTGATGAAAAGAGAAAAAAAGTAAATGCTAACACTATTGAGAAAAGCAGAAATGTGTCATTATCGTGACGTCAGAACAAATACGCATCAACAACCGAAATCGATTTCTGCTGCATCTGATGGAAAATAACGCGAACATAACAACTATTATCTTGGACAATGATCAATAATTCTATTATTAAATACATCTCTAGTTAATTTTCTCGAAATAAAGGTTATAAAAATGAAATTTTCCCTGCTGCAATCATATCAGAAACAGGGAAAAAAACAGTAATGTATGTCCATTTTCAAAACGTTTCATTTTGTAGAAAATAAAGAAGAAAATAAGAAAATATTGAATGATTTTCTATTGATTGCTGATGATACTAGATAATATAAAACTTTCTCATCATTAAATATTTGGTTAATAGAAACTGTGATAAATGAGATTACTTTTCGTTCATCATTGTGTCAATATTGCTATTTAAGAAAAGAGAAAACGTTTTACATTATATTTTTAAAAAAATTATAAAGTAGAATCTACAGGCACACACACACACACAAACCAATCCTATACATACATACATACATACATGCACGACATATACATACATCTGTGTATGTTGTATGTCTGATGTATGTTATGTGTATAAATAAATATAAATAAATATATAGTTTTTTTTTCAAGAGAAGAAAAATCGATTTACGCCTTTTGGCTTTTGATTACAGATTTAGAGAAACGAGTTCACAATCACCTGTGTAGCGTCAGCGGAGCGCCGTATAAATCTTGTGCGCACGTTGGCGCAGCAATTCGATTTCAGGCGCCCAGACTTGGTTGTGTTGTGTCTGTATTCTCCTTCTGTGCTGGACGTTGAAATTTTAAAATACAGTCAGCATTGTGACTGTGATTTTTTTTGTATATTATATATTATATATATTTATATATTTATATTCGCGAGTTCATTTAGAACCGTGAACTAAAACTCACTGTTTTGCCAAAGCATAAGAAAATTGTTGATCAATACTTGACTATAGAGAATATCTTTGTCGATCCAGTAATCATCATCATCATCACAGAGAACTGTTTTACCGTTGGATATAGAGGTACTAAATGAGTGCTAAGAGAATGAGAGAGATTGAGATTGAGAGAGAGAATGAGAGAGAGAGAGAGATAGAGAATGAAAGAGGAGGCAGAGAGAGAGAGAGAGAGCGAATAATCGAGACATGGAAGAGATAATATGCAGTAGAGCGACGGCGAATAAAAATAAATATTGCCATCGCAGCAGCAGTAGTTGTAGACTACACGTCGCACACACACACAAATAAATGCTCGTTGGCTGTGTGTTTATGCGTGGCACATGACGAATCGATTTATCGAGAAGCAACGTCTGTGAAGTGAATGCCGTGCACTATTTGGCGTGCAACTGGCCTTGGCAGAACACAAGCTTTTTTCCTCTTTTATTTCCTTCTTTTCTGCCTCTTTATATTATTAATTTCATTCATTCAATCATTCATTCATTCATTCTTTCTTTCCTTCTCTCTCTCTCTCGTTCCCTCTTTCTCACTTCTTTTCTACTCTTCAACTCTGCTACACTCATTTAGTTGATCAAAAATGAGTTAATTTCAAAAAATCAGCAAAACTGAAACACAACATGCAACACCATCAGCAGCAGCAACAGCAGCAGCAACAGCAGTAGTAATAGTAGTAGTAGCAATAGCATCAGAATCAGCATCAGCGGCAGCAGCAGCAGCAGCAGTGATGATAATACTGAGCAGCATCGACATTAAATACGAACAAGAAATGTCAGAAAAATGAATAGAAAATGCGCGACAGGCGCTCAATCTGGTTCACGAAACTGGGACGCCAACAGCGCCGAACTTCTCTCTCATTGTTTGAACTTATTCATTGCCAATAAACAAATATTTGCCCAAATTTCAATTTTCATACTCGTCATACAAAATTAAATAACACACAATTCTATTCTCAACTTCTTTTCTCTCACTTCACTTGTATCAAAGTTACAAAATCAATTAAACAAGCAACAACAACAACAACAACAACATAATAGTTATAATAATAAAACGATAAATGTAAATAAACCGTAACTTTATAAAATTTAAAAAGCACTTACAAAAATGGTTGTTTTTTTCCCGTTGTTATTACAATTTTATCATACAGAAATCCGCTTACATTATTACTGTGGTGCTTTAAGGTTGTTTTTACAACTTGTATTATTCGACATTCATTCAATGAGAAAAATTTTTTCGCTAATGTGAGAAAACGAAGACTTGACCTTCTTGGTGGACAAGTCATTTGTTACCGCTGTTTTCTAACGAAGCAACAGGCGAATTCTTCAAATCTGTCAACGCTGCTTTATCAATATATATATATATTTTTTCAAAAAAATTTTCCACATATCACAAATCACAGCTACACAATCCAACATCCGCTTTGTGAAGCGTGAAAAAAACAACCAATACCGTATTCGAATATTGAATACAGGTACTTCTTGTGTTCAAGGTCACGCTGTGGCAGATTGCGAATTCAAAAATTCACTGTAACAATCTGTGCTGACTGTAACTTTTTTTCCCCGTCAAATTCGACGCAATCTTGAAATTTAAACTTTACACGCACAATTTTTCACTTTTCTCATCAAAATCGACAAATTTTTTTCTTTTTATTTTTCATAAATAACATACCATTTGAAACTGAACTGCCTGTTGTTGTACTGTTACAGTAACAGAGTGACATGTCTTTCCATGTTTACTTTATTTCCAGGCAAAAAAAATTTGCATACACGTGCCATATCAAATGTAATTATTGATTACTCGCTGTGTTGGTTTTGCAACATTGTTTCAATAGCTACCTATTTATAAGCTTTGAGAAGAAGAAACAGTGCGAACTAATTAATTGCGTTATGCATATGCGAGCAAACTGCAAACGAATATTGTACTCATTTCGTGATACTGATTAATTTGAACATAATTTAAAATTGAACAGAATTTTCTGCTTATGTAACACTTTTTTTATTGACAGAAATTCATAGCCTGTTTTACATGTTATTTTGATATTTTTAGTACACTTTCACTTAACAGCAAATTGAACCGTTTTTGAAATAATGTTTCACTTTCAAGTATCCATCTTTTGATTGATTGAGTCATTGTCTAGAATTTATTGGTCAGACAATTTTAGCTTAAACGTCAATCACGTTTGGCATCATACCTATCTATCGCATTTGTCATAAATATTATTTATAAATTAAAATTATCATTTATATTGCATAATTATAATATTTAAATATCACAAAGAACAAGGAGTTTTGAAAAATACAAACCACATTACTGTAGTATTGTTATTGAAACGGTGTACGATACAATTTGTAAACCGTAACTGTATTTTTTTGTGATCATAAACTCAACCGGTACTAATAAATATGAAATGAATTAACGAGTGTATAAATTTTTTAAATATATATGATAAAATATTGATATGTACGATTTTTTAGGAATTTTTAATGTTCTGTTGTCACAGCGTTCGAAAATCAGCGAGAATACGTTTGTTACTTCTTTGTGGAGATGCTCAAAGACGGTATGCTAGCAATAGTGTGAGAGTTCGTTTCGCGCCAAGTCCTACAGGGTTTTTGCATTTCGGTGGTCTGAGAACTGCTTTATTCAACTATTTTTTTGCTAAACAGCGTGATGGAGTGTTCGTTTTGAGAATTGAGGATACAGATCGTCGTAGAATAGTGAATGGTTCTGTACAGAATTTGTTATCTGTTTTGCATTGCTTGAAAATCGCACCGGACGAAGGGCCAGCCAACGGAGGACCATATGGGCCATATGTCCAGTCGGAACGTATCCCACTCTACCAAGCGGCCGCTGAGCAGCTTATTGCCGAAAGAAAAGCCTATCGTTGCTTTTGTTCAGAACAGAGAATTTCCATTTTGAGAAAGGAGATGGCTCGTTTGCATCATCGGAAAAATTACGATAATTTCTGTAGAAAGCTGTCCGTGGAAGAGGCAAATCAGCGGATGCGAAATGGAGAAAAATTCGTCGTGCGATTTTTCCAGAAGTCGCGCAGCTATTCGTTGAATGATCTCGTCTATGGCCAGTACACCACTAATGTATCCGAGGAGGATGGTGATCCGGTGATCATCAAATCGGACCAATATCCGACTTATCATTTCGCCAACGTGGTCGACGATCATCTGATGCGCATAAGTCATGTACTGAGAGGAGAGGAGTGGCTCACCTCGTTAAGTAAGCATTTGCAAATTTATGAAGCGTTCAACTGGGAACCGCCACAGTTCGGTCATCTACCGGTTATGCTAGACATGGACGGTTCGAAATTGTCAAAACGTGACTTGTCGGTTCACGTGGATCATTTCTTAGCGTCCGGTTATCATCCAGATGCGTTAATTAATTTTGTTTGCTTTGCGGGTGGTGGATTCGGTGATTTGAAAAATGCAGACATGTTGTACAGTACGAAACAATTGATTCGCATGTTCAACTTGAATATGGTACAACGTCGTCGAACGAAATTAGATGTACAATGGTTGAAACGGTTTAATCGAGAAGCCATTCGTCGACAAAGTGAAGATGCGTTGTTGGAACAACTTCTCAAGCTCATCGACCGTGAAATACCAGCTGAACACCGCATAGAATATGACGACAATTATTTCAGATCTGTCTTGAGACATTTTCGACCGCATATAGATTCCTTGTCTGATCTGTTGCTTAGCGAAAACAGATATCTGTGGAGCTGGCCTAATCAAGTGCATTCAAAATTGACAATAGCCAACAATCAATGGTTACTGTTTCTCGACCAGGTTATAAATCAACTTGATGCTTTGCCAGAGGATCACTTCATGGAAAATGCAGTAGCGTTGCATCTGTTGAACTGTGCAAAACACAGTCAGCTACAATCGAAAAAAGCGATGCAGTTTTTGCGCCATACTCTAACAGGTGCTGACAAAGGCTTGCCAATAGCTGAAATACTGGTTCTTTTTGGGAAAACTTATTCACTGCAACGGCTCCGGCGTATCAGAGAACAGTCAACAATTTAAATAGAAATCAGTTTCATTTATTCATTTTGTTCGACACAAAATTCATAACTGTACAGTATTATTCAAAAATTAGAAAACGTCAAAAGAGAGAGGAAAAAACGTGAAATCAGTTGGCAGAAAAGCTATTACTTTTCTTGTTAAGAAATGAGGTATTACATTGTGAAACACATCTGATTTTTGGAATTGTTAAACAGAAGACACGGGAACGAGTAAAGGAAATCCTAAGGCTAGCAAGCGAACGATCAACAATCAATAAAGAGCAATGATAACATACATGGAAGAATAGCTTAAAAGTTATTCATCTTCCATGTCGTCCCATCATCGACTGACAAAAATATATTCAATGAGAATAACGCCATCGGGCACGCTGTGCAAAAACATCGCTACGCAAATTCTGCGCAAAACAAATACCAAGAATCTATAAAAATGAATCATTTTTTAAAACTGATCGTCGTTACAGTATTCTAAAATGCAATCGCTTAAAAATAACAGCTAGTCATGCATCTATAGCAAAATAAGCAACGTTGACAGGGCAGGATAAGTGAAGCGTGCGTCCGGCTTGCAAAAGCAACACACGACATCCCTTACTTCAACTGCAACAACTGTCGACGCGATGCCTCCCATAAGTGCAAAATTTCTCTCTATCCAGTCTAGCCCACGATTTAAACAACCTTCACAGTAGATTTTCTTGCAAACCATCGGTGACTAGAAAACCAAAATTATAATATTGAATATAACTTTTACCTCCAAAGTAGCAACGCCGACAGCTACAGAACCAACCACGGCCAAATTACGGCTAAACCATTCTTGCACTTGTATCAAGCAACCAGATTGAAAAATACTCTCTGAGAACTATAAAGCGAAAATAAAAATGGCAAAATCAACCAAAGCAGCAACACATTCCGAACAATACATTTGTTAGTATTGAAGTAGTAAATAAAGAAGCGAAGAAAAGCAAGACAGAGCAAAAGGCAACACAATAATGTTTACGTAAGTTAACATAATAAATGTGAAGAATCACAAAACAACTTACAAATTGATTACTGCATATAAAAACAACAATATGAAAAGTATCTGATGAAAAAAAAACATTCATTTATCCTATTTACAACTTTAGTAATAGCAAATTAAAAACAATTAATGAATAAAATAAACAGCCTGAACTTACAGGTGACATTTTTCGAGCACCGTGTCCACAATAATAATTCACCAGGCCATTCAAGCTAGCAGTTTTGCAACAAGAGAAGGGAACTCCTCCAGCTTCGGGACTTCCGAGAGCTTCGGACGAACTGTTAAAGTAAATATTCAAATCCCAATCATTCGGACCATGAATACCGCAGCATCGAAGCTGAAAAATCGAAAAAATATTTAATAATAAACGAATGTCATTCTAATTTACCCAGTCCATTTGAATCCAATCAATCACGCTCTGCAAATCAGGATCATCACGGTAATAAATTATCATATCATCCAGCTGCGTCTCCAATTGCTCTTTGACCTAAAGAGATAAATTCATGTATAAAATGATCAGAAACCAATCATTGAGATTTATATCGATGAAATATCATTACCCAATCTTTAAAAACAAATCCAAGAATGCCAATTGCAAGTTCGATAAGAAGCAAATTTCCAACTAACACAGCATACTAAAGAATGAGAAAATTCATTAGAAACTGAAATGCAAAATAACTGTTCTACAGTACTTACACATGCAAGTAGGCAAGTGTTCTCTCGTAAGGCGCCAATGCAACCCGTAAAACCAATTACAAAAGTGACACCGCCAACAATTATTAGTAACCAAGCCGGGTCTAAGTAAAACTTCGACAAACGAGTACCCAACTGACTGAAGGGATTTTTTTCTATTTGAGCCCATAAACCAACGAGAAGAATTGTCAATCCAATTAGCTGATTTCATACATAAATGTTATTATATCAATAAAGCACAACAACAGTTTTCATGTACCCAGAAAACAACATTGAAACTGAAAACCATGTACTTCACAAAGCAGCTGATTTCGCTGGGATCCCGTCGACGAAAACCAGGAAGCTGATGCATTCTCTTCTTTACCACTGAATTACAGAATCAATTAAAGACAGTGTTCTAATAGTCTGTAACAAAGTAAAAGTCGTTTTTACATCAGTGCTTTCCTAAAAGATATCATAAATGAAACTAAGAAAATTTTCAAAGCACTTTAATTTAAATGTACTTTAGTTAAGTTCTCTTAAATGTTAAAATAATCGCATAAAACTTAAACATTGCTTGATTTAGTTTAGAAACATACGTGAATCATAAATGCACGTTGAAATACTAAACAAATTTGAAATTTAAATGCAACATTACTTAAAGTAAGAGATAGACACTAACTTACCAAAGTAAAAAAAATAAATAAAATCTAAAATACAATAAGTAACAACATTGAGCTAAAAAAGCACAACAATAACACTGAATAATCTTGCAACAGCTTGTAGTTTACTGTAGCTATTTATAATAAGGTTGTATTTGCTTTTATCTTTGAATTGAAATTATAACAAATCTATTTCATGTCATAAATTTTATTTTTATGAGCATTTAATTTTATTTAATTGTTTTTTCATTGTTTTAAATGCTTTTATTTACTATTTATAATGAAGTTTAATTAAATTATCATTGCAAACAGTGCATGTTATTTAATTTGAGATGCTACCAATTTTCCTTAAAGTATGTTTTTCTTATTATACTAATTCAATACAGATATAGTACAATTATGATATAGTCATTATTGTTAAGAATATCGTAAAAATGTGACCATGTTAAGAGCGTATTTTTTAAGTTGTTCAAAAAATGAAGGTTAACGTTTTTACGCTTTTTGACTTATATTTCATGCTTGAAAAGCTAAACAAGTAATATTTTAAATTAGCGTCATGTAAAATAAATATTGGTGCATTAGAATTACCATGAATATATAAAATTGCTTATTTTGTTTTATTTTTGATGAATTAAATGACAGTTCTAAAAATACAATTATTAAAATGTTTCCTATTGCTTAAAATATTGAATTATAAGAAAAATGAAATTATTGAAATATTATCTATCGTTTAAAGACTTGAATTATTTTATGCACAATTGTATACTGTATTTTTGTATCGATTGTTTTTCAGTATTCGTCCTGTTTTGAATTATTTTTTCCCTGAGATCCGTTAGCAAAATTTTTATTTTAAAATTAAGAGCTTTTCTCAACCGTTGCTGTACTTATGATCATTTTGAATAAGCGTTGCTTAGATACTTTTTTTATTTTATAGTCACCTGAAATGTGTTATCTTTCGACATTAATTTTTCTGTGCTTTCAGTGGTTGAAAATTCAACTGAAAAGTCCCATAATCGAATGGATTAGTTTTTCGTTAATTAGTTGTTTTTATAGGCTTTTATATCGTTTTACAGAAGCAGCGGTTTCTGTTGCGTGGGCAATGTTGTAGGCGTTTTGACGTCACATTCGCTTCTGTCCTTGTGTACATCAACACGCATGGCCGGTGCTTCAGCGCAGCGTAAATCATTTTCTTTTGAAGACTGATCTATGTCGAATGTTGGTGACGACTTAGACTGTTCTGAACATATTTCCATCGTTCAAGAAGAACCGATTCCTTCAGAACGCTTGGTTCCTCTCGGTGCCTCTTCTTCCGAAGTCTCATCTCCATGCACTGTATTATCTGACATTGCGTAAGCTATTTTTAATATTTCTGAGTAATAATTATTTGTTTTTTTTTGTTTTGTTGTTGTACTTTCACGAATTCTGAGTTTGCTTTTAAGTATATAATGATAAGTGGAATTGTCATTTCATTGTCAACGTTACTATTATACCGTGCTGCATTTATTTCATACTGTTATCTTTATTTATTCAACTATTGCTTTAGTTTAGTCCTTTCTGTTTATAAAGTGAACTGTATTTTTTTGTTATTTTTTCTTATGCATTTCAAGTTTGTAAATGTTAAATATTTTCTTCACATTATTAATGCTGCGCTATGGTTGACAAATGTAATTCAGACTGTTATTCCTCATTTTAATTGTTACTGCACCGATATTATGAATATTACATTGTTTGCTTTCATTTTGAGTGTTGTTTAAATGATGAAATTCGTTTGTGTAATTAAAGTTAATGATGAATAATCGTTTAATTTACTTTTTTACACGTGTTAAACAGTTTACTCAATATATTTATTTATAAGCATAAATTTTACATTGTATCGACCTTTTATTTGGTATGCGAGTTTAATATGGATGAAAATTATTATTCACGCCATTTATTTATATTTATATATGCATATTTCAGTGATGATCACTACGTGTCCGAACGATTTCGTCAACTTGAAGATGAACAAGAACAGCTTACATCCTCTCTTCTTGCATTGTCTTGTCATTTTGCTCAAGTTCAGTTCCGATTGCAGCAAATTTGCAAAGCTCCCACTGAAGAGAAAGATGTATACAATTGAAGAATAATATTGAAATAAATTTAAACAGATTATTTGTAACATTTCTATTCAGAGATTGTTGCGAGAACTTGAGGAATTTTCATTCCGAGAATGTCCGGACATTCTGGAAGCAAAGCGATTGCTTGATCCGAAGCGTGTGTCTGACGTAAGCTGGTCTTTACGGTTCATTGTGCAGTTTGTAATGATTTTTGCGTTTATGCAGAATTTGCATTCAACTCATTCAGATAAGCTGAATATTGACCGGCAGCAGTTGAAAGAAGTGCAATTGATCGAACAATTGAAGCAGCAGCTGAATGATTTGGAAGCATTTGCATACGAAGTTTGTTTTTATTAACTGATTAGCCAATTTTTATAATTTTAATAAGATGTAGTTTTTTAGAGAGGAGAAGGCGATTTACCATCTAGCAAAATAATTGAAAAACAGCGAGCTGTTATTGATCATTTGCAGCAATTGATGCCGCTCAATTTGAATCAATTTGAAAGATTGTCATCTGAAGAATTACAGTCAGAAGTCAATCAAGCTTTGAAAAAAGTATGATTATAAGTTTCTATTTTTAATAAATGAGATTGTTCATACATTTTTTTTCAATTTACAGCTGGTAAATCCTATAAAAGTAAAAGAGCAATTGGTGCAGCAGTTGCAAACGCAGATTGTCGATTTGGAACGGTTTGTGGAATTTTTGCAAGGCAGCTCTGCTGCACAGCCGAACGATACGATTAGAAATGCTTTGGCGAAAAAAAAGCCCAACCCTGTTGGCAAAGATTCTGGAATATTTGCCACACTGTTGTCCCAAATATCTACTGTTCTGCAAGTCTACATTTTAAGTCAGTTGGGATGTCAGAGTCGTCGATTTAGGCGAAATGCGTTGAAAAATTCTTTCAAAGGCAGTCATTGGGGGTATAAATTTATTTTAAAATTTTATTTTATGCTTGTATGAAAAATAATCGTATGAATTTATTGAGTAAATTTTTTCAGTGACCTCCGGGCTGCTTTGGAAATTAGCATTAATGAGATGGTGGAAATATGTGAACAGTATGATTTATCTTCAGATGCTGGTGCTAATCGCAGAAGTTTGACAATGTCTCAGAGTGAAGTAACTGTAAGAATTGAATTGACAAATACCAAAAATATTTAACCACTGAAAATTGTTAAAGATGGAAGAGATTTGTCCGAGGGAAATTTTGAGAGCTGTTCGACGAAATCTTTGTCCAGCTTTAAGAGACTTGTTGCAGCACGGTTTAGTTGATGTAATATTGAATGAAATTATGATTATGTTTGTAATTGTCTTTTGGTTGTTATTGATTTATTCAAAAAAAATTCTTTTTAGTTTCCGGCTCATCAGGGTTCAGTGTTTGGATGCTTCTCAAAATATAATGAATACGAAACGAATGTATTGCATGTCTGGAATGTGGTGGAAAAATTCTATGAACTGAAGGTAGTAGATCAATTAGTATATTGCAAAACCATCATTTTTTTATGTTTTTCTAGCATGGCAAAGAGCTAGCCGATGCGCCTGTTAGAAAACTGTCTACTGCTTTTCAATTGGAAAATATTGGCGGGAAATCGATTACTTCTAGACAGGTTAAATTGTTGTTTTTACCTTACACTGTTTGAATTTAAAATTATTTCAGCGTCTTCTTACGACGATTGATAATATATTGTCAACGCACGTAAAATTAAAAAGAAGCAGTGATGCCATGTTCAAAGCCTTCATCTCAGCTGCCCTCAAGTAGGTTGAACTTACTGTAGCTTTCAAAAAATTATAGATTCTGCAATGATAAAATTTCATTTAAAGTGAAATTTTGAATATGATTATTTGAAAATTTAGTTATGGAAAGTTATCACCATGGTTGCGCATGATTTTTCACTGTAAAGAGATTCTTGACGATTGCTACACATCGTGGAGTTATTGTACTGTCGTTGGTAAGTTACTGTACTTACTTAACAAGTTATAACTATATTATTGCATTTGTTTTCAATAAAATTTTAGGCATTGATGAAATATGCCAGTCACTTGATCGGCTCAGTACTTTCCAATTTTGCGTTCCGGTTGATTTTGCTATCCGTCCTTTTGACCTTCTTAATGACGCTTTTTAGTCTTAAAAAGCATGATGCTTCAAAAGTTAATGTTTATTGCAAAATATTATTTGTTCTGTGAATTTTGAAATTTTAAAATGATATTTCATTTCATTACCAAAGAGAAAAATGCTATTAACTGTTTTTGTCGTTTTTTCTGTTTGTCGAAATTTATGAAGAAATTTGAGGTACAAAATCCATGTTTCACATTCGTTAAGATGTTAGGATCGTTGGAACGAAGTATGGATGGGAGATGCGATCTGTTGTTATGTAGTGTGCGGAAATCTGAATTATAAGGTGAGTGTGAACTGTGTTTATTTTGCTCTGAGCATTTAAACAATTTCAGTGATGTTTTTATACATAACAGATACAAAATTCAGATACGTTATTGATCTTATTTGATGTATTTTCCTGATATAAATATTATCTGAGAATGTACTTAATTGTCACTTATTTAGTTAAATTGCGTTTTTTATTCTGTTTGCTGTTTTCTTTTTATTTTAGACGATTGCAGCAGATTGATGGAATGACAGTGCAGAATATAGATCTATTTGCTGAAAAAATAAATCATTACGAAAGTGCTTTAACGCTAGTTTCTTTGTTTTTATGTATATTTAATAATGCAATACGAATTGGTATGTAAATATTCTACTTGCTATTTCGATGTTTTCCGTTTACTGTTAAAAATGCTCCGAATTTACTATTAAAAATTTAAAAACAAATTACATCACGATGATATGGGTAAATCAACAATGATTTATTTGTTTGCTATACTGTAGGTAAAATGTATTAAATTTAGCTACAGTATGCGGAAAAATGTAACAGAGCAGTTGTAGTTTTCTTAATGATTGATGCATTATAGGCAGTACTTAAATTAGTAAGCGTTATTTATGCTAAAATGTTTTTTCTTTACTCGTGAAATTTAATTCAAAAAGCAAATATGGAATTATAAATACCTGAGTTTTTCATATTTATACTGTAGTATAAGCGGCTCTAGCAGCTGGTTGAGTGATGATTTTGTTATCTACTTTTTTTGATTTGATGTGTCAGCATCTATTGTTTGTTTTCTGCTTCTTGTTTTCATGTTAAAATATCAGCTTACTGCGCATTCGGTGTATGATGCTCAGTTCTAGATAAGTCTAGTTTTACGCACTGTATTTTCATTGAACTGTTTAATCATTTGTTTTTCAACTGTTGGCAAATTACAATATCTCGTTGAACTTGCTAACGACAACGGTTTCACTGGTAGAACTGACTTAGCAGTGATGTTGGTTTATAGAATTCAAGAAAAGCTAATAAATCATGATGGTATATTTGTTAGATGAACATGTTGATTCATTTCTACATAGTATAAAGTTGTCGATTATTTGGAAACGTGTTCTTTTGACCACTTTTGTAAGTTTGATACTGTCACGATTAGAAAGCAAATGAAGAAGCTCGCTTGTCATCGAAGATGCTCGCTTATTGACGATTTAATAGTTCAACCAGCTGCTATTATTTAACCGAAAACTCGGCCAGTAAATATTGACTATATAGAATGGTCCGTAAATGGATCGTGCAGCAGTTGAAAAGCTCAGCGCATCGGTCGTGACAAGCGTTAAACTGGACAGACCGGCTTCTGTCATACTGTAGTTTGCGCTCAGGTAGCTTTTTTGTCGGACATTGCTGCACAGTTAGTTCTATACCGTAACGGTATTTTCCTTCCATTACTCCATTGATTTTTGAACTTTTTTGCCTGTACGGCTAATGTGTGAACGGTTGACAATGCAATTAAGCTTTTTTCCTTATGAAAATGGTCTCTCCGTTTTCTGTTTTTAAAATCAGTTTTTTTTTGTCTTTATGCGCATTTTTGCTCATTGCCGACAGTTATTTTTAGGTCGTGTCTGGATCTTTTGATGAAATAGAGAGAGAAAGAATGAAAAAAAGCTATGAATTAAATCACAACCGGTTTATTAGGAAGCTATGTTCTGCTTTTGCGCGGTGTTATTTTATTTATTATTATTATCATTATCATTATTTCAGTCGCGACATTTACAAAATTTGTTCGCTGTATAAGCAGTAGTAAATTTTTTAAGAGTCTGGCAAGAGTGTAGGAGTGGCAATGGCGTTGCCAGCTGATGCTCCAAGAACACGACTTTGCCATTTGATAAAGTCTAGTATTGACCAAGAGTATGGGTTCAATTTGCATGCTGAAGCAGGCAAAGGACAATACATCGGCAGTGTAGATTACAATAGTCCGGCAGACAACGCTGGCTTATGCCGTGGTGATCGTATTGTAGCTGTGAATGGTGTTTATGTGGCCGATCAACCGCACAAGGATGTTGTGGCCAAAATCAAAGAAGATCCGTTGCAATGTCGGCTTACTGTCATCGATGAAGCTGGAGAACTTTGGTATCGTGAGCGCAATTTGACTGTACCACTGGAAGATGAATTCGAAGACAATACTGTTTCAGAAGTGAGATGATTGTTTGTTTCTCTTATGAACCTGTGAAATTCAATTTGAAACAATTTTATTATCGCGACTTGCAGCAGAAACCTTTGCCCAGACTGTGCACGTTAGTACGGTCGAATGTTAATCAAGAGTATGGTTTCAATTTGCATGCCGATAGGGGCAGAGGTCATTTTATTGGCAAAGTGGACATCGGCTCGATTGCCGAAAGAGCCGGTTTGGAACAGGGCCAGCGTATTGTCGGCGTCAACAACACGCTCATCTATGTGTCATCGTCGCATAAGGTTCGAATAGCTCACATTCTAAACATAAAATTTTGCAATTTATATTTTACAAAAAATAGAAGAATATTTTTTTTTCTTCTATTTGCTCATTTCACATTTGAAGCTCAGCTTTTCAGGATGTTGTACGATTGATTAAGCAGGACCCATCCGGCGTGCAGCTTTTGGTCGCATCACCGTCAGTTGACGATTGGTATCGCAGCAATGGTGTTGAATTTTCTTTCACAGAAACCGAAACCTGGCTGCCAACGGTGGTCACTGGTGAACAGCGGAAGGATAATAACAACGGTTATGTAACCACTGAAGGAGATGATCATATTGACGGCAAGTTCAAGGTAAGCTGAAAAATTGTTCATCATCATCTTTTTCTTTTCAGTCAGGACAGCAATAATGTTAGTGTACAATAATTTGTTGCATTTATTGAAATGAATTTTTCAAATATATCTTTTTATTATTTACTTTGTTGTATTGCTTTTCCGTGTTAAATTGGCAAACTTTGGCGTGATATCTGTCTAGTTTTCTAAGTTGTTTCGCAGTGCAGTGACGTGGTTGTGTTTGCACGCATATTGGGTAAGCAATTGAAAGCATTTTTCATTTTCAATGCGATGACATTTGCTTAAAAAGGAATTATTTTTTCCATTGCTTACACTTAAAAAGGAAGGTAAATGCAGAAAGTTTCATTTTAATTGTTCGAATCTGTCTAGCCGGCGACTGACGTTTTCAAGCATAGAGTGGCAGTGCTTTGCTTTTTAATTAACTTGTAAAATATTACGGAAATGATTGAGAACGAGCCAAACGTAAGTGGACAAATTCCATACAAATATAATTTATCTCATCGATGAATAAGTGAATATTATTTTCAGCGGTGAATCATTGTTGATGATTACTGTATCAAGTTGTAGATTTTGTTCAGTTGTTAGCAGTAGACTTGAGAAATTAGAATTCTATTTGTGATTTGATCATTTTGGTTTCAAGTTTCCCAATTTCAGCACTGCAGTTACTAAAGAATTTTCATTTTATAATGTGTTCAGTTATATAATACGTGTTTAGTGTAACTGTTTCGCATGTATTAAATAACTTTACGTGATATTTTTGTATGTAAATGACTTTCAAGAAACATTAGAATAAATAGTAAAATGCTTTGATGAATGTAATAGAAGCATGCAAATGAAGACGAATTCATTTTATGATGATTATATTCAAGAAGGACATTTAAGTATATTTTGAGAATGCAGTCTTTAAATGGTTTCCATTACAATCTGCTTGCGTTCACTATCTTTAGTACATAAATTCTTTATTGTCGATACTGATTACTTCACAGTGCAGTATACGATTGCATAATATGTATGTTTTTTTCTATATGGAAATGATTTTCCTATATTTTCATTTGCATACTGTTTGATTCGCATCGTTTTACTTGATTTTTAAGTTCTTTTCATACAAGTTTGACCTATTAGAACAGTAGAATATGTGAGTAAATTTTATTCAGTTGTCCAATCTTGTAATTGTGATAACCATTTTGATGCAATTTAAAAATATTTCAGCTAATCATTTGATGAGTCATTTGTTTTGAAGAAAAGATTAGCATGTTTATAATCTGTTGCACTTTTCTGATGACTATTTTGTAAACATGGTTTATTTATCAACTCTTGCGTATTGTTGTAATGTTTGCTTTTAAAGCATGGGTAAATTTATTTGATATGTCATTTTTGATCTTTCTATTTGATTGAATTGTAAAATTTTATCTATCAACAAGCGACAAAATGAATGACACATTTTTTCGACACTAGTTGTTTAGCATCAACAGTTCTTCCTGTCGTTGTTTCAGCTTTGTGCAAAGTATGATAATAACGATGGTGGACAGTTTTGATATTTTAAAGAAGCAAATTAATCATTATTATCAGTTGTGCAATGCGCGATATGCAGTTGAACAAGCAGAGACGATATGATGATGATGAGCTGGATGTTGTAATTAAGAAACGCGGATGTATTTCACACACGTTTTATGCACATATTTGTATAAATTGTGTTGAATATGATTATTTTGTCGTTTATCGTTTGTGATGAGTGTTGTTTGTATGATTAGATGGAAATAACTAAAACGACGACGCCCATGACTGAACCAGAACAAGGAAAAGTATCATTGGAAGATGTGAATGATCAACAGGTGAGTGAAGATGTGCAATGATAGAGGAACTGCTTGCTTGTCTTCCGCTTCATTTTGTTTTTGTTTTGTTTGATTTTCAGTTTGGTGCTGAATCAGCAAACGGAAGTTCCTTTAGCAATCACTGTGTCAGCCAAGAGTCACAGTCTTCGCGTAAGTTAATTTTCTTTTCTGATATTTGAAAAAAAAGAAAAAAAATTTTTTATTGCCATTTTTACGAATTTTAGGCGATGGATTGGGAGATTTGTGGGATTTGACAGCCGCTGAAATGCGTCAGCGTTTGCTAAGACAGAAGAAAGTTGATCCACGAAGCCAGCCGTTGAGTTTGGAGAAAAAATATGAAATTGCGCAAAATTTATGAAGTAGCATCATTATCACTCATTTCAGAGAAACATTGATTTATTTCCATGATGAGCCACGGTGCTCCAGGTGTTTTTTGCTTGACAGCTTGTAATTGAGGGGAAATTTGCTTGTACACACTTTATTTTTAATCTTTGTCTGTCGTTTAAAGATTTTTTTATTGTAAACTTGTTCTGATTGCATCATCGATTTCTCTGAAAGCTTGTTCTGCTTATATTTTGCTTTTATTGATCTATATAAAAAATTTTAATGTTTTTCTGATAAAAAACAATCAATCGCCAGGATTGTTGAATGCTATTGCGATTAAACAGCTAATTCTGTCATTGGAGCGTATTTTTCAAGGTGAAAACAGTGAAATGCAATGTGGGTGTGCAAAATAAAAAGAAGTATTTCATTTACAAGTATTTAAAGCAGAGCGCACTGCTGCATCGATGCAGTGAAACGACAACGTAAAGCGTACGAAACGCAATGTAAGAAAATGAATAATTTACAGTAAGAACAGTTTTCAAGTTTCATTTCATAAAAGAATTTTATATTTCATGCAGTTTATTGTAAACTGTGTAAATGAACAAAACGTGAACTTTTATGTAAATAACATAGCAATTTGTGTGAAAAATTTTACAAATATTCAAAAAAACAAAATATGATCGCCTAATTTATGAATTAAATTGAAAGTAAAAATATTTACGGCTCTTTTTGCTAAATTTATATGATTTTTTGCATACTATTAAGTGAATTAAAACTTTCTGCTAATTTTCATGCTCATGATGGAGTACTTTATATTTTTGAATTGCGAAAAATGTACCACAAAATGCAAAAAATGTAAATTCATTAAAAAATTTATTAAAATTTAAAAAATAATATGAAAATGAATTGAAAACTTTCTTGCAGCATCTCTTGGTCATTTCAATTAACATTTGAAAAAAGATGAATGATTAGAAGTATTGTATTGGTAAATAATATAAATTAATAAATGTTAAAAAATTTAAATTTGTTCTGAAATAATTTTTTAAAAGTATTTATGAAATAAAATAAAAAATTTTTTGAAATTGTTCAGTATACCTGATTTTCTAAAAATCAGCACCTCGAAGGAAGTACAGTAAGTTTAGTACCAGATTTGTGTTCCGCGGCAAAGTGTCGAAGGCGTGCCTGTTTTAACGCGCTCGGTTTGCGCGCGTTGTCGCCCGCCCGTTGGCCTTAGCTTTCAATTTGTGGCTGTTGGAATTTTTATGGGTTACGGTGGTGAGATGAAGCGTATCAAAAAGAGACTCTCACAGGCATTCAGGCCGACCACCACGTTGCTTGCATGTTCCGGTTCGCAAGTTTTCCCGCCCCCGCAGGACGGAAACCCATCGGCCAACGGTGATTCAGTGAACATGCGCTGTTCGCGTTCTGCGAATTGCCTGATGAACGATTCAATCAGTGAGCTTGCCGAAAGGTTTCACGAAAATGGGCTCGTTGAGGACGAAGGTGATTGGCCAGTATTTGAAAAATTAACACTTTCATGAAATATGCCATTGTTGTTAACTTTTTTCAGTTAATTTTTAATTTTTGCTGCGTTTCAATTATAATATGTTGTTTTTTGTTGCGAATTTTTTTTAAATTCATGCTTTTGTATGAGCGAGTTCTGTGTGAACATTTGGAGATTTACTTTCAGTTTGTAAATTTGCTTTCAGCCGCCGCTAGCCACGTTTTTTCCGATTGATTAAATATACGCAACTTGCAGCTGTTGTTTCTCTCTACTTTTGCTTTTCAATTGGTTTGGAAATGAAATTTATTTTTGTGAATATGTTTTTCAGATGTTATTCTTGAACAATATGAAAAAACATATCCGGTGGTACCGGCGAGAACGAATTCCTGCTTCAAGAAGAACCGCCACGCTTACATGGGCCGTTTCAACGATCAATGTGTCAAACGCTATTTGGCCAGTTGTAAGTCATTAAAATTTCTTACATGTTTTTTTGTTCTCCGTTGACGCACGCATCCGAGCAGTATTTGAAATGTGTGTGTGTGGCGAGGGGGGCGGGGTCTGTCTGGTCAGCTTTATTTTATTGCTTTTTGCTTGCCGTCAACTTCTTGCGTTTCTTTTGTTCGTCTGTCAGTGGGAAGTGTGGCTTTTGTTTGCTCTTAGCTGCTTATCGGTGTGAGTCATCTCTGTCTTGGCGCGTTGTGCTCACTTTTTTCCCTTCTCTACAACCAGTTTGTGCAGTATTTGGTTAATTTTTATTCTATTTGTTATCTGATGTTTGAAAATTAATTTCAGTGTGACATTTTTAATGTCTTTCAGTTTAGATAAATGTTTAGTTTTTATATTATTGGTTCATTTCTTTTCTTTTTTTTACAGAACATGGTTGATTTCAAAAAATATTCTTTCTCAGTTGAACAATTGCGAATTTTTGAAATGCACGAATACTTGGGCTAATGTATTGGAAAAAAAAATTATCATCACTGGAATGCATCGCTTGCACTGTTAGTGTTACAGTCATTTTTTTTTCTTCAATTCTTTGTTGACCTTTAATTTCTGAGCAATTGTTAGTGGTAGAAATTTCACAACTTTTTCGCATTAAATTGAAATTTTATTTCATTTACAACGAAATATGTTTAGGGTAATAATTTTTTAAATCAGATATGAAATGAGTGTAAAATTGAAATAGTATTTTTTAAAGTTTCTGTTTCAAGAAACGCCAAGTGTTGAGCTCAGTCAAATAGAATTTATTCTCTAAATTTACAGTAACACTATGAGGGCATTTTGTTTGCTGAACAATCATCATTTATATTCTATGCAAGATATGAAATGAAAATTTCATAATTTCAAACGTGAAAAGCTTTTTACATTAGTTTCCAGTTTTATTTTTTTCAATTTTATGGATGAACAAACACGTGACATTTTTTGGAAACTTGGTAGGTTTTATTATTCATTTTTGCACATTTTTGAACTGGAACCACGCTTGTCGATTTTATTGCAAGTTGAAATCGATTCATCGTCACTTTTTGGGTTGTTTGCTTATTCAGAAAGCTGACAGAAATGAAAATTATTAACCGAAACAAATGTGTTGCTTGTTTATTGATGCATTGAGTAGTGGATAGAAAATTTTTTGCTTAAATATTAATATAAATATATATGTATTGACATATTTCTGTGGTGAGTGAAATTTGATGGCAGTTTTAATTTTCCTTCAATGCACAATTTCATTATTGAGTTGATTGTGATCAGTAAGATCACAAACTTCATTGCTTATTTAAGAAGGCATTCAAATTTTGATGCAGAATTAAATAAATTGAAATTCCCGTATGCAGTGTTCGTGTTATTCTCTTGAATAGTTAGTCGTTAGTCCGTAGGGAAATGGGAAATTGTGTTTGGAAATCAATTGAAACCGATTTTGTCACAATTTTTATTTAGTTTCATTTATTTTTCATAAGGAAATATTTTAACTTGCTTGCACGCTATAACCTACTCTATATATATATTATAGCGAGAGAGCTAAAGCATTTCATACTTAATTGTAATAGTTAGATTTTTTTTGAAAGAAATTATAAATCATTTTTTAATGAATGGTTGAAAGATATTGCCATAATGTGTTATATAATTATTTTAATAGGAAGGAAATTATGTTGTCAATTGAATATTGTTGTGAGGACTGTTGGTTTGAACGTTGGTAATTTTATCTGTTCAGCTACTTGATTAAATTATCGGTGCGCATTGTAGTCTGCTTATGAACGCGTTGATTAATAAGTTGTTTTCATATTGAACTTCTGATTTTTTGTGTGAAAATTAAAAAGCAAACATTATTTGTAATAGCTCTAAAATTTTTTTTGAAGAATAGTTGTTTTGTGATTCGCTCCTTATCGTCTACATGAAAAAATGAATTGTATATATATATATATATATGTGCTGTGTGATCTAAATTTCAAACGTTTTAATAGAGGAAAGAATGCTGCATGCAGAATTTAGGTTGGGCAATTGAAAGGACATTTTGCGAAACAATGGTTTTCCTGTGGTATATTCAGTAATTATTTTTTTAACGTATCTGACACTTTGCAGCGGCACTTTTGGGCAGTTATTGGTTAGCATTCAGACAGGTTTGAAATGGTTACATTTTTTGTATCTTATTTGTTGCTTACGTTGTGAATGTTGGAGTGGGAGGAGGAGGAGGATCCGCCGCCAGGCACTTGATCTCGTCGATGAAATGACAACGCATGAGAAAAATGTTTGAAACGCTGATAATGATGATGATTGTTTCTCTAGAATTTATGCAACATTTTGCGTTCACTGATGATGAGAATGGCATATGCTTCTCACCTGCCAAACGGTGAAAACATTACCGTTGCCTACTAGCACAGCTAGCTAGCTAGCTTGCGGTTTTATTTTTCATGTTGACGTAGTGAAATTTGAGATCTGCTAATTCTTCTTTTGTGTTTTCAAAACTACTTCTCCATACAATTGAAATTGGGGGTGAAACTTTGAATCATCCATCCATCATACATGTTGCTTTTTTAAGCAGAAAGCAGAAAATTTTGCTTCTTTTGAGCAGTTACAAAATGAAAATATATTTCAAAACACAACAACAGTGGCAAAGTGAGGTTTTATATATCAGTCGTCCGATGGTCACATTTGGAAAATAGAATTTTACATTTAAAATGTGTTCAATTTGTCCAATGCGACACACGCACACCCATAGACGACGACTATTTGCTTCAATGAGTGTGCAGTAGTGATTATTATTTGCGTTGTCCATTCAGGACGACGACGATTAGCATCAATTGTGACCGGCAAGCGGAAATTAATCACTTGTTCTTACTGGTTTTAGGCTAATATGCTAATGCTTTTGAAGTATTTTAGCAATTTTTCATTGCTACTTAGAAGGGTATCTCTGATTGTAGTATGTTTTTATGCAATTTGTTTGATTGTCTTCTCTACGTTTACAGATTTGTTTCACTTGTCCAACATTTGAATACTGATTCTAACTGAGCAAATTTTGAAAGTAATTTTCACTGAGCATTAGTTTTTTTTGATAAGACTGTGTATTTCACGTGAAAAACAAATTGCAGATTATTTTTTTGGAAAAATTTAATTTTTCTTCTTCTTGTGAAGAGATGGGAGATTTATGTGAACCGACTTTCTACATATGCATCAGAGATTGTGCTTAGAATGATCGATTTTCGTGAACGATTGATCAGTTTTTATCATGCTACAATGGTTGGAGCATTTTAGCTCATTTGAGTTGTGGTTTCTTTCTTTTTTTTTCACTCAGTAAATGCATTTAACATTATTAATGCAAAATTCCAGCTGTGGTGTTCGTTAGCCGTTTCAAAAATTTTGGAATTTTCAAAATCACACTTTCTCAATTTATGTTTCGTATGACAAACAATAATGCAAGAAATGGATGGGTGGATGCGATTTAGTGAAGCTATCTGTGATGATGCTGATGATGATGATGATGATGCACATTCGCTTTATTGATAGAAAATGCAGCACGCTTATATTATTACGTGCATAATTTTGGCAATGGCTGTTTTGGTTCTGAGAGATTTGGGCCCGACTAATTTAAATTTTTACTATCTTGCTTATTTCAGAACTTCAGATCTGTACGGATTTTGGTTTCATTGGCATGTTTTTATCACTGTCATCTCATTTACTCAGAAAATAAGAATAGAATTGAATTAGATAAAGAAATAATAAAATTAAAGAATGTTAGCATGATGAAAACATTTTGCAATATGCATAAAATATACCTTTTCTATCTCAAATATTCCGTACCAGGCAAGAAAATTAAAATTTTGCATCATTGATTTTATTCATTACAATGCAATTAGTATTGCAGAAATTTTTCAATGAAAAAAACAATTTCAGATTTATACGGAAACTTTGTGTTCAGCGAGCGTAATTGTTGATTTGCCATTTACCTGACTGTTGGATAGCCGGCGTTAATTTTCCGCGTTCATATTAGCATCTGTTCTTGATAGGCAGCTGTTTTGCGCAGACATGGAAATTAATTACTGATTTATTGGTACATTTATTTGTTAGATAAAGTTTTATAAAAAGTGAATATAATAGGGAGAATGGTAACTCTGCGATGAATGTTGTATAAATTTGCGTTTTAGAAAACAGCTGATTGCTAACTGGAAAGATAAATAATTATACATGTGTGTATAGGCAGTATTTTGAGAGATTGTTTTTCTTTTGCAACTTTTTGCAGATAGATAGGGGGAAGTTTTGCTGAGATCGATTCAAAAATTATTGTTTTACACGTAAATTATTGAATGCTACTCTCAGCAGCGGATAATGGACGCATTTTCATGAAAGCAAGGCAGAAATGGCATTGGGTGGTCCCAGCTGTCCGTGACGAGCACAAGCTGAGACAATAATGGCATGTTGCCATAAATAAATGGCATATATACATTTTTGTGTGTGTGTGTGTGTGTGTGTGTTGTGGATATCTACAAGTTTTTGACAGATGGCAAAGTGATTCATATTTTTTAGAGAACATTTAGCTTTCTTCTTCTTCTTTTAGTTAAAAATTCTGTGTTGTCAAAATGTTGAGTTTTATTAGGCAGCTACTTAGTTGGCCGCACTGGTTGGTGGGTGAGTGTAATTTATATAAGCGTGCATGTGGTAGAGGAGGAGGTGTTGGTCGAAAATGGTGATGAAAGAATCGATGCATGCACTGCTGGAGGAGCCAGCTTGCTTGTAAGCTGTTGTTGGTCGCCGCCAACATATCGGCCGCCCATATTAGCTGCTATTCTCCTAGCTTTCCAAACGTAATTATACGTTGCTGCTGGCCGCGCGATTCGTCATGACAGTTGTCGCGTGTCATCTGTCACCATTTGCAAGTCGGATCGGCTGAGATCATCGCTTTGAACAGCAGCAGGCTAGAAAAGCAGTGCATTGGTCCGTTTTTGCTTTCTGATCTGCAAACAGACAACTCAAAGGGACAAATAATAAAAAAATATTTATTATTATTTGTTTTCAACTTGTAATTATTCGTCATTATTTTGGTTAACCTCTGACTGATGCTGTGTCGAATTTCCATGAATTCAGCCGGTGAACAGCAGCCATTACCCAAGTCTATTTCATTACATCAATTTTTGGATGCAAACGGTCGACGGTCACCAAACGTGGTGGTATCTTGCTTCAGCGATTGGTTGACTCGTTTTTCTCGTCGTCATGGACCTGGAATTAGCAAAATGACTACCTCTATAAGCCTCTGTGAGCAGCTTTTATTTAAAAATCAATATATACATATATATATAGCAATAGTTTGTTTACTTTTTTCATTATTATTTGTTGTTTGATTTGTTTTTGCATTTTCTGCACATGTTGTTGTTTTTGATATTGCTCTGCTGCTGCTGCGTTTGTTGTTGTTGTGATGCGTATAATTTGAGATTATTGCTTTTTTTTATTTAATTTGTTGTTCAATTTCAATTTTATTTTAAGCTGTTGTTCATGAGGACTGTGCAATTGGTTCAGACGGTCGAAGTCAAGAAACATCTCCCTCAGTTGAAAGCAACGATGTATCACCGGCTCAAAATGGTGTTATGGTAAAGATGCGTCAAAAGAAAACCGGCCGCCGGTGGACAGAGGTAAGCTTCCTCTGCTGTTTTAGTTCTGATTAGCATTTTTTGTTTTTGTTTCTTCTGCTAAGAAATTAATGCAAGTTTTTCTGTGAGTCATATTTTATTTAAATTACATTGTTGAAAATATATTGCTGTTAACTTAACATTATCATTTTTTTTCCCTCGAAGTGTAGTCTTCCAATGAGCTAGTGTGCATGAGAGTATTATTGTAATTGTCATTTGGGAAAACATCATTTGTTGAAGATAGATTGCTGCTTGTGTGAAATAGAAGCATTTTACGAAAATGCGAAAATTATTATTATGATAATGATAATTATGCTCAACGTTGTTGCTGTTGATGTTGTTAGTGATCAACTTGTTGTTTAGCTTGCATTTCTCTAACACTTGGGCGGTTGTTTATTGAAGTTTTGGCAGAAAATTCATTTTGAGCACAAGGCAGAGATTTCGAGTGATTTCGTAGTACTTGGAACGCGGTAAAAATTATTTTCGCGTTTTCAAAACTAACTTTATCGAATTGCAACAACGCATTTCGAAAGAAAAAATTGATATTTATTGGAAAGTTGATTTACGATGAAGCATCCCCAATAAATAAATAAATAGCGAGCATTTAAAAATAGTTGACGCGCTTTTTGCAGCAAATGATTTTGACTTTTTCTTTCTTTTTTGCAATATAGTGAATGCACTTAACTTTAACTATTTTTTAAATTCTAATTTCTTATTAGTTTTTCTGATCGCTTGCATCGAGAAACTTTCAGTTCCTCCTCTTGCACAAGGAAATTAAAATAGGGGGAGGGATTGGTGGTTTTAAGCATTTTAAATGGATCCGCGGCGATATCCATTTCTCATGTGACAACTTCTTGTATAATATATTTTTCATTTGGCCTAGGACGTAATAGTGACGTTTATTGAATTGCTTTTCATATATATAGTGTGTGTTCACTGCTGTTAATTTTCTTTTTGTACATTTTTCTTTTTTATTATTTCATTTATTATAAGTTTGATTTTCTATCGATCTGATGACGTCTACCAGCGATATATGTACCAACAGGATGTAAGCGTATAGGGCTTTTTCTACTACTATTTCATATTTTCGAATTGCATCAGCTGTGCGATGAATTCAGTAAATTCTGGAATTTGTGTACAGGAGGGCAACATTGATCCAATAATCGTGAAATGATAATAATTAAAGGAAGTGCTCGAGGTGAAGTAGTGTTTACAATGAGCTATGCTAATGATGACTTTTGCTGAGCAGAAGAGGGCAGAAATCGATGATCAGCAAAAATTGCGTGTGCATTCCTTGAATATAAATTACTCAGGCGGGGGAGTCCATTTTAGTTTTATTTACAGCTTCAGTTTTTTAAGCAGAGTAAATAAAAATAATATATATATTTTCTAAATTGATCAGAGTTAAATTATCATTTTTGCACCAGTATTTTTTTTATTGGAATATTTATTGGTGAGAGCAGCTGCACATGAGTACAAGTGGCAGCAGAATTTGATTTTGTGATTGCGATGTCAATTTTGATCGTTTTCTTTTTCATTATTTATTATTTACTTGGGCTAAAACTTAGCATGTCGTTTCACTGGTGTGCTGATTTAGAAATTTCACAAATGTGCAAAAATGCAGTCATGTAAATTTATAGTAAAATATAAATGTGGAATGTAATGGAATAATTTTGTTGGAGAACAATCATTAAATTATGATGTGCTGTAATTTGTAATTATTTGTTAGCATTTTATTTTGCACTTTTTTTATCAGAGTATATTAGGGGAGTGAATTAGCAGTTTTAATTATGATCGAGAACTTGGGATTTGCTTTTTCTTTGTGAAGTTTACTTCCGTTTCTACGGTGAAAAAAAAGATAATTGAACAGAGTGGTGAGATCTTTTTTTTCAGATTGTCATAAATTGTTTGAATTCCCAAATCATTATGTTCTTTGTTGAGATTTAATGTTCAGATTTTCCCAAGGGGAAAAAACAAATTAAAACCTGCAAATCAATAATTTGTAATAACGCATTTTTTTTCTCGTTTAAAACATTTTTTTCCTACCAGATGCTTTTAAAACATTCTCTTTTTTTGCATAATTTTGTAAAGTTATATTGTTCGAAATTGTAAGTTGGAAATGAAGTATTCGAACCTTCTATTATTCTTAACTGTTAGTGGGGTGGTTATTTTCACATGAAATTTTTTTGTTTCCATTTTTGCTTGCTTCCTTTGTTAATGCGATGCCATGTTATATATTATTGATTATTGTTGAATATTTTACCAATTACAATTACATAGCAAACAAAAAAAATTTACTTTCATCATCTTTTAGCGGGATATTCAAAAACGCTTATCACTGCCGGCCGATCTTCGTTTGCCGATCAGTGTCGTCGAGAAATTGAATACCACACCCATACTGAACCGTCCGTTGACTCGAAAAAATCGTCGAGCTTCATTGGTATTTTCCATTTTGTTGTGTTGTGTTGTGTTGTTGTTCATCAAATTTTTATATTTGGTTTTTTTTCAGTCTGAAATTGGATTTGGAAAATTGGAATCCTATCAGAAGTTGGAAAAGCTCGGCGAAGGAACGTACGCAACCGTTTACAAAGGCAGGTCTAGGCTGAACGATGCTCTGGTAGCGTTGAAGGAAATACGATTGGAACAAGAGGAAGGTGCGCCGTGTACAGCAATACGCGAAGTTTCCTTGTTGAGGGATCTACGCCATGCCAACGTGGTCACCTTGCACGACATCATTTACACGGACAAGACGTTGACACTTGTTTTTGAATATTTGGTAAGCATATCTTTTAATAATGTATGTTCTTCTATATCTACCACAACAACAGCAACATATGCATGTTTGGATTTCCTTTTGTAAAAAAATTACAACTAAACTTATTTTTAAAAAGTCAATTTGATCAAAATTCTTCATTCACAACCATCACTGTTAATTCACTTTTAATGAATGTAAAAGAAATATTTCAAATTTATTATTTATAAAGTTTTTTTCTTATTCTTCAACCAACGTTAGTAATCATCTTGTTGAATGAGTGATGCTCGATTGAAATGTTGCTACACTGCACTGTAGATTTTTATTAATGATGCGCAGGTTTTAGTTTCATGCACAGCTTATAGAAACATCTACAACAGTAAAGCAGACTTTATTAGCTAAAAGCATTTTCTCAGTGAAATTTATGCAAAGGTAATGTAGAACATATTTTAATTGCCCATAACGAAGAAGCTAAATTAAAATTTTCCAATATCTATTATTATAATTAAGCCTGAACGTTTGTTGAATTGTTTTATTTTACGTCAAATTTGAAGTTAATAATTTAATGAATTTTCAAGGATTCCGATTTGAAACAGTACATGGATTCTTGTGGCAACATTTTGAGCATGAACAACGTCAAGGTGAGCCTACTAGCTGGCTGACTGAAATGATGAATTGAATTTGTTGAAGTGACAATGTTTCTTTTTCTTTTTAAAGATTTTCACTTTTCAAATTTTGCGCGGGCTCGCCTACTGCCATGCTAGACGGGTGTTGCACCGAGACTTGAAGCCGCAGAATTTGTTGATCAATCACAGAGGAGAGTTGAAACTTGCCGACTTTGGTAAGTCTGAAAAAAAGCAGAATGGCTGGCTTTTTTGCACGATTCATTTGCATATAGCATACCATATCTTGTTATATTTTAATGCTTGTTTTTCATTTTATTTTACAGGTTTAGCTCGTGCGAAATCTGTACCGACAAAAACTTACTCAAATGAAGTTGTAACGTTGTGGTATCGACCTCCGGACGTTCTTCTTGGCGCTACAGACTATTCCACGCATATTGACATGTGGTATGTAGGTTGTATCTGTGTGTATGTGTATGACTTGTGCTGTTGTGATCGATGTTAAAATTGGCAGTCGAAGTTTCCATATTGTTCACTAACATCGTTCAGGGGTGTGGGCTGCATATTGTATGAGATGGTTACTGGTCGTCCATTTTTCCGAGGATGCACAGTGGATGAACAGCTGCATTTGATTTTTCGCGCCCTGGGCACTCCGAGGCGTCCGTATCATGCAGATTTGGTAGAGAGAATTGAACAATCACAATTTCAATTTCCTCTATACAGACCTGAACCATTCATCAACCATGCTCCTCGACTGGATGTCGACGGTCTTGATCTGCTTGCTCAGCTGCTTCAGTTTGAAGGTCGAGATCGAATTGGTGCTAAAGACGCCATGTCGCATTCATTTTTCTCTACTCTACCACAGGATGTGATGCAATTGACAGATAGTAAAACATCCACACTAACAGTTTAACAGTTAAATTTTAATTAATTGTTATTTTAACATATTTAACAAATTTTAGCGGAATCAATTTTCACAGTACCTGGCGTGCATTTGTCTCGTGATCCGGGTCGTCGGACGTGTACATCGCACGATTATCCGTACAATTTGATGAAAAGTCGTCGACAGAGCATGCTTTAATAAGAATAATAATAATATTGTTGTTGTTGTTGAGAAATGAAGAAAATAGGAATATAAAAAATGCTGTATATTGGATCAGATCATAGTTTATTATTCATATTTTGTTTATCAGCTATTGTTCTCAACAGCACCATCAACATCATCGTCATTATCAGTAGTAATATTTCTTTTTTTATTTTTGCTTCTTGCACGTTTCACGATGCCAAAACTGCTCTCTGTTAAGTAATATGCCGCATCACACGAACATTTGTTTCCTTTTCTTTTAGAAATTTTTACTATCTTTTTTATACGTTGCTTTCAGCAAAATTAGCCATTTTTACAAAGCAATATTTATTCTATTTATTCTGCTTTTTTTCCTATCTGATCTTACACTGATGGTCATGATTCATTTTGTTATTAGTAATTCTCTATTCTTTCGATTATTTATTTCTGTCTCTGATCTTTCTCAAATTTTTTCATGAGGTTTGAAAAAGAGACAAGCAAACAAAAAAAAATAGAAACAGCTGAAGCCCTCCCTATCTACTATACATATATACTATCTTTTTGTTTCTTCAGTTGTGATATTTTTTCTGTTTGTTGTTATTCATTATGATAAATAATGTGGCATGCTCTTCCTGCTTTCTTATCCCATTCCAGATGGAACCGAATATGCAGTACAACAGCAATTCACTTCCTTGTGCTTGTTCGGTTTTTGGTCCATTGTTGATCTTTTTTTAAGAAAAAGAATATTTCTTCCAATTTTATCCGCATCATTTTTTACTTTTGTAAGCAACTGTTTGTTTCCATTTTGCTCATATGAAAAATGTCGCTTTGTTTTCTTCACTATATCAGCAATGTAGTTTTTGGAATTGCACTCCACTATTCATTTGCATTAAACCTTCAATACTATTATTGATATCATTATATCTTCAATTAATTAACATATTCGAAGTACGTGTAATTCATTAATTATTTATTTGTTTTTTATTTGTTTAGATTTTGTTCTTAATTGGAGACTGTGTAAGTGAAAAAGAAAAGCAGAAAAATTACTACTTGACCGATGAACTTATCGCTTTGTTATCGTTCTTGTGAAATAGTCAGTGCCTTGTAATTGGTAAAAAAGGAATGCTATTTCTTATTTGATGGAAAACTTTTTTATAAAATAACAATATACTTATTTTTTATTATAAACAAATAGATAAATGAAAATAATGATAAGTAATATTTTTAGCGACAAATGGAGGAACAACATGGAAATTTTTACATTAAGAATCAGGCAAAGAGTAGTAATGTGAAATCAGATCATAGCAAATTCTTCAAAGCCAGCATCTAACTTCGCCACTATTTTAAAATATGTTTCAACGGTCAATAATCGATCGATCGGTGATTTGGCTTTTTATTTTGTTTAAATAAAAGGTAGGCTTAGTTTGTATTATTATGGTTTGCTTGGAATGTGCAAATTTTTTATCAGTATTATTTTTATTACGCATGAATCTCCTTTATAAATTTTTATAATTGAATCAAAATTGACGCTGTTTATTTCACCAGTTATTACTATCAGTTGTCTGAAGTAGTTATTCAATTCAATGAATGGCTAATTCCATTAATTGGAAATATTGCCATTTTCGATTGCATTAACTGATAGCGGTTTTTTTGTGTGTGTGCGTGGGGGGGGGGGGAAGAAAATTCATTTATATATTCACATTTTTAGTATAGCTTTAAAATTTGGTGTAACAACCAACTGAATTGAATTGTATTAATTATTCATTCAGTGATAAGTATTAAAATTTGAATTGTTTTCTTCAGATGAAAGACAGTAAAATGAAAAGAAGGTACGTTGTATGTTTGTGATGTTATTTGAAATTTTCAATTTGCTCGAAGAACATTCTGTAGTTGTGGAATTGTTTAAGAACTAAATGTAAAATTTTACTAACAATTTAAATATTTTAATTTTTTATTCACTTTTGTTTGTTTTTGCAATTTGCCGAAAAATTTAATGTAATGAAACTTTGTCGCACTTTCAAATTGCCAAAGTTTTAAAGATTTTTATTTATAGGTATAGGTATCCTGAAAATAATGATAAAAGTAGTTTTACAAATTAAAGAAATAACTGGTGAAGAAATAAAGTATATATTTATATTCTTTGTATTGTGTAAGTGTTCATTTGAAAGCATACTTCAAATAATCGAATATGGTTTTACTGAATTGTGTTATTGGTTTATTTTCTATAGATTAAGAAGAAGGCACTGTTAAATTTGAGGTGAATTATCACGGAAATCAGTCAGATCAACGACAAATAAGAAAACTCATACAGCTTGTATGTGAAGTGAAAGTCACTTCTTCTGCTGATCGTTTTTACAGTTTTCTACTTGTCTGAGCTTTTCTTTCTGCTTTATAAACAGTTCAAAATCATTTTTGGAGGTGCTGACTAAAGGTAAGCTTAATTATTTTATTTATATTATTATTATTAGATTGTTATTATCATTATTATTTGTTCTCAGTTTTGCTTTACTTTAACTAACCACCCTACTGAGCCTTTGAAATAGTCAAAATTTTTTCAAGGATTCCACCCTTGTGCGCAGTCAAGCCGATAGTTTAAAGAGCGGCATGCTTCTGTTATTCACTTTTAATTTGGGTATTGAATGAATGTATATGATGATAACCGGAAATTTGTTAGTCGGGTTTTCGTTTTGATCCTTTGACCGTGGCTTATGAAGGGGAAAATTGGAAACCAAGCGGGGCGCTTTATTATAATTATTATTCTAATTTTTACTATTATTATTTCAATTCTGTTTCTTCTTATTCTTCCTCTTTTTCTTCTAATTCTGCTTGCTGTTATGAAAACTGACCATCTGTAGTGAACGCAGATGCTGATCGGCTTCTTGCTCATCGAACAGTGAACGGGCAACATTCAAATTGGTCGTCCTTCGGGGCACGCATCTGTTGGTTTTTAAGCTCGAATGCCGTCGTCCTCGAAACGAACCGCTGATGTACACTCGGTTCGTCTTGGACAATGGCTGCACTGTCGTGCAATTCGATCGGGTCGGTCACTTGACTGACCAGTGGTCAATTAATTTTCACCGTCCGGCACAACGGTGATCAGTAATCCGACGCTCAGTTTAATAATTAATCAACATCTTTACCGTTTCATTAGCAACGCCCACTTGAGCGGCCATTCTTATATGCAGCAAACAATGAGAGAAAAGGTATAATAAAATTATCATAATGCAAAAGTACACTTGGTCGAAGATCAGAAATCTCCTTGGTGGAAGTACAGATGTTTAGAAGTTGTCGATTTTTTCCTGCCGAACTCTGACACTTCAGGTCACCGATCCAAGCTAATGATGAAAAAGTAGCAAATAGAACACACAGCTAGGCAAAGCATTGAATGCCTCCCGTCGACTGGATACCAATTCAACCAGCCCTCTTCCCTCCCGTAGTGACCAACTGGTGCTTTGTTTCACTTTAACCATCATGATGAATGAAAAAAATTTTTTTCCCACTTGTTACTGTTTTCAAAAATCACACCTACATCTGGCGCTTTTGCAGGAACAAACAAGCATTGTTGTGCTAGCAAAATGATTGTCAGACTAATTAATTAATTCGATTGTATTTCTTCTTAGTTTGGAAAAATTTCAAAAGGCATTTTTTAATAGCATTTTTATAAATTTGTGAATGAGAATATTCAGCATGTTTAACAATTTTCCATTGTTATTCTACTGTAAGTGGAATGCGTTGTTATTAATTAAGACTAGCGGGCTGTTTTTATTTCATTTTTAATTTGAAAAGAAATTTTGACAAAAAAGAAAATTAAAAATTAAGATGCATTTTCTTCCAAGGTTAACAAGAGAGCTATTGAAATTTGAAGAAAATATTTCCGGGGTGAGGTTTACAAATTAATTCAGGCCAAGGATCTCATTGAAGAGGAAAAGCAAAAGAAATTGAAAAAAATGGCAGGAAATTGCTTGTACTTTTTAATTTCATTTCTTATGCAAGGAATCGAAAT
Organism: Trichinella spiralis; assembly: GCF_000181795.1. Classification (NCBI taxonomy): domain Eukaryota; kingdom Metazoa; phylum Nematoda; class Enoplea; order Trichinellida; family Trichinellidae; genus Trichinella; species Trichinella spiralis. Next base: position 265,065 of record NW_003526944.1, read on the forward strand.
GAATTGCTTTTTGAAAAAAGGAATGACACACAACACTTTGGAATAGATATTTTTCTGCTCTATTGTTTAATTGGTGACATTTTCATTTTGTCAAATTTTCAGAAAAAGCCGTTTCTTATTCCTCTTCTATTTTTTTGTTCTGTTCTGTTTTACATTCTCTTACTGTACAATTTAATGCTTTTGCAAACAAAATGCGCGTCCTCCACTTGTGAAATTGCAGATTTATAAGATATATGATATTAGTAGAGATTTCATTGCCAACAAGAGATGTATACTTGCCTTTGCCCAGGTCAACCTTTTTAAAGTGAACAAATTTCCATTATTTCAATTGCAGCAGTGAATTTTCAAATTATCTTCTGAACAGTGTTTATGTTTCAATCGCATTAAGTAGTATTTAAATTTAAAAAGTGAAAAATTTGACACAAAACAGCAAATACAAATGGAATTAACTTTTTGAAATGACTTTTTATTTTTTCATTTTCAGCATATTTGAATATTATTTTTCATTTGACTAAAAGTAGTTCAGAAAAATTAAAGAGAAAGAGAAAAATATGAAAAAGAGTGATAATTTTTGAACTCTTGTCTTATTTATCAGTTATGATAGTAATGCATGGCAGTTTCTTCTTCTTCACCTTCTTCCTTAATGAAGGTTGGTTATTGTTTGAAAGTAATAATTAGATGAAATCTGTTGGATAAGAGTTGTCAAAAGCTGGATGACCCTGACAAAAAGCTGGTGTCATATTTTTATTTCGCAAAGCTGCTCACGAACTAGCAATTGGTGGTTGGATTGGATGGCTTGGCGAAGGAAAAGTGCCGCCAAGCGTGAAGGCCAAGACAAAATACAGAACAGAGCAGAACAGATTGGCCATTCCAGGCAGCCGGCTGACTAACATAACAGACTGACTGACTGAATGCTAGGGTGCTGCTGACTTTTTTCCATTTTCACTCACTAGCCCACTTGTGGAAAAGTTGTGTTCACATTTCTCATTTTTCAACAAAGCCAACAACACACAAGCTGCATCGATCAACCGGAAGCCATAGAGCAGTCGGTGCATGTAAAAATATTTTTGTTGTTCGCCTCAGTATGGGTCACACCCGCGGTGCCAGCGTTCACCGGCTCATTAATCATCCCTTTTGTACGTCTAAGCAAAGACCGGCCAGTTGCAGGCAAGAAAAGCAAACTTGTACCTGCAGTGCACACTAAGTGGGACTTTGGCAGAGTTTTGTAAAAATTTTTCCACAAACTTCCCACGGTTCGTTTTTCATCTCATTCTATTGATGCTGGCAGATTCACAAAGGTGAATACAAATTTTGGAAAAGAAATCACAGTTGAAACAGACAATTCAAAAATACAAATGAAAGATGAAAATTTTCAGAACTCACATATGCTTATTTATATGAAAAATATTTTCATCAATTTTATCTGCAGAAACAAAAAGAGAAATTTATAAACAGTTGCTGCAACTAATTGATCTCATAATTTTCAGTGAATTATGAAAATATTTTTCCATCAAATACTGGTTATCTTCAGCAGATACTTTTGTATTAAATATATATGTATATGCATATTTTTAGCTTATATTTATATATATGGTGCCGCACCTTCTATTCGCTTCGAACCGGCTACATTGAATTAATCATTTTAATGAACAGATTGGTTAATAATAATAATAGCCTGTCATTCATTTATTTAATTTTAGACTCTAATTAAGGACAGCTTTTCTGAAAGCTGCTTGAAATTTTATTCTATTTTAGGGATCAAGTGTGAAGTTACTTTTGTGAAAATTTATAATTTTGTAGCAGCTGCACATATCACATTGAGCACTAAATCAGTTCTATTGGTAGAGCTGGAAAATTTTTCCAAGTAAGTAACTTTTGAAATATCTTCATCATAACAATGCAATTGGGTGAGTTTCATTATTGGACAAATAATGCATGCGTGTTAACTTGTTTGAAATTATTACAGTGCCATTCATTTCACTGAATTAGGAATAAAAAGCAAAAACAAAAAGCAACATGCGCATACTTAACTTGTACCAGTGTGTCGTCTGCTACTTGTGATGTGCCTGGTACGATGCGAGTGAAGCACTCTTGAGCAGTTAAGTTAAGCACGGTTGCATTTTAAAAAGATTAGAAGCAATATTTAAATTCATACTAGTTTCAAAGAATCAACAGAAATGAGTTTTCATTAATGTAGGTAATTTTTGCAATTGAATTGCATTAGCAGTTGCAAACGATCTGTGAAAATGTTTTGAGGGTGGAAAAAATTTTTTTCATTATCATTCATGTTAAATAATTGCATACTCTCTTGCTCAGTTTTTGTGTTTTTTTTGAATAACTTCTTTTTCCAGAACATTTAGAAGCGTGTGTGCCAAATGTTTTTCTTATTAGTTTTCCGAATGTGATATAACTGATAAGTATGATAAATGATAATCATAAACCATAGTTGGGGAAGATTGGATTGAAAAGAAATTATTCAACTTGCACAGTTATGAATGGTGGCATTTTCATTCACATTTTGCTAATGCAAGTTAGTTCTCTCCATTTTGAACACATCATCAAAGCTATTGTGAACATGCATTGTTTTCTTTCTTTTTTTTGTTGTTGCATAATATATAACATTGTTCTTTTCATTTGCAATGTTGCATATGCTAGAAAGCAGATATTAAAGCACGCTGAAAACAAAATAAATACATAAATACGCACATTCAGAGAAAAATAAATTTAGCAACAGCGGGCGTCTTTAGTTGTTTGAATGGAAGCTTTTTTGGAAACGCCCCGACGAATGGATCTTTTTAATCTTTTGCTTAAGTGATTCTTTTTTTTACTTTTGATTTCTGAGACATTTTCCGTTCTACACAGCAGTCGTTTTGTTCATCTAGCCGTTGATGTTTTATTTATTTATCTTTTCAGTTATATAATTTATCCCTCTTTTCAGTAAGTTGCTTTTGTTCTTTTTTTCGCTGACATCAGATGGCAACAACGGATTTTTAAAAGACGTAGTTCAATGGTAAGCTTTTGTGAAATGGCTTCTGTTTTGTTGAAAGTTTATTCTTGTGAAACAATCTATTTTTCTGAGCTTTGTTTTGGAAAACGAAAACATCCTAAACCGAGTCAACAGCTCGCGGCTCTTTGTTACAAAGGCGGGCCTTGCGGTGACCAATCAGCGTCCACTTCGAGACCGCTGTCCAATCGCTTTTCGCTGTCGTCGAAACGCATCGATCTTGTCGAGAAGAGGGCTAGCATTTTGCATTCCGTTCCTGGTTCTGTGAGGATGTTGTCGTCTGTACGTCAAATTTCTCTCATCGCACTGTTATTGCTTGCTTGTAGTGTAAGTTGCTTTTTTTCAACGTGACAAATGTCGAAGAAAAGTATTAAAAAAATTTTTCCCCTCAATTCAGGGTAGCACGTATGCGGTAGGTAGGATTGAAATGGCTTTGGATGCTGTGTATAATCCGAAAGGTCAGCTGAGCAATGGTGCACACTGTCGAGATCGTTACATGATTAATGAGTCGGTAGCGGTGCCAGGACTTTGTCATACCATTGCGATGATTTGTTATCGAACGTACGACGACCAAGAACGTCTGAGTACGGTTGAAGTTGGAAAATGTCACTATGGTCAGTGGTCATCGCACGGTGAACTTGGACTGAACAGTTTCGGCGATCCGGATGATCTTCTCAAACCGTTGATTTCTAATCGTCAAGATTTTACTTATAAATGGCCGGTAAGTTGAACACAAATTCTGTTCAAATTTGCATGTTGTTTTTGTATAGACGTGTACTTTTGTATATTTAAATGTAGTTTCAGTAGTCTGTAGATGTATGTATATATATGTGGGTGGGTAATTGTTTCGTGTTCTTCTTTTTTTTGAATTCACATGGCTGATCGATGCAAGTTAGACGCAATGCGACAGTGCAGCTGATGATGCAGCGCCGCGCAATCAGATCATTTGTTTACAGGTACAACGTTGACCCGGCTTAGAGCGCTCTGAACCGAGTGGTCGCTTTTCAACAAATCTTTAGATGACTATCTGTTGACGAGCACATGTGGAACAGCTTGTACGTCTAGGCAGCGTTTTCGTGTTGACTGCTTGCCGGACAGCAGCTGGTCGACCCTTTCGCTGTATGGCTATTAGCTGAACAGAGCAGATGTTGACAAAGTTATACAATACTTGGTCGCATTGCATTATGGGCTGTTGGTGCATCTGCTGGACAAAGCGGTCGACTGTTACGACTGAGTGGCGTAATTTAAGCATCATCTGCCACCGTTGTCTGTCTGACGTTGCGTCGCAGCTGTACAACAGCGTCTAGTCTGAATTTTGCCGCGCAGTTCGCTAAGGTCAGTCTGATCAGTGAAGGAAGTGAACCCAAATTAAATTATTAAGCTGGTCAACAGACGATCACGCCTGGGTTCTTTGTTTTCATTAGACAACTTGAAAAATTCACTTGGCTTCAAGAGCTAACTTATCAGTTTTTCTTGCATTTTCTATTTCCACTGCCTGTATGGAAAACCATTTTGTATTATTTGATTTTTCATTTTGTCAGCATTTTCAATTTTTGCTATCATTCATCACTGGGATCACCATAATGCCGGCACTTTTATTTATTCAACCATTTATAAAGCTTTTGTTCCCTGCAGTCCGTGCGGCAGTAGTTTGCTCAGTGTTGCTTCTTTTCTCTTTCTCTCTCGACCGATCGATAAGATATACATGCATGCATATATCATGTATATACATGGTAAGATTTCTGCTTTAGACTGGCGGCAAAAGAATTTTATTTTCACTTGCAACATGACAATCTTTCAGCAAAGCAATTCAGCGCAAAATGGTTAGTTAGACAAGCAAGTTGAGCGAAAAGAGTTCGCAAAGCGCTATGTATCATAGCTTTAACAAACGGGGAAAGGTGAGGAAAGAAAAACAGTGTTTGCTTTATTATCATTTATCCGTTGCAAACTGGGAACAACACACTGGAATAATGATATTCTGTTTTTTTGTTTTATTTTTGTTTTTTATTATTATTTAAACATTGTTTCCAAACGCCATCATCAAGATTTTGCAGCCTGTAGAAGTTGACTGTGAAAATGATAAATCTTTTATCATTTCTAAGATATGTATTTATATATGATTTTGTTCTTTACAATTTTTGCATCTGTGAAAAGTAGTCAGCAAGTGAAAGTGAATGGAAATTAAGCAAGAAATCTAAATACAAAAAAAATACCAATTAGTAGAAAGGCAGAACAGAAGAACAGGATGTTGATTGAGACGTTATGTATGTGTTGACAAGTTGAATGTGCTATTGTATCTGATTGGTGATTGTCGATTGATGTCGTCGCTACATGGGACAGACATCTAGTTTTCTGTTTTATCATGCTTTGTTTTAATTGTACATGCTGAGAAAAGTTGTGAAAACGAAATTTCCTCACATGGAGGTATTTTAATTAATTCATTTGTTTGTTTGTCTGTGTTAGTTTATTTGAATCGTATATTTGAATCATTGTATTAGCTGAAGCGTATGTGTGCCGTTTGCGCATTTTGCTTGATACTACACCGCATGCCGCGCTATTATTCATGTGCCTCAGGGTGAGCAGCTTTTAGGCCACTTGAAAGTTCTCACGGGTTTTTGCTGTGCAGTGCGATGTGATTTGATCGACGCGATCTGATCGTTTACTCGACAGCTTAACTGGTCCAAACTGGTCCCAGTTTAGTTGAAGCCATAAGAAAAGCTGTTTAAGGTTGACTTTTCAATTTGGTTTGTTTTCAGGGGTCGTTGACAATCGTGGTGAAGCTGATTCACGGCGGGCCGACTGTTGGTAAGTGGAAGATATTTATTTTATTTTATTTAAAATAAAGGAATAAATAAATCATTTAATGCTTTGTGTGTTTATTTTAAGATCGGCAGCAGTTGATTTTTGAATCAGTCAAGCCAATGTTGTTAGTGGCTTCATCAGACCAAGGATGGACTCGTGTTGATGATTACGGTCAAGTGGGCGTCGACGGTTCTGTTGGTTTGACGTATCGTATTCGTGTTGTTTGCGCTGATCACCATTACGGACCTGACTGCGCGAAACGATGCAGTCCTAAAGAGGGATATTACAACTGCAGTGCCGAAGGAGAACGCATCTGCATGCCTGGATGGCTTCCACCGAAATGTCAAATGCGTAAGCCCATAAATGAACAACAACGATTATATTATTTTAAGAAAAATGAATAATAAATATAATTAGGAAAAAAGCATAAAAGATTGTTAATTTTGTTCTTTTCATTTTTAGCAATTTGTTTGCCCGGATGTACCAGCACTTGTCGTAGACCAGGAACGTGCGATCTTTGCCCTCAAGGTTGGACCGGTCCGACGTGTGGCCAATGTGAAGTGCGTCAAGGCTGCGTGAACGGCTATTGCAACAAGCCGAACGAATGCATCTGCCACGAACGATGGGGTGGAGTGCATTGTGACATTGGTAAAAGCCTTCATTCACAACTTCTACAAAGTTTTTTTTTATTGTGGATGAAATTTATTCTAATTTTACCTTCAGATTTGGATTTGTGCTTTCATCGAAATCCATGTCAAAATGGCGCCACTTGCCTTGGTCGAACGCAAGGCAATTTCACCTGCTTATGCGCTTCTGGATTTACTGGAACATACTGCAATACAAGTGCGTTTGTGTTTCGAGAAAAAATTAATATTAATTTGTCAGTTTTATTTCAGCTAAAGTAAACTCATCGAACGAAGCAAATTCTTGTAAATACAACGGCATCGTATATCAAGCACAGCAACGTTGGCTAGTTGACGATTGCGCCATTTGCGAATGCTCTAATGGAACAGTGCATTGCAATCGGGTATGTTAACAAGCTAATTAATTAAAACGAATAAATATTATATATATATATATATATATATATGTGTGTGTGTGTGTGTGTGTGTGTGTATCTGGTGAATTAACTTTTTGTTTACTTTATATATATATATATATGAAATAAAATATTTTTTTCATTTTCGAATTTTCAGTTTATTAATTTTAATTCAAATTAAATCAATTGCTGAAAATGAAATTGTCTGTGTAGGGTTTCTTTGTGTAGTGGGTTGGAATTAGTTTTATCCGCAAATTAATATTTGTGCTTTGTATTCATGTTTCAATTGATCTTTTCAGCAAATGAAAATTTTCTTCGTCAAAGCCATCCGTCCATTTATTGCTTTGTTAATAATTTACTTTATTACATTGTTTTCAGTGGAGAAATATGCAGTGGAAGTTTCATTTTACTTTAAATTCATTCAGTCATTAAACTTCATCAACGACAAGTTCAATTATTCATTTCTTGCAATAAATTTAGCAACTGAATAAATTGAATAAGAAGAGAAATAAAATATTGTTATCCCTTTTTTTGCAGGAATTGTGCAATCCTAACGACTGTTTAACGGTGACTCATAGCAATGGCCAGCATTCGGCTTGTCCTGCTGGTCAGCTATGCAAAGCGATCTATCCGTCTCCATCGTCTTGTTTGAAAGCACCGTGTAGCTTATTGCCGTTTGGTCAGTGCTGGCCAGTTGAACTGATTGAGCGCCAACAGTCGATTGAGGACCGGCGTAAATTATGCGATTTTGACCATCGTGGACTGAAAACTTCTCAACAGTTTTGCTCAAGAATATTCCTGCGTCTCAACATCTCCACGTTGGACAAAGTGATTAAAAATTAATTCAGTTTTTTACCATTCGCTTGACGGTGATACAATTTGTTCTATATTTTTGCAGAATACCTACGTCGAACAACTGTGCAGCACGTTTTGGTTACAATTATCCAAGTTGGGCTTTGCACGTTTTCACACCCAATGCAAAGTATACAACACGCAATCGTTTCCTGTGGTCAGTGTTGATTTGGTACGTGGCTTTGTGTTTTTTTATTCTGTTCATATATACATACTTTTCATTTTCGTTTCATTCATTCATTCATTCATTATTTAAAAATTATATATTTTTACAGGTGTCACTAACTGCCACACCAGCATTTGAATTGAAGAGTCATCTGTTGCTGTTGATTGGCAAACGGCCGTTGCTTTTCACGGCAATGAATCACACCGACGGTGAAATGGAAGTTGACGAACACAACGACATCAACAACAAGGAGAATAATCATAATTATAAAAGAGCACCTCAGCAAACAACACCATTTCTTGGTTCCAAGCAGGCAGTGACAGATAAGCAAGGTAACGAAATGTACATAATAAAGTAGAATTTTTCTTTAAAAAATTACTTTAGACGTGTACAGTGAAGCAGTGCATAATTTTTTGTCTGTTGTACTGCCGGCTGCAACTGTACTTTTGTTCGTTTTTCTGTTGATCAGTTGGACAGTGTGGCGCAAGTTGAAAAAACTGAATCAGTTGCACAAGAGGAGCAGTGGGCCGGCCAATACGACCAAGTGCACCATTGTAGGATCGATGCCAATAACAAAATCGGCTGGATCGCAGTTGGATGTACTTTACAACGAACTTAGGCCACAACCGTCGTGGACTCGGCAGAAACGTCCGTTCGATAACAATAGCAGACACTGTTGGACAATGGCATCCAGGTCATCAAGTCCTCGGATTGGTCGGCTCTATTCGAAAGGATTCACCACAGGCGTCTATTCGGATCCGGTAGTGCAAGAAGAATTGGAATCACCGCCTCATTACGATGAAGTGGTCGGTAATGGGAAAGATGGTCGCCGAACCAGACCAATATTTCAATTCGATGTTGGAATTTGAATCGGATATTGAGACGGAAAGCCAAAAAATGTACGAAGCAGCAAATAAAAATGGTTCGTAGACGGTTGTTGGTCTGTAACAAAGCGAAAAAGATAAAAGCCCTCTCTATTCTCGGTGAAAATATTCCTCTCGGCTATTTCATGCAGTGCTTGTACAGATTCCTTTTCTCACTTGCTTTCCAAACTGCTCCGTTTGCACTGTGTTATAAATTTATTTGTGTTTTTGCTTTCTCGGTTTATCGTATGCAGTAGATTCGTTTTTTACAAAAAAAACCATCGCCTTGAAAATTGTCTGCATTGTTGTTGTTAGCTCAGGCTTTTATTTATTTCATTTGGTACAAAAAAGAAAAAGATTTCATTCAGTTCAATAATCTCTTTGCTAATAACAACAATATAATTCCATCTATGAAAACAGTTAATAATCAATCAAATGAAGTTAAACAGCAATGTAAAATTTCAAGCATTACATTGTATTTTGACTTTCTTCGTTTGCAACGCTTGTTCACAATGAACGTAAACAAAATGCCATGAAATTATTAAGTAAATAATTGACATGCTCAGTTGAACAAACGTGAAATCGTAATAATTCAAGATTAACTGATTTCCTATCTGCATGCAAATTGCTTTTCTTTAAATAAAATGTTTAATTAATAATTCATTGGATAACTTTTTTTATTGTATGCGTTTAGGTAAAATTCATTTCGGTAAAAAAGTTTTCAAAACAAATTCAAATCATTTGAAGAATAAAATCACAAAACAATCTGCATTCGTCACTAAGCAAAATGGCAAAAACATCATTGTCAGTCAACAAAAAATGCAAAATAACGAAACAAAAATGCTCTAGTCAGAAATAGTTACAGTAAAACAAAAATCAAGTATGTTAAATTTTCAGCTGATTTGGAAAATTTTTGCCTTTTTTGTTTGTTAAGTTTTGCAATATGAAAGTAACATTTTTAAAACATCTTTGCATATCGTGTTTAACGAATTCCAACTTTGATTATAGTTAGCACCGATCAGTATAAATAATTCTTGCGCGTTATGTGCCGTTTGTCATGAACGAAGTTTATAAATCAGATAACAATAAAAAAATGCAACCTACAAAGAACAAAACTTAGCATGGTATTTTTATTCTTGTTAAAAACTGAACCAGTTTAATTGAACCAAGCATGTAAAATTATGTGAAAAATTATTATATTGAAAATTTTGAATCATAATAGAATGTTAAATTGCATATTTGTACTAATTTGAAATCAGGTTGACCACTTTTGTCGGACAATTTTAAATTGTACCTTGGGTTGTCGAAAATCAGGATCAGCTTACTGTATTTTTGCTCTCCTTTGCAAGCCAAAAACAATTGCTTCCAGTGGTTTGCTAGTTGTGAACGTTATGCATTAATTTGATCATCTGTTTTGGAAGCGTTTTTAATTTTATAAATTAATTTTTTGTCGAAGTGCTCGTTGCTTTTCACCGACGGTCGAGCGCTTCTACTTTTCTCTACTGCTACAATGCTTAAGATGCCTGGAATTTTTAAAAGAGACGACGAGGTATTTTTCATTTATGTTTAAACTACGATGCTATTGTTGTAGTTATTGCGTATGTTTTCGGAAATTATAACTTGCCTATGTATATGCAAACAGCTTTGATATAGCATCACTAGAAAACAGTTTTGCAATTGTCGAATGACGTTATTGTTCTTTTTCTGCTTTTTAACTTTATTAAAAATGACCTATTATGGGTAAAATTTGCAAACCTGAACAAGCTAATATGTTGATACAGTTTTAAACAGAGTTAGCTAATTTTAATATTTTCCCTGCGTGAGTCTGATTGTTGTTTTCTTTTGCCTTTTGCAGCTGATTATCTTTGTACAGTGTTTCTGATGAACAGCAAGAATTGTTTGAAATTCTTCTCAGTCACACAAAGTGCCGTATTTGTGTTTCACATATTTGTTATGCTAAATAATTTAATTGATTTTTTGATTTGTTTTATTATTGGTTTCTTTCTTAGCTGTCCAGTTTTAGTAGTTAGTTTTCAGGGTACAACTCTGAGATAATTTTCTCATCTGATTGATATTTTTTTAGCATGCTTTACGCACATGATTCTGTTGTTTTTATGCATATTTGAAAACAGCGTTAGCAGAATTCAGTTGAGCTTATTTTTCAAAAACAAAAATTATGCTAGCATGGAGTTTTCCTTATCTTAGTTAGTGGTGAGTAAGTGTCGTTGCGTGGGTTTGTTGTTGTCGTCGTTGTTGTTGTCTGTGGTTGTATTTGGGTGTTCTTGTTTAGAGTTGCGAAGGGTCGAATGATGCTGGCAAAGATAATCTCGCTTTTGGTATATTCCCATCGGCGGTCGAACTGAAACGAACGCTCATTTTGCAAAACAAGGATTATGTTGTTGTTTGTTTGTTTTTAGACGTGGATTTGAATTCAGTATCCGATTCTGAGGCGGCGATCCTGAGCGCTTTGAACGGTTCGTCGTCGGAGTCGGCTTCGGCCGCTCCGACGTCCGACGGGCCAACGCCCAACGCTCCTGATGCAGCCGTTGCCGGCATGTCAATGGTTAGGCGTGGTGGGCGACGTCAAAGCTCTTCACGTTTCAACGTCAGCCAAAATCGAGACATACAGAAATTGCCCCTACTTTCAGGTAACTGCTCATGCTTAAATTAAGAAAACGAAAGTCGATTTCGTCCCTAAATTCAATCCCAATAAATTTTATTATTTCCATATAGTTGGCAGCAGTTTTTTCCCTTCACACATATATGTATGCCACAAGCAAGTTGCATTGTCAGAATGTTTGCTGCTTTTTTCTGTTTTTCATGTTTTATTCGTCATCGTATTTTGAGCATGACATTTTTGGATTGGACATTTTTTAAAATTGATTGCGCCAGTTAGCTTTGTTGACGCTTTTCTTTTTTTTTGTTTTTTGCCGACTAGTGCGCGATCTGGTCATCTATTTTTATCCATCTGCATGACATGCATTTATGTGATGTGTGTTTGTTATTATTTCAAACGTCCAATTGATGAAGTGACGCTGAAGTCAGCTGCTAGAGTAGTGCATGATATTCATCACTGCTTGTCATTCATTGATTAGCTACTTTAAACAGGACGGCAAGTAGTACTGCAAGTTTTTTATTTTCTTCACGGCCATTTTCACAGGCTTATAAAATATATATATATATATATATCAACGTTATTTTTTTCTATATTTTTTAAACATCTAGTTTGTTATTGTGGAAAAGTTTATCTTTTGATTAGTTAATACTGTTTTGAGGATTTCTTTTGCTATTTTCAGATTTGAAATTTAAATGTGAAATTTCTCCTAAACGACAAAATCAACCTTGGCTTTTTGTTGCTGGTTCTTGTTTTTCTCGAAACACACACGCTGGTGTATGACCTTGTCTGTTTTTTGTCCCAAATTCTCTTGATTTGATTTTCCTTTGTCTGAAACTTCTCACTTCTTATTAGCAATTGTTAATCTGCTTACATATTGAATGACAGCTTAGCAGAATTTTGGCTTATTGAATTGGCAACGCATTTTTAATGGTGTTTTTTTTTCAATGCTACGCCAAGTTTGCAGAAGTTTTGCACTGCGCGCTATTAGTAAGATGCTGTTTTTGGCAGGGGAAGTTTTAGTGAATCAGAATTTACAGTATGCTTTGAAAAATCACGTTCCAAAGCAGGCAACTGTATTTGGTTTAGTTTCGGCTGTAAATAATTTTGATTGTAGTTTCTAATATAATTTCTTATTTTATTGACTGTATTCACACAAAATAAGTGAATTTGCAATATTAATAGCAACATTTGTAACATTCTTAAATTAATTTCGCTTTTTTGTTGGTTAGCTTAATTTTCGTATGAGTGTTTCTTTTACTGAAGATTGAAGTTTTATGAAATTTTAATGTTAATGCTGTTGCACGAATGCAGTGCTTTTTTAATGTAAATTTTTAAATTGTACATTTATTGTACGTTTTGTTATATGTGTTTTGAATTTTAATTTGTGAAATGCATTTGATTTTGTTGTGGTGTGGTTGTTGTTATTTTTCAAAGCAGAAATAGACCGTAGTAATTCATAGCCAGATTAATTACTTGAAAAGATTAGAGAATTTTTTTTTCATTATTTAAGATGAATCAAAATGGAACAACGATATAAAAATGAAGTTTACCACGATTAAGAGTCATTGCTATTATTATATGTTGTGTTGTGTTGTGTTATGTTGTACTGTATGTTTTGTTTCAGATTGTCTTTAGCAGAATGTATCGTGAAATAAAATAACGCAATGTTTATTATTGTGTGTAGTTTATGTGTGCGTTAATTGCTTTCAGTAAGCTTAAAATTGAGAATAGAAAGCGGTGCATATTTGCTGAGATCGTTGAGGGTCGTTATTGATTGATGCCTTCAACTTTAGTTCTACAGCAATAACGACAGCTCGAAAATTTCAAAAAAAAATTTGATAAGTTGTATATTTTAAAATTTTTCAGATGCCTCTCCTGAGGAAAGGGAAAATTTGTTCATTCAGAAAATTCGCTTGTGCGCTGTTGTTTTCGACTTTGCCAGTGATCCGTTGTCTGATTTGAAGTACAAAGAAGTGAAGCGGTCAACTTTGAACGAATTGATCGACTATGTCAGTGCAAACCGTGAAATATTTACGGAAAGTATTTATCCAGAAGTGGTGAACATGTTTGCGGTGAATACTTTTCGAGCACTGTCGCCACCGACTAATCCTTTGGGAGCTGAATTCGATCCTGAGGAAGATGAACCAGCGTTGGAAGCATCTTGGCCTCATTTGCAGGTCTGTTTTATCTCTTTTCTATGTTAATTAACAAGATCTGAAAAAACATACATTTAATTTTTTTAATCTGCATTTTATAATATACTGTAGCTTGTTTACGAGTTTTTTCTTCGTTTCTTGGAATCACCTGAATTTGCGCCTAATATTGCGAAGAAATACATTGATCAGAAATTTGTACTTCAAGTATGTATTATTAAAGTTATAATTTTGTTATTTGTCAAATAATTGGATTTCATTATTACTGTAATGGTTTTGTTTCCATTTTCACAGCTGTTGGAATTGTTCGACACCGAAGATCCTCGAGAAAGGGATTTCTTGAAAACAACTTTACATCGAATATATGGGAAATTTTTGTACCTTCGAGCATACATCCGCAAGCAGATTAACAACATATTTTACGGTTTCATCTATGAAACGGAACATTATAATGGCATAGCTGAACTGTTGGAAATTCTCGGCAGGTAAATTTTTTGTTGATTAATAATTATAAATATATTTCATTAATTACTCACTTTTCAAATGTAGCATAATCAACGGCTTTGCGCTTCCGCTGAAAGAAGAGCACAAGATATTTTTACTTCGAGTATTGCTACCTTTGCACAAGGTGAAGTCGCTCAGCGTTTATCACCCGCAGTTGGCGTATTGTATTGTTCAATTTTTGGAGAAAGATCCAAGCTTGACCGAACCCGTAAGTTGTTTCATTTATTTCGTATTGTTTGTTTGTTTGTTTTTGAAAGCAGAAATGATCATTTTTAGGTGATTCATGGCTTGTTGAAATACTGGCCCAAAGTGCACAGTCCAAAAGAGGTAAATAGTGGTTCGTTGAATTTTTTCTACCAGTGTATTTTCCAATTTTAATTTTAAAACAAAGGTGATGTTTCTAAATGAACTAGAAGAAATTTTGGACGTTATTGAACCCGCCGAATTTAAAAAAGTTATGGTCCCGTTGTTTCGGCAGTTGGCTCGTTGTGTGAGCAGTTGTCATTTTCAGGTTTTTCATTTGTTGGCTTTCTTTTGTGCATATTTTCTGTTGATGTTCAACTGCTGGAGGATGTGGATTTTCTTAGGTGGCCGAACGAGCTCTCTACTACTGGAATAACGAATATGTGATGAGTTTGATCAGTGATAACATTTCAGAAATTTTGCCAATTATGTTTCCTGCTCTGTACAAAAATTCAAAGTCACACTGGAATAAGTAACAATTTATCAATTTCCAACACGATACTTTTCCATTTTGTAAAGCGTAACGATTTTCTGTCAATTAATGTTGTACTTTTTTGTTGTTTTTTTTGGGACAATCCATGGTTTAATCTATAATGCTTTGAAATTGCTTATGGAAATGAATCAACGGCTATTTGACGAGTGTACCCAATCGTACAAAAAGGTTAAAGAGGCGTGAGTGTTTTTGCAAGCAATTTTTTACATTTATATTCTCAACATGAACAGTGTAAGTTGTTGTAGTGAAAAGAAAAAAATGTTAGAAACGCAAGAACTCTGGAAAAGTGTCGAAAAGTTGGCTCTATCAAATCCCCATGTATTTATTTGTCCTCTGTTATATTTAATGGAAATTTGATTGCTTTGCTTTAAGTACAAAGAAGTTGTTTCGACGATGCCTCATGGTGACGAGGATGCACCAGTCTACACAACAGAAAATGCAACATGCGATTCTAATGACGACAATTTGCCTATAACGCGTGATATGCTAGAAAAGGAAGCTGCCGCTGTATGATTGATGATTTTAGCTGAATTGTTTTTTTCAATTCAATTATGATGTTGAATTAACGGGTGGTTTTTGCTGTTGTTTTAGGCAAAAGAAGAAATGGGAAAAGAGAGACCGATTTTGAAGTCAGATCCAGTGCTAGATTCCGGCTCGAAAGCACTTCAGGAGAGTTTTAGGCATCATCACTTGTCCTCGTTTCCTCCTGACATGAAACCGAATTAGATTCGTTATTGGGCCATTTATGAACAAATGGAACAACATACGCATAAATGCTAAAAGTCGTGCACATGCGCATACACACAATAGCGAACACGTACATGCTGCATACGCAACCACACCCACTTACCACTAGCACACGCACAAACACAAATACACACACACGCACGTATATATGCATATGTGTTCAAGTGTATTTAACATGTTTGTGAAAATGTGTTTGCTGATTATCATCGAAATGTTGGACATTGTTTCTGTAAATTGTCGCATTTGATGCAGGCTAAATTTGCTCAAAGTGTCGTTTTCTGCGCATGTTATTATCATCATTATTTTATTTTATTGAAACTGTTTGCCCAATCTCTTCTAATTAATTAATCATTTGCTTTTGTGAAAAATGTTTTCCTCACTTTCACTGCTGTCCGCGTTGTTCTCTTTTGCTTTTTCGTAAAGTAGTGGAGCTTTTTGTTTTTGTAACTTTTGCAACCAACCAGTCAATCAGTTAGTCAAAGAGAACGAATTATTTGAAAGCAATGTACGAAATCTATGTTCGTACGTACGAATGTACGAATTCATCTAAGTCAAGTGTATGTATGGATTATATATCCGCTGTGATGAAAGGAGATGGTTTGGCAGCATACAAGTCTTGCTAGCAAATTTTTGCTATTAGTTCACTTCTGTTCTGTTTTTGCTTTTCCAACAATTGTATATATATATAACTTGTTTATAGATTATTGCACATGTACAGTGCATACAATGGAATTATCATTTCAGTTGGAAAATAACTGTATCATTTTGTCTGTTTAATAATACTTTGTTAACTTTTGAACGATTTTCATTTTTGTGAAAAACTTTGTTTATACTCAGTCGCCGCCACTCGTATTTTTTCTTACTTTTGTGTCACAGTTGTCCAGCTGAAGAAGCACTTTCATTCTGTAATTTTTTTAAATAACGCTGCCGCTTACCGATAGCAGACAATTCAGATGTCTAAATTGCTATGTAAAACAGGCATTTGCCCATTTAGTTAGTAGTTATGATATAACAGAGATTGCTGTAAGAAGCTGTTTTGATTTTCATTGTCAACATGAGTAAAAAAACTTTGGACTCGAATCTAAAGAATTTGCATTTTTTGACTTCTGACTTCGGCGACATTTCTTGAGGCTATACGCTGAAGTTTCTGCATAAATATTAATAAAATGGAATTCTCTTCTTGATTATCAACATCGCAGGTTTTATTTCCTTTCCTATCGCTCCGATTAAAATCGCAACCCTATGAAACATTTAGTCAATTTCTCATCAAATACGCTTTTGTACATCGTCGGACAAAGTTTGTAGGGTCAATGTTGATCGTGTGATCGAATGCAATCATATTCAGTCAAATTTCAAATGGCAAAGGTTCAAACAACCAAGCAG